>NW_026585691.1:4113032-4167920 GCF_907164565.1 Psammomys obesus | reverse complement strand
ACACACACACACACACACACACACACACACACACACACACACACACAAACAACTGCCCTAGGTTCCCCAGGACCTAGGCCAAGCGTAGCAGTGAAGCAGTTTGGCCTTGACTAGAAAGATGGTCAGAGAGGACATCATAGCCTACTAGTGAATGTGAAGCCATTTTGGAAGGAAACTGAGGAGTTTCTAGAACCCCAAGTCCAGCAGGAAACCAGAGGGCTGGACAGCTGCTGTTAGCCGGGGCTACCCTGAAAACAGGCATATTCTAAGCTGGATGAGTGAAGGTAGCTCTCACAAGGATGGCCTGGAGGGTCAAAGCCTAATACACCCTGTCTGGCAGGGGAGGTGGAGGGTCGGAAGGGCTGGAGTGGATAGAATGAAGGAATCAGCCATGCTCCTGTTTCCACACACAGGCTGTGTTCCGGATGTACCTGGCTCTCTGTGTCTGTCTCTGTGTCTGTGTTGCAGTTTGGAAGAGTGGAGCCTGACCTTAGCCAGATTTTCAATTATTTTTAAATTGAAACAGGCATTGAATCAGAGCAGCTAAACCCTAACACGGAAACTCACTGATAGAGCTGGTGGGAAGAGCTCAGATAGCCGGGGTGATGTAACTCAGTGGTAGAGCATTTGCTTTGCATGTGCGAGGTCCTGGAACCAAAGCTCCAGCACTGCAAGGAAATCAGCAGCAGCAGCAAGAACAAAGTGTCTTATAACCTCATGGAAGCCTTGCCTGATTATACCCAGTCCTTTGCGAGAATTTGCAACATTGACTGGGGTGCCGTGGTTTTTAAATTTGAGAAGTAATTTGGGGGGCTGGGGAGATGGATCAGTGAATAAAGCAAATATATATATTTGCACAAGCTCAAAGAGCAAAGCTCAGATCCCCAGAATCCATGTTAAAGCAGGGGTAGGTGAAATGGCCTCTTGCAATCCCAGCACTCGGTGTCCCTGCACAAGTCGGTTATTAGCTAAACTAGCTGGAACTGGCAAAGTCCAGATTCAGTGAGGGACCTTGCATCGGTGAAGTGCAGAGTGACCAAAGAAGATACTTAGTGTCAACCTCTGGTCTCCACGCCACAGTTATACACATGTGTGCATGCACACACCACACACGCACACACACACACACAAAAAACAGAAAAGTACTTTCATCTCTGCAGCAAAGGGAAGAGAGAGGTCACTGGTCTTTGAATCAGAAAACATAGGCTCAGTGTTCACATGACACAAAATCCCTCTGTATCTGAGCTCCCTTGTTGGCAAAGTAATACAATCCTCCGCCTCCCCCAGCACACTGTAGAAACTAAACAGCAGCATCTGAAAATTCTTTGCAAAGGTAAAGTAGTTGTGATATCATTTATTTGCCTGAGTGATACCAGTCTCCATTCAAACCTCACACGCACCCCGTCTGTCTTCAGAGCAGTACTAGGAGATGGCTAATGATGTTATCGTCATTTCTAGACAAGGAAGCTAAGCCCAGGACCATTCATCCTGGAAGTAAGAGTCCTCAGATCTGTGGCTGTAAGTCTGTCCTCGGGGCCCATATGGTAGAGACCTTATACACTCTTCTGAAGATAACTGCCACCACATTTTCTGCCGGTAACTTAGTCAAGTGTGCACACTATTTAAAAACAAGAGTAGACAAACTAGCAAGTCACACTGCCAAACACCAGTGTTTTACATTCCAGCCCCAAAAAAGCAGGGTGACGAGTCCCAAAAGCTCCTTTAGTTGCCCCAAAGTGGCACCCGCCTCCTTCTATCTAAAGATGTCACTCAGAATAGCCACAGACAGAAGCCAAAAGCATTTTGAGCAACTTGGGAGCTCAACTGAGTCACTGTCCGAGCTTTTTTTAGGTCAAGACTCTTCTGAATAAGCTCGGGAGAAGCTGATGTTTTAAGCCGTTATAACAAGATGAAAATAGCTCCCCGGCTTCCCGCCTTTCTACCTGCAGCACCTGACTTACGGAAGCCACCGGGCTGGTGGCCAAGAACTCATGGTTCAAACTGTGGATGGGGAAACACCCCCAACAAGGCTGCTCTGTTAGCTTTGGACCAGCCAGCAAGACCGGGCGCCTGGCCATGGGGCTCTGGTTTGGCCCCGCATAGCCTATATGTCTGAGACATGGGAGGCAACATGAACAAGAGTCCAATCTCCTGCTCTCCAGCACCAGCTGACCCATCTATGGCACGTGTGTGGCCTTGGGGAAACCTTGGTTTAGGGTCATAGGTAATAGTGATGCTCTTTTAAAGAATGTGATCCTAATAGAGATCTATACTAGAGATCCACTCAGAATCCCAGGCCTGAAAGAGCAACCGCCCTGAACAAAAGGACAAGTTAGAGAGAGGGGGGACTCTCCCTGGCCCCCATCATATTCCACTAAACTGTGGGCCCTGTGAAGCAAGCATGTGTGTCTATTTCACCGTGTTTTCTGATAGCCCCAACAGAGCCCGCTGGCTCCCCGGAGGCCTTCCGGGAAGAGTGGTGTGTTGTGTGGATTCAGCCTCTCTTCTAGCCACTGGAATTAGGGTGCTCAGTTGGAGACAGCAGATGTGTCAGACCAATTCTGCTGGGGAACTTCAGTTTATTGTTTTTAAACTTATAAAGTATGCATTAGGGGCTGGAAAGACGGCTCAGTGGTTAAGAGCACTGTTGCCACTGGGGGCCATACAGATGGGAGTGGCCTGCATTGTCACCTGAGGTGATATCTGTGGTCCGGGCTGCCTCCTGGGGTCTTTTCTGGGTCTATTGTCCTACTGCAGTCAGGCGCCAGGTTCGTGGCCTGTGTTGTCGCCAAAAACTGTGAGGAAACCCATGATCCAAGCTCCTTCTGACCATAAAGAGCAAGGATGTCCGCGTCTTTGGCAGTGACTTTGATGACTGCAGAGCACATTTGAGAAAGAGGGACACGGAAGGCTTCTGTGACAACCCCTATCCCCCCAGCACTCCCTCCCCCTCAACACCCAGCCCCCCCCCCCAAAAAAAATAGCAGCCTAAAAAAGGAAGCCATCAAAAAGAACCCTTAAAGGTCATGATAAGGATGCTGAGGTAGCAGACAGGGGCCTGAGTGCAGGCCGGGTGGACCACTGGGAGTTTCACCGTGCTCCACTAAGTATATGAACAACACAAATTGTTTTTATTAATTAATTAATTTATCTATCTATCTATCTATCTATCTATCATACTTTTTTGTTGAGAGGGAGGTCACAAGGGCTTGGGGCAGACATGGAAGGACTGGGAGACGTGAGTGTGATTGAGTGTGTGAAATTAAATTCCCAAAGAATTAAAAATATTGGAAAAAATAAAATAAAACATCACTGACTGTTCTTCCAGAGGACTCAGGTTCAAGTCCCAGCACCCACATGGCAGCTCATGACTGTAACTCCAGTCCCAGGAGATTTGGCCCTCTCTTCTGCCCGCTTTCGGCGCTGAACGCATGTGATGCACAAACATGCGTACAGGCAAACACCCACACTGGAAAAAAAAATTAAGGGAAAAAATTCGGGTGGGCGTAAGTCCTTTTGTCTTTTTTCTCCTAAGGGCATATTTTAAAATGAAAACCATCTTCCTTGTGTGCGTGCACTTGTGTGTGAGGCCTAAGGTTAGACTCACCCTTGATTCCTCTTGCGCCTGACTCACTAAGGCAATGTCATTCCAACCCAGAACTCACTAATATGGCTGGTCTCTCCAGGCAGCTTGCTCAGGAATCTCCTGTCTTCATCTCCTGAGGTTGGCCTTACAGGCGGGCTGCTCTACCTCCCAGGCATTTCCACGGGCCTGGGTATCTAACCTCCAGTCTTGACAATAGTGCTTTAGCTGCTGAGCTACCCACAGCCCTGGAATTACTTTCTCTCTCTCTCTCTCTCTCTCTCTCTCTCTCTCTCTCTCTCTATTTCTTTTGGTGGAAGGGGCATTGGTTTTTGTGTTTTCAAGACAGGGTTTCTCTGTGTAGCCTTGACTATCCTGGAACTTACTCTGTAGACCAGGCTGGCCTCGAACTCCTTACGATCCACCTGCCTCTGTCTCCCTAGTGCTGGGATTAAAGGCATGCATCACCATGCCCAGCAAAAGCATCTTTTCTTAAGGGTTATGACTATTACATATGGAAGCCTCTTCCTCTTACTTCAATCGGAAACAAGTTTTAAAATAATCAGAGCCTAAAACTATATAAATGTGGGATGGGGTTTGGACATATAGATAGTCTGGCTCTCCTCTATCTCTGTCTCTAAGGAATTAGAGCCAGGGCCTCATTAATACCAGAATCTACACAGCTCAAGTCCTTCACAGAAAACAACTTCATGTTTGCATATAACCCCATACAGCTCCCTGTAACCCTCATTTCTAGATCACATGAGTGTCTCATATAATGTAAATGCTATATAAATATAATACTTGTTTTAGTGTATTGTTTAGGTTGTAACGGCAAGGGAGGAGTCTATAGCTTACACATGATTAGAGCAGGAAATTTCTTTTTACACTTATTTTTATGATCTGGTTGGTTAAATCCAAGGATACAGAACCTGTAGATAGACAAGAGAACCACTTGAAACTAAAGGGGACCTCCTCCATGCCATCTTTCTTCTGTCTTCTTTTCTTTTAGTTTACTTTTGTTTCATGTGCATTGGTGTTTTGCACGCTTGTATATCTGTGTGAGAGTATGAGTAGAGATAGTTGTGAGCTGCCCTGTGGGTGCTGGGAACTGAACCTGGGTCCTCCGGAAGAACAGCCAGGGCTCTTACCCCCTGAGCTGTTTTGTTTTAATTTATTTTATATGCATTGGTGCTTTACCTGCATGTGTCTGTGTACCATGAGGATGAGTTACAGATAGTTGTACTCCCCACCCCCATTCCCCTCCCACCCCCTCTCCCCTCCATCTACTTCAGATGTCTATTTTCTTTCCTCTTCTGAGTGAGAGTCACGCATCCTCCCTTGGGCTCCCCAGTGTCAAACTCGTACCACACCTGTTTTATGTGATACTAGGGATTGAACCCAGAGCTTCACGCTTCCTAGACAGCCCTCTGTGTCCTGAACTACATCCTCAGCTTCTGGGAATCCAGAAATTCAATATGAATCTGGGTGCAACACAACTCAGTCCCTAACACTTACTTAATATCCTGTGTAGCCAGTTTCCAGAATCATGTGAACCACTCTCTCAGCTCACTGTTAAGAGGGACTGAATTCTAACCAAGAAGATGGGCAGCAGTGGTGGTGCCTTTAAATGGTCCTGTGCAGGGCTCTGTGTCTGTCTAGTCTTTCACAGTGACAAGGATGGGGTGCCTGGAGGCCTGGGAGGGTGAAGGCAGCGTGGACCCTCTGGCTCTTCCTCCCAAATGCCAGTGTTAACGGCATCCACCACACACCTGACTTGGCTTTTTTTCAAGTTCTGTGAAGGAAGAGCAACCTGCAGCAGAGGTGTGGTGGCCTGGGAAGCCCTACATACTTCCTGGCTCTTTACAGAAATGTCTTGCTGACACCGGATTAACCTTCCTTGACGAGCACAGCTTCCCACAGCACACTGCACCGGGAAAGACCTGATGACACTGCAACTCGGGGTGTTTAGAAATGGCATTTGCTTGGTGTTCGAAGTCGAAAAGTCCAAGTGTGCCCAGCCACCTAGTGTGAAGACGTGCTGGGAAGCACAGGTCATGTAAGCATCAAGAAAATGAAGGACTGGACAGACTGCCGTAAACCCTCCTGGCCCATCTGCCCACCTTCCTTGGCCTGGGCCTGGGCCCCTCCCTGCTTCTTGACAAGAGTCAATCCCACTTGCTTCCAGCTTTTGTTAGGGTGAACTAAGATGGCATTAATATGGTTCACAGTGCCTGGCACATGGCAGAGATGGGCAAGCCTGAGTGATTTTGGAAGAGGCTTCACTATTTTTATCACCACATTTGCTGATGTCACTGGCTGCGTTGGCCTCTCCAAGGATAACATGGCTTCAATCCCTCTCTTTGCAAGAGCCACAAAAACTCAGACACCTGAGCCAACCTTGGCTTCTTCCCCAGAGGGTCCCAGAAGTGTCTGATAAAAAATAGCCCAGGATGTGGAGATTTACACCACAGGACAAACCTTGACTAAAGGAGTAAAGCAAGAGAGATGAAGGTGCTGGAGGTTCAGGGCTCTTCCACACTCCAGAGCAGCTGGACCACCTTTCCGGAACATTCTCCATGGGCCTGGAACCTGCCACATCATCTGGGAGGTACCATCTAGGGTCTGGTCTCTCTTCTTCCTGCTCCTTTCCTTTACTCTTGCTGAAGCCAGGCCTCTGAAAACACTGGAGCCAACCTTTCCCCAGGCTCTCTTCTCCAAGAGCAAGCTAAAACTGCAGGAAAGCTGATGTTTGCTGCTCCCTGTTATTATTCATCAAGCGCCGTGGACCTTGATAATGTTCCCTCATCTCATCACCCTTAACAAACTGTAAGACAGTGATGTTCATTTAGTCTTACAAGAAGAGGAAGGCAATAGGAAAGAAAGCAGAAAGTCAGCTGTCAGCTGGAAAGGTAAAACAAGATCAAACATAAAAGGCAGAGGAGGCAGGACCCTCCTCATGGGCCTGTACGACTTCTGCGGGTTCCTCCGGCTTCAATCATTTGCGGAACCTGTAGCAACATCAGTGGCACACCGCCTTTGTTTGGACAGGTCTCTCTCTACTTGGTTGGAAGGGCAGCTCGGTCCTGTCAGGGCATGTGAGAGGACCTGTGATGTTAGCCTGGACTTCCTCTGCAGCGTGCTGTCAGGCAAGGGCGCCCGACCAGAGCTGGGCCGAGGAGCCTGGACGCCGAGAGCTCACATATGGTGCAAAGGCGCCCCCTAGGGGCGTGCTGAAGTTGGAGAGCCTAGGATTCATGGCCCAGAATTCACTGGGGCAGCAAAACCTTTCTGTGCAGGGATAAGGAATGAAAAAAACATAGGAGGAATATCAAATGGCAGAGAAACACTTAAAGAAATGTTCACAGTCCTTAGTCATCAGGGAAATGCAAATCAAAACAACCCTGAGATTCCATCTTACACCCATCAGAACGGCTAAGTCCAAAAACTCAAGTGACAACACATGCTGGAGAGGATGTGGAGAAAGGGGAACCCTCCTCCATTGCTGGTGGGAATGTAAACTTATACAACCACTTTGGAAATTAATCTGGCACTTTCTCAGACAATTAGGAATAGCGCTTCCTCAAGATCCAGCTATACCACTCCTAGGCATATATTCAAAGATGCTCAAGTATACAACAAGGACATTTGCTCAACCATGTTTATAGCACCTTTATTCTTAATGGCCAGAATCTGGAAACAACCCAGATGTCCCTCAACTGAGGAATGGATACAGAAGTTGTGGTACATTTACACAATGGAATTAAAAACAAGGAAATCATGAAATTTGCAGGCAAATGGTGGGAACTAGAAAAGATCATCCTGAGTGAGGTAGCCCAAAAGTAGAAAGACACACATGGTACATACTCACTTATAAGTGGATATTAGACCTCTAAGATAGGATAAACATACTAAAATCTGTACACCTAATAAAGTTAAGCAAGAAGGAGGACCCTGGGTAAGATGCTCAATCCTCATTCAGAAAGGCAAATGGGACAGACATCGGAAGAGGGAGAAAATGGGGAACAGGACAGGAGCCTACCACAGAGGGACTCTGAAAGACTCTACCTAGTAGGGTATCAAAGCAGATGCTGAGACTCATAACCAAAATTTGGGCAGAGTGCAGGGAGTCTTATGAAAGAAGGGGGAGATAGAAAGACCTGGAAGGGACAGGAGCTCCACAAGAACAACAGAACCAAAAAATCTGGGCCCAGGGGTCTTTTCTAAGACTGATACTCCAACCAAAGACCATGCATGGAGATAACCTAGAACCCCTGTACAGATGTAGCTCATGGCAGCTCAGTGTCCAAATGGGTTCCTTAGAAAGGGGAACAGGGGCTGTCTCTGACATGAACTCAGTGTGGCTGACTCTTTGATCACCTCCCACTGAAGACAAGGCAGTCAGTCTTGATGAGACCTAATAGGCTAGGTTTGGATGGAAGGGGAAGAGGACCTCCCCTATCAGTGGACTGGGGGAAGGGCATGGGAGGAAAAGAGGAAGGGAGAATGGGATTGGAAGGGGTCAAGGGAGGGGGCTACAGCTGGGATACAAAGTAAATAAATTGTAATAAGTTTTTTTAAATAAATAAATAATAAAATTTTAAAAAAAGAAAACAATGTAGGACTTCTAAAACCCAGGAAAGACACGTGGAAAAACTCAGGAACCCATTGAACAGGACAATCCTAAGCAAGACATTTGGTATTGTAAAGTTTAGGGTAGAAAGCCAGATATTATCTTTACGACTTCAGGTTTAAAAGAAAAACTCTTAAGATACTAAAAGTGAAGGAAAGGCTTGAGGTCAATAGCACTAATATCAAGAACTTGTATCCAACAAAACTGTTACATAGCAACTAAGAGGACAAGCCAGAGGCTGGAGGATGGATGACTATGATGCAGCTGCAGGGAATCGGTGTCTGGAATCTACAAAGAGCAGCTATAGATCCACTACACGAGAATAGACACACAAGTTTCACCATGGAGAAGAGGGACTGGCTGGGTAAAGCGTCCACCCATGCTGAGCTCTTTTTCCTAAGATCTGTGCACAGCTGGACACTGTAGCATCCACATCTGTAAGTCCCAGACTTCCATGTCGAGACTGAAGGCCAGAGACGAGAGGATCCGCAGAACGCTGGCTCACACAGCGGCCATGGGAACTTGTCTCAGAGCAGAAGGTGAGGACTCACAGAGAAGATGTACTCTGATCTCCACAATGCGTGTGCGTGCATGCGCACCCATGCACATGAGTACACACACACACACACACACACACACACACACACACACACTCAAGGCACACCTGTAGTAGCAGCACTGAGAAGGCTGAAAAGGGAAGGTTATGAGGAAAAGATCAGTCTAGGCTATTGTCGATAAATAATCAAATAATAAACGTGAGGGGGCTGGAGAGAGCGCAGCAGTTAGGGCTGCTTCCTGCTCCTGCAGAGGAGCCAGTTTCAGCCCCCAGAACCCACATGGCAACTCACAGCCTTTTACAACCCCAGTTCCAGGCATTCTGACACCCAGCACGGGCACATACGTGGTGTGCATACATATATACAAAAATAAACCACTTTAAAATTAGGGGGAGGTCAAAACATGGATTTCAATCTTGCAAAAACATAAAGGGATCACAAGCGTGAGGAGATGCCCAGCCCCCTTGGTAACAGGGACAATGCAAAGGGAAGTCAAAGTCCGATGTAGACTCACACCCACCTGGTCAGCAGAAGACTGAAATGGGCAGCGGCAAGCGAGGGCAGCAGCGCAGGACAAGGAGCGATCTTGGGCACCGTTGAAGAGTGTTCACTGTATAGCCACTGGGAGCAGCTTGCCCCTAGCTGATGAAATTCAGGACAGGCCTGTCCTACAGCCCAGCAGTTCCACGTCTAGATAAACACTCTTCCTCGCAGCCAAAGACATGAGCAACCATTACTAATAACAGACCCAGACTGGAGTAATCGAAACCTCCGTCCTCTGCAGGACCAAGAAGTCCCAGCGGACTCCCATGCCCGAACACTATCCCGGGCGATGGGTGAAGTACAGCTGTGCCCAGCAGCAGGAGGATGGGAACTGTGAGCAAACCACTGAAGAATACTCACAACTCGATCCTCTTGATGAAAGCTCGGGGAGTGAAAAGAAAAATTACACAATGCGGTGCCTCGCTAGGCCCCACATGTGGCAAAGCTCTGTTTTAAAAGCAAGGGGAGCTGGGGCAGTGGCTCGGTGGCTAAGGCAGCTTGTTCCGCAAGCGTGAGGGCCTGAGGGGCCTGAGTGTGAATCCACAGCACAAAGGTTAGAAGGCACTGGAGAGGCCAGACACAGCCAGAGAGCTAGTACCCAGCCAACTCAGCCAAAGAAGAGCAAACCTCAGCTTCAGGTTCTGAGAGACTGTCTTACACTCCATGTGCGTAAGCATGCATATCTGCACACTTCATGCAACACACACACACACATACACTAGAGATAGGAAAGCAAACAGAAAGCACTGAAGAAAAGCAAACAGGCACTTTTTAGACACTAGAAGTATAGGAAAGCAAACAGAAAGCACTGAAGAAAAGCAAACAGGCACTTTTTAGACACTAGAAGTACCTGAGGAGACTTAGGAAATGGCTCAATGAACCAGACTGGCTTGTTTTCAAGGGCATGGGGACCTGAGTTCAAATCCCTAGGATCCACATGAAAAGCCAAGACTAATTGTGTGTGTCTGTAAGCCCAGCACTGTGGGAGAGTGGAGACAGGAGGATTGTTGGGGCTTGCTGCGGCCAGCCTAGTTCAGATTCTGTTGGACACCCAACCGCAAAGGAAGAAGACAGAGGATGCTAGCGCAGGACGCTGGGTTCCCTCTCTGTCCTCTGCACCTGAGCATGAGTGCACATACCTGAAAACACGTGTTTGTATACACCTCACACACTAGGAAAAGTTTTTCATGGTTGGGGAGCACTTGGTAGCTATTTATCTAAAGGCACAAAACCCTGGGTACGGCATGATCTGGGTGTGAGCATCCACGCTGGAATCTCAGCACTTGGAGGACAGAGGCAGGAGGATCGGGAGTTCAAGGCCATCTTCTGCTACATGGGGAATTTATGGCCAGCCTGGGCTACATGAGACCCAGTCCCATCTCAAAACAGTTTTTTGTTTTTTTTTTCCCTATCAGGTAGTACTGGTGCACATCTTTAATCCCAGTACTGGGGAGGCAGAAGAAGGCAGATCTCTATGAGTCTGAGGCCAGCCTGGTCTACAGTGTGAGTCCAGGACAGCCAAGGCTACACACAGAAACACTGTCTCAGAAAAAAAATGTAAAGTTTAGTATGTTTACATACGTTCTTTCACATGTGAACTTTTCAACATGCCTTTAAAAAAAAAAAGGCGAGATCCAGGTATTATGTCATACCCCTATAATCTTGGCACTGAGCAGACTGAGGCAGGGGGGTCACAAGTCCAGAGCCAGCCTGAACTACATGTGAGCCTGTGTCAAAAAATAAAAAGAGAGCTGGGCTTTCCAAAGGGCAGGCAGACTGTGTGTGTGTGTGTGTGTGTGTGTGTGTGTGTGTGTGTGTGTGCCTGTGTCTGTGTGCGTGTTCATGTGTTTGTGTCTGTCTCTATGTGTGTTCCTGTGTATGTGTGTCTGTGTGTCCTGTGTGCTTATCTGAGCATAGAGAACCATCAGGAATAGTCAGTTTGAGTGGAGGCAAGAACAGGGAGGGCCTCCCCTGTGCCAGGTTTTAATTTGCAGAGTCTCTGTGGGCAGTAAATGCTGCCTTGTCAATCAGACACAGCCGAGAACACGCTGAGTGGCTGCAATTCTGGATTCCAGTGAATTAGAACTTACTGCTGTACCTAATAACCCCTCTGAAACATTTGCCTGGCATTTCAGTTTGCAAAAACACTCTCATGGGCCAACTCAGTCACTTCCCATAATCCTACAGAGAGGTGGTCAAAGAAGGTTATTGTATGCCCGTTTTATGTTATTTTAAAACCGGGGGCTCATGTATCCGAGGCTGGCCACGAACTTACCGGGTAGTGGAGGGTGACCACAAACTGTTGGCCCTCCTCCAGGACCAGAGTGTCGGCATTAGAAGCATGTGACCCCCATCCCCAGTTTATGTGATGCTGGGGCTCTAACCAGGGACTTTGCGCATGCTAAACAAGCCCTCCACCAACATTCCAAGCCCCTACGCGATTATTTACTTGTTAAGATTATTATTATCTGATAACATATATTTTCTATTAATTATTAAATTATAAATAAAATATAACATTTTATTATTTATTTAACTACAAGTGCTAATTTGTGCACCTGAGCACTGTGCTCATGGAGGCCAGAATATGTTAGAATACCCTAACATATGTTGGACAGTGTTGGATTCTCTGGTGCTGGAGTTACAGGCAGTTGTGGATATTGGGAACAGAAACTTGGGTCCTCTGAAAGAGCAGCTAGCACTCTTTTTTTTTTTTTGTCAAATTTTAATTTTAATTTTTATTAATTGAACTTTATTCACTTTGTATCCCCTCTGTAGTTTCCACCCTCCTCCCCTCCCAAACCCACCCTCTCTCCTCTTTCTCCACGAATGTCCCTCCCCAAGTCCACTGATAGGGGAGGTCTTCCTCTCCTTCCTTCTGATCCTAGTCTATCAGGTCTCATCAGGAGTGGCTGTATTGTCTTCCTCTGTGTCCTGGTAAGGCTGCTCCCCCCTCAGGGGGAGATGATCAAAGAGCAGGACAATCAGTTCATGTCAGAGACAGTCCCTGTTCCCCTTACTAGGAAATTCACTTGGATACGAAGCTGCCATGGGCTACATCTGTGCAGGGGTTCTAGGTTATCTCCATGAACGGTCCTTGGTTGGAGTATCAGTCTCAGAAAAGATCCCCATTCAGAAAGGCAAAAAGGATGGACATCAGAAGAAGGATAAAATAGGGAACAGGACAGGATCCTGCCACAGAGGGCCTCTGAAAGGCTCTACCCTGCAGGGTATCAAAGCAGATGCTGAGACTGATGGACAACCTTTGGGAGAGTGCAGGGAATCCTATGAAAGAAATGGGAAATAGTAAGACCTGGAGAAGACAAAAGCTCCACAAAGAGAGCATCAGCTAGCACTCTTAACCACTGAGCCGTCTCTCCAGCCTCACCTGTATGACTCATTTAAATAAATAAATAAATAAATAAATAAATAAAAATCAAGCCACAGAAAGCTACTGATGATCTTCTATTAGTCCCATCAAGCCCCTCTTCCCTGCAGCACCCTCTTCCCTTTCCTGGAACAGGTCCCCCTGCCCTGGGCCATACTCCTGGCACTCCCCAACTCATAAGGACCCTGTTTCTTTTACCTTGATTTATGCTGTCTTTGCCCCAATATGTGGATTTTTCTATTTTGTCTTCCTTAAGGAATTTTTCTTAGCTTTCCCACTGTCTCTCCAATGACTTTCTTTTTCTTTTACTTGCCTTTTTTTTTTTTTTTTTTTTTTTTTTTTTGGTTTTAAAAGACGCCTTGCTGTGTTGCCTGGGCTATCTTTAAATTCCCGGACTCAAGCAATCCTCCTGCCCCAGTATGCCCAACCAGGACTGTGGGTACATGCCACCTTACCCATCTCTACGTGGAGTTCTGATTCCTGTCATGTGTTACCAGTGTTTTGACACTTGTCTTGACTAAGTATCTGTGACGTGACAATGGGCACACAAATTCTAGAGCACACCATAGATTATGGCTGTTATCAAGGGCACAAGGGCACACTAGTCTGCAAAACTGCCTGGCCTCTCCAGAGCCAATGGCATGATGACACTGTAACCGTGAGAGATAACTGAGAACTCAACTGCTGTCATTTTATGTGGTCTGGGAAATTTTAAATTAGATAATCTCTACGGTATGTGTTAACTGAATGACCGTTCTCTTGTCCCTCCAATGACCCCAGAGAATAACAGTGAGCCATTAAACCAAAAGCCCTTGCTGACAGGGGGGGCCGCACCCTCACCGTCTCCCCAGGCTCAGTTTCAACATTTCCAGTCTATTTCAAGAAAAAGACTTACAGGCTGGGAATGTAGCTTGCCTAGCACACACAAAGCCCTGTGTTCCATTTCCAAGTGCCACATAAACAAGAAATGGTGTCGGACACCTGTAACTCTAGCCCTTGGGCAGTAGACAGGAGGATGGGATAAGAAGTTCAAGGTCATCCTTGGCTGTCTAGCAAGTTTGAGGCTAGCCAGGGAAATATGAGATACACAAACACACACACACACACACACACACACACACACACACCACATACACATACACACAAAGACTTATGTACTGGCAAAATAGTTTAGCAAGTAAAAAGATACTATGAGCTACAATACTTTGGGCTCCCCAAAAGGAAAGGCTCAGAAGTTTTGTTGCAGGGGGCACAGGCAAAGGAAACTCACCCCTAGCACTGAGCTTGCTCTGTGTCATCTAGGCTCAGAGAAGGCTGAAGGTTAGGGGTCAGCACAGGAGGGACAAGGAGAAGAAGAAGCCAGGAGATAACTCCAGATTCCTTCCCACTGAGGTTGATGGAGGCTGGAGTTCTAGTCTTCATCTAACTTGCTGTGTGAGTTTCAGCAAATCTCTTTTCTTGGAAGGACCTCCAACTGAGTCACTCATGGACGCACTTCCTGGTGTTCAAGACTTGGGAACAAATGTACTCCTCAGCCACATGATCTTCACTTGCATTTTTATAACCTCAGCCAGTGTCCAACTCCTGTTCACACATCCTGAGAAATCATGTCCTGTCCATTGTTGAGTTGAAAGGCCAAGGGTGTTTTGGAGTCAGTTTTCTCACTTAGTGCTTCTGGGCAGATTCTAGATCCTGGAATGAGAGAGCTTCCTAGAGAAGATTCCAGAAGGAGGTGTTAACTGAATGAGTAGTCAGTGCCCTTCTGACTCTTTGGGTGGTAGCAACACAGTTTTTGGTTGCTCTTTTATCTACAAAGAAGAGACGTATGACAAGAACTCGTTGACATTTTTAACCACAATATAAGCAGACATTTCATTCACAAAGCAAGCTGTAAACAGCAAGTACAATAAAAAAAATAAAATAAAATAAAAAAAAGAGCCTGCCTAACGCTAGCCAAAAAAACAGACCGAAGCAAAACTGGGAGCTCAAGCTAAGCTATCAATTCTCAGAAATGCTTTAAAGCAACGCTCTTCCTTATCCCCACTGTTGCAACAGAGCGAATTCTCTGATGTAATGTTGGTGGCGCTGAAAACTCTCAATGCTTCTGGTGGGAAGCAGTATAATGGCACAGGACCACATTATGATCACTGAGAAGTAGGGCAATATAAACTCTGCAGTAAAACAGTAACATCAGCAGTAGCTATAATAGTGAGAGAAGAGCCCACAATTCTAGGCTTAAGAGAATTGCTGCATATATTCTGAAGACAGCCTCACATTTGTCTCTCCCAGGGTAGTCAGGGAGATTAGCAACATTGAGAGACGTTCAATATGAGAAAACTATCCCAAACATCAGGACAACACATGACTCTGATTGTAGCTCTATTAAAAATAAAAAAAAAAAAAAGTCCATTCCTATGTCCCAAGACCAGAAGGTATTAAAATAAAACTGGCTAGAGTGCTTGGGAGTCAAGATGTTATGTTCTGAATTATTTTTAATTTTCTGTTTAGATGCCACTTTGACTTCAACGGACTAGAGAAAAGAAAGCACAACAGTTTAAAAGAGAATTAATCTTTCGGCCAAATTCTCCACTAGACAATAAGAAAGGCAGGAATCCTGCCTAACTTACTCAACAACATTTGCCAAAGTGTGTGGCTGGCACCGGCGCAGTGTTCTGTGAGTGTGTGGACTAGTCACTGGGGGCTGCCTGCCTCTCTCTCTGACAGAATAACTGGTGGAGGTCTCCTGCTTTTTGCTAACACCTCCACCGTCTCCAGAACCAACACACTTTCTTTTACAAACACCTTCTAGAAAGCTAGGGTCTTTCCCTCTCCCACAATCTGATCTGCAAAAGGAAGACGTGCTCTCAAGGCTGCCATTTCATTTTAAGCCACAACTGACAAGAATTCTGCAGACACATGAAAAGGAGACCTTATGTTGGGATGAGACGAAAGACAGAAGGATAAAGAGAGATTCTATGGCTTAATAGAAAATTAAGGTGGAGTTTGACATAGGAACTATAAGGAACCGAAATGGAAAAGGCTTATGTTTGTATAAACAAAGAGTTCCTAACAATTCAGAGTCTAAATATTTGGTAAATTAGTAGATGGGAAATTTGACCAGTTGCCTCCTCATCAACCATTTCTCCTCTTTCTTAAAGGAAAGTAACAATTTCATTCACACTTCCGCTTTTCTGATAACTGAATGCTTTGGGGAAGATTGAGAGCAGGGTTGTTTTGGGGTGGCTAGGGTGTGAATCTAGATTCCCTAAACCAGGTATGGAGTTCTTGCCACTCAATATGATTTTATCAGTGAGGTGGGAAGTGAGGTCAGCTAGGAGGACTGCAACATTTTGTTTGTGGAAAGGGACAACGAAGAAGCTGGAGAGACGGCAATTAAGAGCATTCGCTCTTCAGGAGACCGGGGTTCAATTCCCAACACCCATGTGGTGGCTCACAACCATATGTAACTCCAGTTCCAGGGGATCCAACACCCTCTTCTGGCTTTCATGGACCCTGCATGTGTGTGGTGCACAGTCACAGACGAAGACAAAACACGCAAACACATAAAATAAAAATAAAGGTTAAAAAAAAGAAGGAGAGGCAATGGCAAAAATGTCTTTGTTTTTTTTTTGTTTGTTTGTTTGTTTTTTTTTTTGAGGATGTCTGGTCCTGAACTAAAAGAGACCAAAAGTGATGGTGGCAAACACCTGTAATTCTAGCACTTGGGAGGCAGACACAGGCAGACCCATAAGTTTGAAGCTAGTCTGGGCGACATATCGGATTTCAGGCCAGCAAGGGCTACATAGTAAGACCCTGTCTCAAACAAAGGAAAACCTAAAGCAAACATCTTTCAGCCCCAGAAGGAAAGCTAAGAGAACCTCAGGGAACTCAGACTGTAGCCACTCCCTTTCGTAAGACCTCTTGTTATCTGCATACCAACACAAGCTGTGCACGGGTTCCATTCTCATCTCTGCTACAGCAGCCAGTGGTACAGAAGTGTTTGCGGAAGGGATGCCTGAACGGGAAACATCCTTGTTTGAAAAAAAGAGGATACTAAGGTTTTTGGTGCTTTTGATGCTAGCTTTTTCTGTTGTTTGTTTGTTTTTCAAGACAGGGTTTCTCTGTGTAGCCTTGGCTGTCCCAGACCCACTTTGTAGACCAGGCTGGCCTCGAACTCAGAGAAATCCACCAGCCTCTGTCTCCCAGAGCAGCCTCTGTCTCCCAGAGGGCTGGATTACAGGCGTGCACCACCATGCCCTGCTTCTGTTGATTTTTTTTAAACAACCATTCAAAGCAATAAATACTGTCTTAGGTGGTATGGCTCTAGGCACCAATGTCATGAAAAGTAACAGTCAGACTTAGGTTTAAATCTGGCTCTGTTACTGGCTAGTCAAGGGCTCTTAGGCAAATTACTCACCTTCACTGAGCATACCTGTAAAATGAGCCTAGCAACCACTAAATTATAGGGTTGCCGTAAAGCTTAACTGAGAAACCACAGGACCCGGCACAGAAAGGGCCCAGTCAGTCATTTGTTACCTCCACAAATTCCTCCAGGATGCCAGAACGAATCTGACTGAGAGGAGTTTCCATGGGCCAAGGGAGAACTCAGAGATGTCAACCAATCAGCCCAGCATCCAGCATTAACGTCACCAGAGCTGAAACATACAGGCATCAGAGGCCTCCCAGACGAACATAGCATCATGCTGGGACACTCCTGCCAAAATGGTACAATATGAACTTATTGTAAGGAAACATCAGACAAACCCCAGATGAGACTTCTTATAAAATAACTAGCCCAGACTATTTGAGAAATGTCAATTGTCAGGAAAAACAAGAAAAAAAAAAAAAAAAAAAGACAAAGAAACTGTTCCACATTAAAGGACACAAAACACATGTGGCTTCTCACTGTGATGCACAGCCTAGGCCTCTCTCTTGCTATGAAGGACTTTACTATGACAGTTTGTGAAATCCGGTAAGAGCTGTATCTAGGCACTATCAAAGTTAATTTTCTAGTTTTGACAGTTATCTGGAATTACATATGAAAATATTCTTGGAGGGGGGAGGAGACTAAACCTAGCTTAGCCAGTGAAGTGTTATGAGCTGCAAGCATGAGGACCTGAGTTCGAATTTTAGAGCCCCGCAGCTGAGGAGGAGGCAGAGGCACGCCAATCCCTAAGACTTGATAGCCAGGCATACTAGCCAAACTTGTGAGCCCTGGGCCCCCCAAAAACCAGGGAGACATGGCTCAGGAGCTAAGAGCCCTGCTGCTCTCACGGAGGACCCAAGTTCAGTTCCTGACTCCCATGTGGCAGCTCACGGCCATCTCCAACTCCAGTTCCAAGAGATACAGCCCCCTCTGCTGACTTCCTCAAGCACCAGGCACACACATGTGGTACGCACAATGCATGCAAGCAAACACTGCTACACCGTAAGATAAAGGTAAATACATCTTTAAAAAGCTTAAGTGAGGTTTCTGGCTCCTGAGAAACCACACTTGAGTCTGACCCTTGTTTCTGCACATATGTTCATACAAATACACCTGCACATGCATGCACATACACATATACACATGAAGGAGAAAAAAAGGAAATGTCCTTGGTTTTAGGAAACAAATACACTGAGTGAATAGACAAGAACCTCTGGAAATCACGTGTGAACAGCTCAGGGAAAAAAATGAAGTTCTATCTCTAGAGATGCAGATAGAGGGATATAAGGTTGAGTCAAACATGGCAAAACATTAGCATTAGCCAGGTAGAGTGGCATATGTCTGTGATGGAGATACTTGGGAGGCAGACGCAGGGAGCTGAAAGCCAGGCTAGGGTACATGGCCACTTACCACAAAGCTGTGTGGTAGGAACAGAGCCCAAAAATAGCATAATAAAGCAGCATCTATAACAATACTTAGAGAATCTAGGTGAGAGGTATCTTGGGGTTCTTTGTACTATTCTTGCAATTTTAAATCTGAGATTATTTTTAAAAAGAAAATTCAAAGACAAAGGCGAAGCTGAATCCTGAAAGAGAGCAGGTATCTGGGGTAGCAGAAAAGAAGACAGAAAACTCATTCCAGATTGAGAAAAGCCTTCAGGAAGCTGCTGGGTGCTTGCAGGCCTGTTTATGTCACAGTGTGCCACACTTGAGCAGGTTGCAGACAGAGGTGTCACCATCTGTCACCAGGCAGACTACAGAGAAGGACACTGGGGTAGTTGCTGGGGCTTGTGAATGAGCAGGTCAAGGGCAGGCAGGAGTCAGAGAATCCTCAGCAGCAAGGATGGACTCGAGTGGGTGGGGCCCAGTTTCGAAATTCCTTGCATGCCTGCCAGGGCTGTGGGACTTTATCCTATAAGCTGAAGGTGGGGAGGATGACCTGATGAGAAATCTGTTGGAAAGTGAGTAGGTAGGAGCCAGGAAGGCCTACAAGGTGCAGAGACTGATGCTAAAGAAGGCAAGAGCTTGAACATCTTTTGCCCAGAGCTAGAAAGGCAGCACCCAAGGAGGCAAAAGGACAGGCCGTTGTTCGTCCTCCGATTCCAATTTGCTCTGTGGACATTGCAGAGGACAAAGGACAACTAGGCGATCTGAAAGGATAGACCGTAGGATGATTTTAGGAGGTGGAGAAGTGGGTGTGAGACAAACATCTGTAATATCAGCACTGGGGAGGCTGAGGTAGGAGACTCTCAAGCATGAGGCCAGTCTGCACTGTGAAGCAAGACACAGTTATTGTAAATCTAGTGAAACCTACATGTTAACTATCCTGCCAACTTGGTATCATGAAGCCGCCACCCCCATGCCTGATTTCCTAAAAATCAGATGTGTCTGCCACACGGGCGCTATGGCCAGGCCTGCCATGACTTCTTCCCTTAGTTGGGGGGCGGGGGGGGGCTAAAGCCTGCTCATCAGGCTGTTTGTGTTACACAACAGTAGGGCATTATAAAGCAAATAGAGCCAATCCATTCATTGGTGGCTCAGCAAATATTTGGCTGATGTAACTGTGTGCTTAAGAGACTTGAGTGAAAGGAAAAGAGAAAGGGGGAAGGGTGGGAAACGTGGAGTTTGTATCGTGATGAGAGTGGCTTTTCTCACTGGGGGGGAGGGAAGGGGTCCTCACTTTGTGCATCCAACTGACAGAGGGATGTGTTTCTCGTCCAGTTTGGAACGGAAATGGTATCTTTATGTCCTCCCAGCCTAGTGAGGAGATACCCATGGCACAGAGGAGTGTTCTGAGCAGCCTGTGAAATGACCCCCATTTGGATGGGTGACGTTCCCCGAATGCACCTGAGGGATTCTTCCTCAGCTTCTTCGGGCACGGAGGTAATGGTGATGATAACGAGCTATGCACCTGTTATGTGTCAACCACCCGGCAAAGTGCTTCTCTCATTTTGCTCTACACCTAACCACACCTGCAAGGCAGACTCCTTATGCCGGAGGAAATCAGGCTCAGAGAGATTGCTGGCTTGTCCAAACACACATCCCACCCCCCACCCCCCACCCAGCCATCGGCGGGCAGAGGCAGAGTCTGAATTCAGATTTTTCTATCTGTGAAAGCTGTAGCCATGCCTGTGTAGTGCCAGGAAGACCCAGTTAAATAAGCAAAAGCATCTGCAGTGCCAGCAAGTCTCCACATGAAAGGTGAACAGGAATCACCGGGGACCATTAGACGCCCCAGCCCAGGCCCAATTCTCATTCATTAAGTCTTCGATAAGGCCTCCTTATCTGCATTCCTCACAACCTGCATTAGGAGCTGAGGCTGTTGGTGTTGGGACCTCATTCCATAGAGGGAGACTGTTGCCTCTCTCTGCTCTTTCTTTTCCATTCTGCATCTCTAAATCTCAGTCCTTTCACCTCCCTGAAGAGGGAGCCGGCACAGCAGCTGACCACTCCCAGCGCACCTTCCTTCGGTTCTGTGGAGGGGGAGGGGAAGGACTCAGAAGCTGGAGGCTGCACACTCCAGGCTGACTCACCCTAACAGAGACCTGGTTTTGCCTGGCCATCTCTTCCTGTCTTTGTTTTTGTTTTTGTTTTTTTTTTTTTCAGACTTACCTCTTTTAGATACTGCTGTCTCTATGGGGCTGTGGGCCATCTCAAGGCCTTGGGTGTCAATCACTAGAACTTCTAAGACTTTCGCACTGAAGTGTGGTCTGTGAGCTCTGTTAGCCTTTGGACTTTGGACAGGGAAGTAGAAACTTCTTCCAGGGAGTAGAGAGCAGAGGTTGTCCGTGTTCCCTGGGATCCTGGCTCCATTTGAAAAACTAAGCTTTCTAACAGTGTATCGACTCTCCCCAGTCACAATTTGACAAGGGAGCGTGTGTTTCAAAGACACGCAGGTACTAATACTTAAATGAGGTCTGTGCAGAAGAAAAGGAAGAGAAAGAAACTAGCAATGAGATCACACTGGTGTCCTAAGTGCGAGGCATACGCATCTCCCATGTGTGAAGCACTTCATTATTTACTCTTCTTCCTGATTTACAGTTGTTGCTTTATCAGGTGAAAAGCTGAGAGTCGAAGGTCAGTGACTACAGACATGATCATCCTGAGCCAGGATTCGAACCAGGTCTGCCCAAGCTCTTTCTTCCATCACAGGCCCATTAGCTTATAGGGTTGATGTTTTATATGCAAATCCAACATCCAGTTGTTGAGCTTTAGACCAAACATTAGGCCCACCCCATGGCTTAATAACACCATCTGTGGGTCATCATGTGGCGGTCAATGATGGGAAGCCATTGCAGGTGTTTTTAGGAAATCTGGTAAAGGAAGTCAGGATGGACGGAAGGAAAGAATCAGCATCAAGTAGTAGGTAGGCAGGAGAGAGATGCCAGGATTCTCCCGAATTGGTACCCAGTGTGACCAAGAGCAGACCAAAGCAGTCAGAATCACAGCAGTCTCAGAGACAAGACATGGTGAGCTCAAGGGACCTTGACTCAGGCAAGGCCAGCCAGGAAATGTTCTCAAGAGCCCACTGCCGCCTTCCTACTCAGGCTCAGCCTGTGTGAAGGACTTTCATGTGTGCAGGTGTCCGCTGGCCCTCAGCGTTATGCTAGCTATTGACACTTATTTTTTTTTTTACTTTTTTTTAATTAATTAAAGATTCCTTCAGAGAGCTCACAGCTCATGTGCTAAGCAACTAAGCAAGCATTTTTTTTAAGCACAGTGCTTTGTGAGCCAGAGCACCAGTTCACATGCAAACACAACATCCAGTGAGCACGCAGACTGCCAGAGGGGAGATTGTGCTGACTACAGTTTCGGCCCTTCCACTCCCGACATCCTCCAGGCCCTTGACGTAACACTGCAGGGGCCACAGAAGAGCGATGAGAAACTTCCTGGAGGCCCAGAGAGCATATCATCACACTGAAAGTGAGGAGGGGGCACTGCAGGCAGGGTGGACACCCATTCCACACACTGTGGCTTTAGTATCTTGTATCTCTCTTAGCTACAGCTCGGAGAAGGCCAGGGTGCTTGAGACTGGCCTTTGGACCTTTCTCACTCTTGTCTGACAAGTACTAACCCTTATATATACCTCTCATGGCAAATCCCTCCAGAAGAGCCAGGCTGCCCAAAGTGCTGGCATCTTAGGGCCTGATGGGTGACAAGGCCCAGAATTGTAAACAAAAGCTCTCCCTGTGCCCTCTATATTTCTGTGGTTGTTGTTTTGTTTGGTTTGTTTTCATCTTTGTTTTTGTTTTGCCTCCTCACTGGCCTCTGTTGTTTTTTTAATTTTTTTTAATGTGTGTGTGTGTGTACCATATGTATGAGGGTGGATATAGAGTCCAGAAGAGGGTGTCAGTTCCTCTGGAGCTGGAGTTACAGGTGGTATGAGTGCTAGAACCGAACTCAAGTCCTTTGGAAGAACAGCAATTGCTCTTAACTGCCAACTTTCCAGCCCCCTCTCCATTTTCCCCCCTAAATGACTATTTCCCTACAGTGTCAATCATACAACCACTACAAAAGACAGGGGACAAGTGAAAAGGGAGCCATAAGCCACAGTCTCTGTCCTCACTGAAAAGGGGAGGTGTGAGCTAGCCTGGAGTCAATGAAACTTGAGCAGGCAGCCGGAGAGGTCAGTGGGACTCTTGACTACGGCAGGAGTAGAAAGAACATTCTGAATCAGAACGAAGAATGGCTTTCCCCTTGGAGAACTAGGAGCAAGGGAGGACAGGTGGAAGGATCCGAAAAGGAAGCTGGGATAGTATCGGGGTGACAGGGTGTGCGGGGTGAGAACCTTTGGGATGGCTGGTTCCCACACAACTCCTAGCACCAGCATATGTGGGTCCCTGCTTGCGGAAACCCTGTACAGCACCCACAGGAATCAGCTCCATCTCCAGCAGAGCAGGGATGAGGCCTAGGCCGGGAAGCCCTGGGGAAGTTACTGTGAACAAGTAGTGCAACCTGCCTCTGCCCTCAGCAGCATTCTCGTCCCCAGACACCCCACACCCTGCCCTCGTACACACACGGGGCCTGGCTTGAAGTACTTCTGCTGAGAAGTAGCCAGGACCAAGAAGAGGAGGGACAATGACATCACGAGCTGCACAACAGTTGGGATTGTAATAACCAATGGAACTACAAGCCTTGAAAACCTTAAAAGGACTAGCGCGTAAGTTGTTAACTGAGAGCCTGCGGAGCCAGCCAGGCCGAGAAGAGTTAATGCCACCGGCGGAGTGCAACCAATCTCCCGTTGGCCCACATCAGAGTGATGATTCAGACAAACCCACTAGACTGGATTAATCCACAAGACAACTCTTGGGGTTGTTTGGTTTTTCAAATGTGGTGAAATTCACATAGCATAGGGTTAGCCATTTTAAAATATAGGACTTAGTGGCATTTAGAACACTCACAGTGTCCTTTAACCACCATCTCCCAAGCTCTAGAACATTTTCACCCTCTGCTGCTGTGAGTTGAATCTATGACTGAGGAGCTATGAAGTTTAAGGAAAGAGAAGTGACTGATTCCAGTGTGTTGTGGTAAAATAGGACTTGAACCCAGGCTTTCCAATTGCTGTGAGAGAAGAGGGGACATTTGTCCTGAGACTGCCCAGTTCTGAGGCTGACTTCTTGCCACCCCTCACCCGGACCCTGGCTAGAGTATCTTGCACCCAAATAGGCAGGGCAAGACTCTGCCAGATTCCTTTCCCTCCTCGGCTCCAAAGGGTCCTCATTGGCATCCAGGTGATGCCCACGCTCCTGTTATGTAACATAAACCAATGGATTCATCACCAGCAACTTGTCCTGAGAGGGCAGACCACACGAAGTGCTCTCCAGCGCTGGGTACAACTGCATCCCAGATCAAACTCTCCTTTATTTTCACTGCCTTACATGTCTGCAAGGCACAAGGACCAAAGTTTCATCTCCAGACCCCAAGGTAAAACAAAAACAAACACACAAAAGGGGAGGGTGGTGGCATTCACCTGTAGCCCCAGAGCTGGGGAGGCAGAGATGGGCAGACTCTGGAAGCCCAGCCACCGACCAGCCAGCAGCCTAGCCTGTTTGGTTAATTCCAGGCCAAAGTATAAGGGGGGTAGGGGCAGAAGCTGAGGAACACCCCTCCAGATTGTTCTCTGGTCTCCATGTGCAGGCACAGACATACACACATTCATGCACACACAAGAATACACACAAGTGACCAAGCATACACACATGCAAACAAGTCTGAAAAGATACACTGTAACTACAAACAGTGACATGCTGATGACAGTGATTCATGGTTATGATTTGGAGTGTGGTTACATTTTCCTTTTGTTCATTTGCACATCTGCCAAGCTTCTTTGGACACAAACATGTCCCATGTAAGAAAAAGAGCAGTGAAGAGGCAAAACTCTTGCAAGGCCTCTGCTCTGCCTCACCTTGAGGACCTGGGCCTCACCCTGTTCTTCCTGCCTTCTCCCATACATCTCCCTGATGTACTCAGGAATTAATCATCCAGCTAATGAGTGGATTCCACTTCTGCTTTCTCTAACCCCTGGTGAGTGCAAGTCCCTGATGCCCATCCGCCCCACCAGTGGTCAGTCTTCAAGAGGCCACGCTGGGGCTTCCCGGCCTGAGGTCCTGGGCTTTTTCTCCTACAAGGCAGCAGTATCAGTGAGTAGCACAGGTTGGCTGAAGGCTTTACAGCTATCTCCTCTGTTTCCTGCACTCACAACGCCAATGTCTGGGCCACACGTCTCGAAACCTCTTATGGGTCCTAGCCCAATATGATTCCATTACTGTTAGGCAGATGTTTGATTGCCAGGGCAACCAGGAGAGGAACAGTACTCAGAGCAGCCTCCACTTTCAACTCAACTCTATTTTGTTAAACTCTCACCAGGCTCTGAGCTCGCATCACATCTGTGGTTGTAGGAGTGTAAACCTCAGTCCTTCTGGGTTTTTCCTCCTCATCTTAGTGTGTCTCTCTTTGAAGGTCTAGCTGACATATCCAGTCTCTCCTGCAGTTTTCCAGCATGACTTGTTTTATTTTTACCAGCTCACCCTGATAACCTTTTCTCTTCCCTGCTGTCTTTGGATAAGAACTGCTCACTGAAAGTAGATGACTATTTTTTTTCTCGGTGTATTAAAAGCTAACCAGGATGTCACAATTGGAAATTTCCAGTAGAGAGAATGTTTAAGAGGGCAGATTTAACTATGTTTATTTTCCCTCCTTGATTTGCCACCCCCTCTTGATTTCCTGTTCTAGCTCCATGGCTACACACACACACACACACACACACACACACACACACACACACACATACAAACACAGCACAGAGGCACAGGCATACACAAACACACACACATACACAGAGGCGAAAGCACACATCCACAGGCACACACAGAAGCGCGCGCACACAAACACACACACACACACACACACACACACACAGGGGGAGGGGGCTGGAGGCTCCCCCAACTTCCCTGGGAGCAGCTGCCTACGGCCTAGCCTGTCCAGTGTGACTTCTCCCTCTCCTGGGAGGAGCCAAGACCTCAGCATGAGGGCCAGGAAGGTGGACCCCTCAGTGCTGACCAGGATCACACATTGCCCTCTCATCTCAGCTGCTGCCCCAGTTTATTTATTTTTTTAATCTTTTCTCCCCCGAGTACTAGGATGAAAGGGAGGGGTTTCTCACGTGCAAGGCAGACAGCCTACAGAGCTATGTCCCCAGCCCTTTAAAAATATTTTAAAACACTCTTTTATTTATCTTGTATGTGTATGAACAAGTATGGACACACTCCTGCCGTGGTGTGTATGTGGAGGTCAGAGACAATTCTGGGAGCGGGTTCTCTCCTTCTGCTCTGTGGGGTCTCAGGAACTGAATTCAGGGCATCAGGCTTGGCAGCAAGAGCCTTAATTCACAGAGACTCTCATGGGCCCTTCCTCCCTGACCCTTTTAAAACTGGCTGAGTGTACACGCTCATGGGAACGCCTGCTTGTGTACCTGAAGCCAACCTTAGGTTTCTTCCTCAATTGCTCTCTAACTTACTTTGAGGCAGGGTCTCTCACTGAGCCTGGGGCTCACAAACCCAGCTATACACACTGGGCAGCAGGACCAGAGAACCTTCCTGCCTCTACCTCCCCAGTGCTAGGCCTCCAGCAATGCGATTCTACCCCAGCTTTTGTACGTGGATGCTGAGCACTGAAAGCGGGTCTTCAGGCCATTGGGCAGGCACCATAACGATTAGCCAGCTCCCCAGCTTCTTTATCCCAGTTTAAGATTTTATTGTGAAACAGGGTCGCATTAATTTATCCCAGCTGGTGCTGAACTCACTCTGTGGGTCAAGATGGCCTTGAACTTGTAGTCCTGCTGTCTCAGCCGCCTGAGTGACTGGGATTACAGGCCTGTGCCACCAGGCCCTGGTTTCTTGCTCTAATCTAAATACCTGTTAGTTGGGTTCTATTTTTGGAATTACATTACTAAGGGAGCTGTTTTCTGTTTCTGGAGTTGGCCTTCAGCAGCTTAGACATGATTGCCTTACCCAGCACCTGACACTTAGTTGTTAAGTAAATGAAGTCTGACTGAACAGAACCAAGCCCCATCAAACAGGCAGAGGACCAAGCACCTCTGAAGGCAAGGATGGGGATTCCTCAGTGGCAGGCCAGAGGGTTTTCCCAGCTCTGAGGGGAGGAGCTCACAGTGCAGGGCCCCTTCCGGGAGACTTCTTAACTCTTGGAACTCTTTTTGTTTTTTGTTTTTTCAGACAGGGTTTCTCTGTAGACCAGGCTGTCCTCGAACTCTCAAAGCTCTTCCTGCCTCCCTGTCTTGAGTGCGGTGCTGGGCGGGACTAAAAGCATGCACCACCACCAAGCAGCTCGTGTTCTGTGGGCCCCTGTTGGCCTCTCGTAGCCACAGTCTTATTTATATGTGTATGTTAAATACATAGCAGTTAGCGGGGCGGTAGTGGTGAATGCCTGTAATCCCAGCACTTGGGAGGCAAAGGCAGGTGGATCTCTATGAGTTCAAGGCCAGCCTGGTCTACAAAGTGAGGCCAGGACTATACAGAGAAACCCTGTCTCAAAAAACAAACAAACAAAACAAAACAAAAAACCCTTGACAATTTTTCTAGTTCTGTTTACTAAAATAAGGAAACAGTTTCTGCCCTCAAAATGTTCCCCTTCTGCTGAAAGCAAATGGCCACAACTTTCCTCTTGCCTCTGAGGTTGGACTAATGGAGAAACTGATCCAGGAACCTATAAGCTTGAAGTATCAGTTCATGTTTCTCAAAGCTGAGTGGGAGGCTGTGGAGTCCCAATGATCCTCTCCTCCTTTGCTACCTAATACAGCTGTTGTGTGCAAAGCAGGGAGTCGCCTGAGGTCTTGCCCTGAAGTGATAAGGCTGAAACTGCCAAAGAGTACAAGGAAAGCGGGGGCATTCCTTCGTCAGGAGTGGAGAGCATCCCCTGGATGAGGCACACACAGCCCAGCCTGCTGGGATTCGAAACAGGAGCCCAGAACAGCTCCCTGCGCATCTGTACTCAAGTGTGATGGAAGGCCTGCCAGGGGAGACAGACATGGGCATAAACCTCTGCGTGAACGATGAATGACTGTGTAAATATACCACTTTTTCTCCATCCGTTCTTCGGTTGAGGGACATCTGGGTTGTTTCCAGTTTCTGGCTGTTAAAAATAAAGCCGCTATGAACATAGCTGAGCAAGTCTCCTTGTGGTATGGTGCAAAATCTTTTGGGAATATGCTCAGGAGTGGTATAGCTGGGTCTTAAGGTAGGGCTATTCTGAATTTTCTAAGAAACCTCCAGATCGATTTCCAAAGTAGTTGTACAGGTTTGCACTCCCAACCAGCAATGGAGGAGTGTTCCATTTGTTCCACATCCTCTCCAGCATGAGCTGTCACTTGAGTTTTTTACCCTAGCCATTCTGAAGGGTATAAGATGGAATCTCAGAGTCATTGTGATTAGCATTTCCCTGACGACTAAGGACATCAAACATTTCTTATTTGTTTTGTTTTTCTTTTTTTATTTTTTATTAATTACAGTTTATTCACTTTGTATCCCCCATAAGCCCCTCCCTCCTCCCCTCCCAGCCCGTCCCTCCCTCCCCCTTCTTCTCGCTTGCCCCTCCCAAGTCCACTGATAGGGGAGGTCCTCCTCTCCTTCCTTCTGATCTTAGTCTATCAGATCCTATCAGGAATGGCTGCATTGTCATCTTCTGTGGCCTGGTAAGGCTGCTTCCCCCTCAGGGGGAGGTGATCAAAGAGCAGGGCAATCAGATTATGTCAGAGGCAGTCCCTCTTCCCATTACTATGGAATGTTTTGTTTTTCTTGAGACAGGGTTTCTCTGTGAAGCCTTGGCTGTCCTGGACTCACTTTGTAGACCAGGCTGGCCTTGAACCCACAGAGATCCTCCTGCCTCTGCTGGTATTACAGGTGTGTGCCATGATGCCAGCTCCTTGAACATTTCTTTAAGTGCTTCTCGGCTATTAGAGTTCCCTCTGCTGAGAAGTCTTTTTTTTTTTTTTTTTTTTTTTTTTTTTTTTTTTAGCTCTGTGCCCCATTTTTTTAATTGGTTATTTGGTTTGTTAGTATTTAATTTCTTGGGTTCTTTATATATATTTTTAATATCAGCCCTCTGTTGGATATAGGGTTGGTGAAGATCCTTTCCCAGTCTGTAGGCAGTCGTTTTGTTCTGCTGACAGTGTCCTTTGCCTTACAGAAGCTTTTCAGTTCCATGAGGTCCCATTTATTGATTGTTGATCTCAGTGCCTGTGCTGTTGGTGCTCTGTTCAGGAAATTGTCTCCTGTTCCAATGAGTTCAAGGCTCTTCCCCACTTTCTCTTCTAATAGACTTAGTATATCCGGTTTTATGTTGAGGCCTTTGATCCACTTGGACTTGAGTTTTATACAGAGTGATGGATATAGACATATTTGCATTCTTCTATATGCAGATATTCAGTTATTACTCAGCTATTAAAAACAATGACATCGCTCTGACTTCTCTCTCCTAGGTACCTCATCCTATTCCCCTTTCTCTCTTCTCTTATGTTCTCCCTCTCTCTCTCTCTCTCTTTCTCTGCCCTCACAGCTCAATACTTCTCTTTGTGCCACAAACAAACAAAACATCATGAAATTTGCAGGTACATGGATGAAACTAGAAAAGAGCATCCTGAGTGAAGTAACTCAGACTCAGAAAAAGAAACATGCTACATACTCAATTACAAGTAGACATTAGCCATAAAGTACAGGACCACCATGCTACAATCCACAGACCCAAAGGAGCTAAGTAACAAGCATGGCTAAGGGAGGGTGCTTGAATCACACTGAGACAGAAAATAAACATCTGGGGTGGATGGAGGGAGGGATGTGGGAGGGAGAGGGATGTGAAGGGGAACAGGAGGGATCAAGCGTGAGAAGCACATTGGGAAAGAGACCTAGGCAAGAAATCTGGAATTGGAGTATGTGAGGGATCATCTCCGGGACAAACTAGAAAACTGGGACAATGGAAACTTCCAGGA
The DNA here is from genome assembly GCF_907164565.1 of Psammomys obesus. NCBI lineage: Eukaryota > Metazoa > Chordata > Mammalia > Rodentia > Muridae > Psammomys > Psammomys obesus. Next base: position 4,138,292 of record NW_026585691.1, on the reverse strand, counting down.
ATCTATGAGGCGATCCTAGCTAAGACTCCCAGCCATAGGGGATATGGAACATGAAATGGTCACCTCCTGTAATCAGGCAAGACTTCCAATGGAAGTCCTGTACTCCTGGGTCACAGAAGGGTCACAGAACCTTCAACCCACAATTTTTCCTGCCTATAAGAGGTGCAGAGATAAAGGGGGAGCAGAAAGTGAGGAAATGGCCAATGAATGACTGACCCAACTTGACTCCCATGTCATGACAGAGAGCCCACACCCGACACTATTAATAATAATCTGCTGTATTTGCAGACAGGAAGGTAGCATAACTGTCGTCTGAGTGGCTTCACCCAGCAGCTGATGAAAACAGGCAGAGACCCACAGTCAAACATTAGTCGAAGCTTAGGGAATCTCGTGGAAGAGGGGGAGGAAGGATTAAAAGAGCCAGGGAGGTCAAAGACACCAAGAGAAAACCTACAGAATCAACTGACCTGGGCCCGTAAGGGCTTACAGAGACTGAACCACCAGCCAGAGAGCATTCATGAGATTGATGTAAGCCGTGCTACACAAACATAACAGACGTACAGCATGGCCTCGTGTGGGACCTCTAACAGCGCCAGCAGAGGCTGTCTCTGACTCTGTTGCCTGTCTTTGGATCCCTTTCCCCGAACTGGAGAAGATGTGCCCAGTCCTGCTGCAGCTTGATATGCCAAGGTGGGTTGATGCTCATGGGAGGCCTCCACCTCTCTAAGGAGAAGGGAGGGGAGAGGAGGGCAGAGAAGCCTGGAGAGGCACCACCGGGTACCATGAGTGAGGCAACGAGGGTGAAACATATTTAAGTGGTTAGGACTAGTCGGGAGCACGGAGACCACTTTATTTTTTCTTTTAAAAAAAATACTTATTTACCTTCATTTTATGTGCATTCATGTTTTGCCTGCACGTATGTCTATGTGAGAGTGTCAGATCTTGGAGTTACAAACATTCGTGAGCTGCCATGTGGGTGCTGGGATTTGAACCTGGGTCCTCTAGGAAGAGCAGTCAGCACCCTTAACCGCTGAGCCGTCTCTCCAGCCCCAGAGACCACTTTCTTAATGTGCTAAGAGTCTATGGTCTCCCCTAAAGTAGGAGAATTTTAGGCTGCTGACTTGTGGCCCAGAGGGGCTGCAGAGGGCCCTGGGATCCAGCCCTCTCTCCCTGAAAGGACTAGGCTGAGCTGTACGACCTTCAGGTGATGAGGTTGCGACCTACCTGGGCACTTGATTTAGGGCCAGGAATAGGAAGTCACATTCTGCCTGTGTCTGTTCTGTATGTCAGGAGCTTGTTCTGCACGTGGTTTTCTTCACGTTTAATCTTCACGTCCCCGTGAAGTGGGCATCACTATGTCCAATTCACAGATGAGGAGTCAAGGGTCAAGAAGAGAATTGCTTACCCATAGTTATGCTGACACTAAAGGCTGTTGCCAGTGATGTCTAGAACTCATGTCTGCACCTGGGGCTGTAGCGCAGCTGGCAAAGTCCTTGCCCAGCACACCGGAAGCCCTGGTTCTGCATAACGCTGTATGTGCTGCATGCCCTGTGCACATCTGGAATCCTAGCACTGCAATCCTAGGAGGTGGAGCCAGGAGACCCAGGAGTTCAAAGGTCATCTTTGGCTACATAGGGAGGCCAGCCTAGGACAGATGAGACTCCTATCTCAAAAATAAACAAATAATGAAGCAGATTTCCTCCAAAGTATAGTATCATACTGGGCCTCAATTTACCCTTCTGTGAAACTGGTATAATATCTGTGCCACAGATATTGAATAATTCATCATAGTGATTGATTTCTCTTGCTCCTTCTCTTCTCATGCCCCTAGGATGCCAGTGTGCATCTCTCTGGGTGAGGCCACTCTCAGGCACTTCTCGGGACAGTGACCTACTCATCGAGGACACAACCATGACTTTACGTGACCCACATCAGACCGTTCACTGTCTCCTGTTCCTGGCAGTTACATGTCTTCATCCTCTGGTAACTTACCGGATCATCATCTCCCTATTCGAGGGGCGCACTCTTCACGCTCCACAGCCAGGCAGTGAAACCAACATTCGCACACAGATTACAGAGTGAAGAGGAAAACACCCAGCCCGGGGATGGCCTGGGTTCTTTTCCTCTCAGACACGGGAGAGCTGTTGGTCCCACTAGGGTCTGTAAAGCGGCTTCACTGGGCCGCATTAACGGCCTGTTTCTACAAGGCTGCTTCATAGCCCACCCATCCAGCTGGGGTTTGAGTGTAGTCGGTTTAGCTCCCTCACTGTTGAAGAGCCTCGTTTAGCTGTGTTGGGTTAGCAAGCTAAGTGTCAATGATGTCCAACTGTCTTTACTCATTTTGCTGTTTTTGTTTGTTTGTTTGTTATATCTGTTAAAAGACCCAATCACAGCAAGTTTGCAGATCTGATCTCAATTTTGTGGTTCCTCATCCAGGCAGCACCACATTCTAACAAGCACAGCAAATGTTTCCTTAAGGGAGCAGAGGCTGGCTTCCAGACAGCAAAGAGCTGTGGGGCAGAAAAGGGAACTGAAAAATAAATAAATAAATAAATAAATGAATGAATGAATGAATGAATGAATGAATGAATGAATAAATAAATAAATAAATAAATGAATAAATAAATAAATAAATAAATAAATAAATAAATAAATAAATAGATAAATAAATAATGTCGGTTCTTTGAAAGTTACGGTCCCTGTGAAGGTTAAAGCCGGGGAACTGATCATAAAGGCTGACACTTCTTTGGGGAGAAACCTCCCTGCCCCTATCTCTGAGAACACGTTCTTTTAGCTGGTAACTTTGCATAAGTTAATAAGTAAATGCATTGCTTGTCCCCAGCCATTTGGCCCACTCAAGTACAGTATCTATTCTTTTCAGTTTAATAAATAAATATAATTTAAAATTTTTAAAGGGATAGTGCCTGAGGAGTAACAGCCGGGGAATGAATACTTGCACACGTGTACATGAGCAAATGTATATGCACACAACGAGAGCTGGAAACAAGAGCCAATACAAACATATTCGCAATATATTTTATGAAAAATCATTCTCCTTTCTAAGTTTAGGGAAAGAAATGGCATCTCTCCTGTCCAGGAATGGAGAGATGGACTGGTGCTTAAGAGCACATCCTGCTTTTGCAGAGGACCTAAGTTCTATTCCCAGCATGCAAGATGGACCACTTACAACCGCCAGTAACTCTAGCTCCAGGGGATCTGATGCCTCTGAGCTCCTCAAGCACATTCAATCACACACACAATCAAAAATAAATCTTTTTAAAAATTATTATCCGGCTTACTAGATACCAGCTGGACTCTGTGTACCGGTGTTGCCATGTGTGGTTTGGTTGGAGTGCATAGGGAAGAGCTAGCTCTCACAGATCCGTAATTGAAGAGCAGGAATATTTTAATAGCCCCTTCAGGTAATTGTGTATGTGTCATCCAGCCTCTGGAAAACTCCACAGTACACTGACAGAGTACAAACTATTATGAAAATAGTCTTAACCTCACAGCAGACTCCCTGAGAAGGCCTCAGGGACTCTGCTGTTCCCTGGATCACACTTTCAGAACTGCCACCTTGGCAAAATTATTAGACACGGGAAGAGATGGAAACAGCCTCCTGTCTGTCGCCGGTGGTAAGTGAGGCCTCGCACCAAGCAGGTGTCTAAGAGGAAGACAAATGGATGAGCCCGCCTAAGCGCCGAGACAGGAGAGGCAAAGCCAAGTCACCTAGTTTCCTGTTGTGACTTGTGTCACATCAAACCTTCCTCCAGCTGGAGCCTTTTCATTTTCTGAAACACTTGACTTCAGACCAAAGATTAAGAGCCTGCTTCCTGTTTTGAAGTAATGTTTATGCTGCTGCAATACCCCACAAAAGCACAACTCAATAAACATGGGCCTCGGCCTTGGAGGGACTGACAAGTGAAACAATCTTCCCTTACGCTATTTGGAAGCACAAATCTAAAGTGTGTTTGATGTTTAAAGCCGAGCCTTTTTTTACTGGAATAAAAATCTTTTGGGGGCAAAAATAACTAACTAACTAAAAATAAAAATCATTGTCCTTCTTAACTCTAGTTACAAAGTAAAAACAGTGAAGAACTTTCTAGTGCCAAATAGGCCACTGAAATTATCCTCGTCAACACATAATCCTGTGGGTTTAAGGGAAGTTCTGCGAGTGGAACTGTTTCCCAGTGGGCTCCACCCTCCACCAGCCCCAGCCCCACCCCTCACCCACACCCACACTCACACGGCTTCAATGTAGTATGCTCTCTCAGAGTATGGGGACAAATGGCCAAAGAGGTCTGAGCTGGGGCTGGAAAGGTGGCTCAGCAACCAAGAGCACCAGCTGCTCTTTTTAGAGGTCCCTGGTTCACTTCCCAGCACCTACATGGTGGCTCACAACTGTCTGTAAACAGTTCCAGGGGATTGACACATTCTCTGGCCTCCATGGGCACCGGCACACACACGGTGCATATATATACAAGCACACAAAACACTCTTACACATAAAATAAAAGTGAATATATCTGAAGCAAAAAGTCTGAACTAAGAAGAGAGTGCCAAAGGTCACGAGCTGTCCCTGCGCTTACAGGACACATCTATGCTGGTAGCAATACAGGGAGGCCGCATGTATCCAGGCTCTTACCTGGGGGACGTACTAGTGTCCCATCTAGATTGTTCATGTGCTCGTATTAAAAAGTATTTTTGAGAGGCCAGACATCAAGAGTTTCCCTCCAGGTGCTCCTGTTGTTTGATGTCCCTTTGGCTGCACCACCATCCCCGAGACTCCCACTCGCTTCCCTGGTTCAGTTCCTAAGGTGTAGGTAACCAGGAACGAGGCGGTTTCTGTTCAGAGGAAACTCACCCAAAGGAAAGGACTAGAGAGAGAAGGCTTGAGCAGCCACTTACATGCAGTTGAGGAATTCTTGCCTCATTGTTTGAAGCTTTTTAATTATTTGCTCCCCCTCTTCCTCCTTGTCCCTCTGTGATTTTTTTCCAAATGGCTTTGGCTATGTCATGACACAAGTCTGGGGGTGTAGGTTAGTAGACTACTTGGCTAACATCTGCCTGGCTAACATATATATATATATATATACTTTGTGTGTGTGCGAGTGTGTGTGTGTGTACACACCATTCCTGGCTCAAGTATGTACTTTAACTCTATCATAAAACTTCCTCCTGGTTTCTTTCAAAGAAACTGCTGATTGTTCTAAGTAAACTATAAGGATGAAAGGAAAGAGAATTGTGCATTATTGGGGAGGAAGTGAGGAACAAAGAGTCCTTCAGTGATGCCTAAACCTAAGCATACATATGTGCACACACATGTACAATGATCTCTGAAAGGTAGAGAACAAAGCTAATATTGATTCTTCCTTTCAGGAGAAAGTAGAACATACCCTTTATTTTGTTGTATTAAAAATATACATAGCATAGAACGTATGCTGTTGTAACTATTTTAAAATACATAACCCAGTGACTTTTACTACATTCACAGAGCAATGGGATCTTCACTGCTGTCTAACTTCAGGACATCGCCTCACCCTAAAGGAGACCCCTTATTCATGAGAAACCATTTCCTGTTCCCTGCTACCCCTGGCCCCTGGCTACCTGACCTTGCTATACATCTCTATGAAGTTGCCTCTTCTCCATATTTCATAGAAAAACAATGTTACAACGGGTGACCTTTTAAGTGCATGACTTTAATCCCAGCACTGGGGAGGCAGAGGCAGGCTGATCTCTGAGTTTGAGGCCAGCATGGTCTACAGAGTGAGTTCTAGGACTGCAAGATTACACAGAGAAACCCTGTTTTGGAAAATCAAAACCAACCAAACATGTGGCCTTTTATGCCTGGCTTCTGTGGTGGTTTGAATAGGGATGGTCCCCAGAGACTCTCATGTGTTTGGATACTTGGCCATAAGGAGTGACAGTATTAGGAGGTGTGGCCTTGATGGAGGAAGTGTGTCACTGTGGGGTGGGTTTTGAGGTCTCCTATGCCCAAGCTACACCCAGTGCGGCACACAGTCTCCTTCTGCCTGTGAATCAAGTTGTAGAACTCTCAGCAACTTCTCCAGTGCCATATCTGCCTGCATGCTGCTCTTCTTCCTGCCGTGATGATAATGGACTAACCCTCTGAAACTACAAGCCAGCCCCAACTTACATGTTGTCCTCTATGAGAGTTGTCATGGTCATGATGTCTCCTCACAGCAACGAAGCCCTAACTAAGGCAGCTTCCTTCATTTGGCGCGTCTTCTTCAAGATGTGCTTATATTTCGGGCTGTTATTAATTCTTCGTTCTTTGCTAGGGCTGAGTGAGAAATACTGCATTGCGTGGAGAAAATTTGTTTATGGTAGGTGGGTACTGACGTCACAGCGTGCCTGTAGGGGTCTGAGGAGAACCCTCGGGAGTCAGGGCTGCGCTTGCGTGGTCAGGGTTGGCAGCACGCCTCTTTACTCACCGAGCCATCTCGATGGTCTGTGCATCTGCTCATCACTGACGACATTTGGGCCATTTCCAGCTTTAGCTATTGTGATTGGCACCATGAACATTGTGTAGAGCCAAAAACCCTTCAGTGGCCTTCATCGAGTTGCATGTATTACCTAACAACACAAAAGATTGTTTTTAATAAAATAACTAGAGACAAATGCATTACTTGATCACTGCGACTTGTCAGCTCTTCGAGATCATTACTGAATCAACAAATGGGTCTCCTAGGACTTAAGAGAGACTGAAAGGAGTATAAAATAGAATCCAATTTTAAAATAATCCAGTGGCTGCTGAAGCTGCAACTGCGCCCATCATTAAATGTTTCAGAAGCCTTGCCCTGGCGAGCGTGGGAAGGGCTGTGAGAATGTGTTCTTGATCCTTGTTTTTCAAAAAGGGAAAGCGGTAATTAAAGTTGGCTTTACCATGTGATTATGTTGACTTGGTCTGATGCACGGATTCTCCCCGGAGCCCCTGCAGCTCCACAGATGTCCTCTAGGGGGCGGGCCCAGGAGACGCCGAGTCCCCTAAGGAGCTTAGCCAGGGGGAACTGGGCCAGCAAAGCCTTTGCACGGAGAAGACCGGGAAAACACCGTGACGAAGCATCCAGTGCTGGGAGGACACTTGGGAGACGCGTTTCTCAAGCGCTTTATTTTTATAAGCAGGGAGATGGAGAGCCAGAATAGCTGCTGTTGTCACAAACACTGGAGGCAGGAAGTCTGGAACTGTCTGCTATGATGCAACACGCAGTGCGGGGACAGAGACTTCGACAGCCGGGGGTGCGGGGACTGAATGTCGTCTCCCTGTTTTACTAACTTTCTACTTCCGATCCCACCACTTACATGTGTGACCCAGGGCCGGTAACTGAGTCTTTCTAGGTCACGTCAGTATCTGTTTACTGGGTCTACTATCTCCAGATGGCAGACACCTCCTTAAACCTCTGTATCCAGGAAATTCTCAACATATGTTTGCTTGGTGACCTACTATAGTTCTCTCAAGGCCTTGGTTCTGTTGAATAAATGAATCTCTCTCGCTCCCTCTCTCTTCTCCCTTTCCTCTTCCCTCTCCTCCCTCTCCCTCTGCCTCTGCTTTTGAGACAGGGTTTCACTACATAGCTCAGGCTGATCTGACTGCCTCAGCCTTCTGGATTCTGGGATCTGTTGGTTTGCAGCATCCTGCCTGCCCCAAATAAATCTTGAACTTTTATTTGCTGCCTCACATCATCATCTGGGTAGGGGGCTCACATGTCACCACACTGAACCTGAAGCTATCAGATGACAACTTCAGTTAGCTCTCTTCCAGCATGTGGATGTCAGGGACTCAGGTGATTGGCTTGTATCTCCCGGGCTCCGCAGTAAAGCCTTACTGGTGACATTTTCTCATTTGTAGGTTTACCCTGGCAGGGGAAGAGAATGAGAGTTCTGAGTATAAGCACCACAGTTAGGGCCAAAAGCTCCTCTGTGGATCCCACCCTGTTTAGGCTCTGCTGTCTGCCTAAAAGGCATCCTTAGAGCTGTTCCAAAGCCAAAAGGGCCACATCTTCCTTGCCCAACCCTACTCCTGCAATTGGACAGAGCTAGGTTTGGCTGTTTCAGATATCACTGACCCATGGCTATCAAATGCAAAGATTCAACCAACCATGTTTGAATATGTTCCTTTGGGTTTGTGTCTTTTAATTGTAACCAGAATAACTGGAATACATACAATTCTAGGGTCAGAGCACACATCTGTGGTGCTAGGGTGAGAGAAAAGGGAATTCTTTTTGTTGTTATTTGAGACAAGGTCTCTCTGTACAGTCCTGGCTTCCTGGAACCCACAATGTAGACCAGGCTGGCCTCAAACTCACAGAGATCTGCCAGCCTCTGTCTCTTACTTAAAAGAATGTGCTACCATGTCCAGCTGGGAAAGTGGTTCTTAAGAGTGAGAAAGGTGCTCTGTCTTTGCTGTGGTGGCTACCCAACTGTATACATGGGTCAAAATCTATAAACATATGCAATAAGGGAGAGGCGCTTGTTGACTATGGAAAAACAGGAATCACTGAATCCCACCATCCACCATGGAGGTAGTAAATGGCTAATAAATTAAAGCTTTTAAAGTTGGTCTTATCAAACCATATGTTCTCTCTCGTATATGGATTTTACCCTCTAAGTTTTAAAAAAGAACTTATGGGCTGGAGAAATGGCTCAGCGGCTAAGAGCACTGTCTGCTCTGCCAGAGGTCCTGAGTTCAATTTCCAGCAACCACATGGTGGCTCACAGCCGTCTATACTGAGGTCTGATGCCCTCTTTCGGTACGCAGGTGTATATGCAGAGGAGCACTCATACACATAGAACAAACAAATCTTTAAAAGAATTTATTTGGGGGACTAGAGAGATGGCTCCATGGTTAAGAGGACCTGAGTTTGGTTCTCAGCACCCATCTAGGGAGGCTTTCAACCTCCTGTAACTCTAGGGGTGTTCCATGTCTTCTTCTGGTCTTGTGGGCACTTGTACACACATAGTACACAAACATGTATGCTCCGGCCTTCACACACTCACATACTTTTTTGTTTAAGATTGTATTTGTAATTATGTGCGTACATGTGTTCAGGTACCCACAGAGACCAGAAGCGTTGGATATCCTTGGAGCTGGAGTTTCAGGAGGTTGTGAGCCATCACTCCTGCATGCTGGGAACGGAACTGGGGCCCTGTGCAAGAGCAGCTTACGCTCTTAACTGCTGATCCATCTCCGTAGCCCCAAATGTCAGCGTTTTTGTTTGATTCGTTGGCTTGTTTTCTTAATACTTATGGTTGCACCCAGGGCCTCACGTGTGCTCAGCAAATGCCACTAAAGCACAGGCCAGCCCTCTTACCTTCTGATTTTTACATGAGTGTAGTTATGGGGATTGAATGTATGTAAAGGTAATAAACCCAGAAAAGGGCCACTTTAAGGAAGAAGGGTGGGGAGAGTACAGGGTCACGTGACAGAGAAGTAGAAAGACGAATCTGGGGTCAGAAAAGACAGGCAGAATTTGGGAGTGGGGAGGATTAATCCAAAGAAAGAATGTGTGAAATGTATTAAGGAAACCTGCTACTTTTTATGCTGTTTTTTCTTCTTTTTTAAATTTTAAATGATGGGCACTTGGGCCTGTTGGCATACTCATTTAATCCCAGAACTCAGGAGGCAGAAGCAGACATCTCTCTTGTGAGTTAGAGGCTAGCACGGTCTACATAGTAAGTTCCAGGACAGCCAAGTCTACACAGAGAAACCCTGTCTGTGGGTGGGGGTGGGGAGCCAGGGGCAGCTGAGCAAGTGCACGATTTGCTCAGCACTAAGCTCCAGGTCGGGGTGGCTAGCTTTGGCAGAGCTAAAGGCATCGTGTCTGGAATGAACAGGTTTTTCTCTTGTCATAATGCTACTGTGTAACAGCCTTGAACATAGCACTTATATTGTTTTAGCTACCATAAATAATCCAACTGTCCAAGAAAACCATGTAGGTCATATGCAAATATTCCATATGCATATTCCTTAAGGGATTTTAGAGCCTCTATGAAGTTTTACTGGAAAGTTTCTGAAGCTAATCTCCCTCAATCTATGAGGGATGATTTACTATCAACTAAAATGTTTAATGAGAACTGTCATTCATGCCCAGCTATTTGACAGTTATGTAGACTGTCAAACATAGCTCCATAATGTGGTAGTAAATTTATTTTATTCCTCTGCATTATGAAAATCAAGCTATCTTCTCTAAGACTTCATAATTTATACCTTGTATGTAACGACTTAAAAATTAGATTATAGGTCTTAATTCTTGCAGTTCTCTTATTGGAGTAGAATGCAGTGGCGCTAAATCATATAATTTTTTTCATTATATAAAGTGTTGCAGGGCTAGGGAGATGGCTCAGTAGGTAACGTGCTTGCTGTGCAGGCACGAGAACCTTAGATCAGATTTGCAGCACCCATAAAAGCTGGTCGTGGCAACACCAGCTTTTGTAACACCGGTGCTTGGGACACAGAGACAGGCAGATCCTGTGAGCTCACTGGCCAACCGATCTAACCAAAATGGCGAGCTCCAGGTTTAGTGGCAGAGCCTGTCTATAAATAACAAGATAGAGGAGCCTGGAGAGATGGCTCAGTGGTTAGAACACGGCTGCTTTTGCAGAGGACCCAAGTTTGGATCCCAGCACCCACATCAGGCAGTTTACAACCACCTGCAACTCCAGTTCCAGGGGATCTAACAGCCTCTTCGGGCCTCTAAGGACATCTGCATACATGGGCACATGTACAGAGGAGCCTGGCACATACACTCACAAATAAATAAACAGACTATGTAAGTGGAGAGTGGTAGAGAAAGACACCGGCACCTCAGGCTTCCATATGTCTACCAGGCACACTCACAAATAAATAAACAGATATTGCTCTTTTTAAAAAATGTTGCCAGCCAGGCATGGTGGCGCACGCCTTTAATCCCTGCACTCAGGAGGCAGAGGCAGGCAGGTCTCTGTGAGTTTGAGGCCAACCTGGTCTACAAAACAAGTTCCAGGACAGCCAGAGCTACAAGGAGAAACCCTGTCTCTGGAAAAAAAAAAAAAATGTTGCCACAATTTACAAAATGAGGGGAAAGAAATAGAGAAAAGAAGTAAAACCTTTTCACAATCTCATCACCCAAGGACCGTTAGTGTTTCTTGGCAGACTTTTAAACAACTTAAATATATCTTTTTACAAAGCTGAAGTCATGACTTTTCTCTTTAAAAATATGCTTCTTTGCTGCATTATGATGAGATTTGTTCTTCAATCCAACACTTTTTAAGTGCTTATTACACATTTAGCGATGGGGTGCAAGGATCAATTAAACAGTGCTGTACCTTTTTCCTTCCTAGCATTTCAGCTTCATCCATGAATAGAAAGGAGGGCACCCTGGCTTGACAGATAAAGGCAGGGGCAGGGCAGACCTGGGAGAAGAAGCGAGAGCAAGGAGTCTGGGGAAACAAGAGGAGCCAGGTAGTGTTTGCCAGGCACGTGAATCTTGTAGCAGGTGTTGTGAGCTGAGAGTTTGGTCCTTAGCATGCCTGGGTAGCTCAAATTTCATCTCTCCTTAAGCCCTTTCTCCAAGATTACAAAACAAAAAAACCCAAAACCCCAAACATCTTATCTATACAGATGCCATGTGTGTCTGTGTGTCTGTGTGTGTTTTGTTTTGCTTGCAATAGCTGACCAATTTTTCAAGACCTCATTCCACCTGCTGTCCTTGGACTTCACTTTCCAGTTAGCTGAGAATCTACCCCTGACTTTGGGCTTTCTTCCTCTTGAGTCTTGTGCGAGCATTTTGCACCCTTCCTTGTCTGATTTCCTTGGAGCTCTTCCCTGGTGCAGTTAAGATCTCAATTTGAGATCTTATGACTGAGTGAATGAATTTCCTCTTGAGGAATTCACCATTCCTTTCTTCCTCCCCCTTCCATAACCTCAGTTACACCCACGCCAGGCTCATTGACTCCTGCTCTTCCAGTACAAATGAATTACCTTCAGGCTTCCACTCAGGCTGTTCCTTTTCCTGGCCAAGTACCAGGTGCTACCTCCCAGAGGTGTTTCAGAGCACACCAGGCTCCTTTGGTCTTGGAGAGGCCAGTGAGCTCTTGGGAAAGAGGAAGAGAATGTCTGTGTACCTGGCCAGGACCCAAAAGAGCAGGCTGATCGAGTCAGAGCCCTCACACCTTGGACCTGCTCCAGCTCCACCCAAAGATTTTATCAGCGTGTAAATCTGGATACTGTGTGCACAAGCCTACCCTTCCCCCAGCAAGAGGCTACAGGCCAGGCGAGAAGCGAGGGTACGACTCCAGCCTAACTTTAGGCAAGCAGGACGCACACTTTCTAGTCAAGTCTGGATTTATGTGCACAGTGGCGCCAGCACCATACTACCGAAAGATGTCTACGTGAGACAGTGACAGAGAACAGGGTAAAACGCTGGTGCGAAATGAGTAGCTCTGGGTTGTTGACCTCTTGTCTTGAGCGCTTCAGGTCTCAGTTTCCTTGTGGGTGACAGGGTGATCTCCAAAAGTCCTGCAGGTGCCAAGGTCTTAGTCCTGAATCCTGTCTCCAGGGAGAATGCCACTACAGGGCATTTGGCTTCTCCCATGCTGACTATTCTGCCCTAAGAGTCAGCCTCACCACGCTGGCCCCTCACAAAGACCTAGATTTAGGGTAGGTTGGTAGGGATGTAGCGTAGAAGCAAGGGATCAGTTCATTCAGAGGAACCGAGCTCTGACACTCTCAAGATACTAAAAGGACCAAAATGCCCATATGGTGATGAGCCTCAGGAGCCACAGCTACGGGTGGAAGTCCATGCTATGATTCCACCAGGTTTTTCCATCCCCATCAATTACCCTTCCCCACCTCCCAAAATGGAAGCCAAGGTGGGCTTGTTCAGCAAGGAGAGTGTCTCACAAGAGGAGGCTTCCCCTGCCTTTTATAACCCTGCTCCATGGCCCTCTGTTCTCCTCACCCACAAAGCCAGAGAGACATTAGCCAAGTTCCTGAAGAGGCAAATCTCATTTCTTTGTGTTTCAAGTTTCAGGTTCTCAGCAAGCTCAGTCTCCTTCTACAGCCTGTCAGTGACTCTAGGGAGGGCCTCTAGAAGTGCTAATCAGTAGCCTGTCTTCATGGAGATTAGAGAAAATGATTTCTCAGGCAGTATCTGACCTCTTTAGTCAGGAAGAAAATCTCCACCACTTCCAGGGCACGAAGCCACCAACGTGCTACCCAACTCTTCAGAATCCCTTTAGTCTTTGCTATATCATGGTTGTGTGCGTGTGTGTGTGTGTGTGTGTGTGTGTGTGGTGTCTGTAGCTGGGGAACAAACCTAGAGGCTTGTGCATGCTAGGCTAGCACTCTACCATTTATGCCTCAGCCATAACATTATCTTCCAGTGTGTATATACTGGTTGTCTACTCTCCAAATGACCCATTCTGAGGAGGCTAGGCCAAAAGATAAAGTTCCAAAACATGTGGGATGAGGCTAGTGACTCATGTTTATCAGGAACCTACTGTGTGAGTAGCAAATGTCACACGTTGTACACATGATTGTGTACATTCCTTAGCACCTTACGGGGGAGGGATGATTGTTACCCTCCATTTTATCATTTTGGGACCTCAGAGGCTCAGAGGATAGTAAGTCTCTATCCAAGGTCGTATTGTTACTGGTAAGTAAAGGGACACAACAACTCAGCTCTGTCCAGCAAGCTGCTATACTCAAATGTCAAACATTTTCTAAGACCCTACTCCAGCGATCAATGGCAGGGCCAGGATGATGATCTCTGTGCTAATTGTGTTCTTTTGCTGTGAGAAAACACTGACCAAAAGCAACTTTGGGGAGAAAAGGATTTATTTGGCTTCTACTTCCAGGTCACAGTCCATCACTGGGGAAGCCAGGGCAGGACCCCAAGCAGGAACTTGAAACAGAAACCATGGGGAAACATTGCTCTCTGGCTGGGTCCTAGGATTAACTGCCAGTGAGTGGTGCTACCCACTGTGGGCTTGGTCCTTCCACATGAACTAATAATCAAGACAGTCTCCACAGACAGGCCTACAGGCCAATCCCTCAACTGAGACTCTAGGACAACACACATTCACATGGGTGAAGAATGAGCAACTCAGAACACTCCAGAGTGCGGTGTCTAAACGGGTGTGTGAGGAGGAGGAACTCCAACAGAGACAGAAACAAGGGCTATCTCAGCCAGCCAGCCATGTGCTGTGGGGACATGTTCTAAGCAACAGTCATTTGGTGATTTTATTGTTGTACGTTCATCAAAGAAAGAACTCACACAAACCTAGGTGATACAGTCTGGTCCGCACCTAGCTATATGGTATGGAGTCTGTTGCTCCTGGGACCATTATGAACAAAACACCATGATTACATCAAACACAAGAGATGATGATGCAACCCTGAGGTGAGGTAACCTCCAGATGTGTGGGAGGTTGCTGCCGGCACAACATATCATTCCCAGTAAACATTTTTCATAAGTAGGAGTAGTCTCTAAGACACCAATAAGAAGCCTAATAAAATAAACACATAAACCGGCAACAGCCATTTATTATCAAGCATTTACTGTATATCATTACGTATGTCATACTTCGGTTCAGCCACAGGTTTGCTTAGAGCAGCAGCAGCAGTACAAACACAGCGATGTTCTGCACTTTACCCTTACAGAAGCTGCGCTGTCACTAGGCAGGGGGGGTCTTTTAACTCCATCGTGGTCTTACAGGGATACTGTGGCCTGCTGTGGACTGAAGGGTGATACAAGGCTCATGACTACACAGGCAGGGTGTCGCAGGAACGTGATGAAACTTGGGAAGAGGAAGGAGATGGAGGAAAAAAATAATTGAAGGAGTAGGAAAGAAGGGAGGAAGAAAGAAAGGAAAGAGGAAGGGGGAACAGAAACAAAATGTGATGGGTGGCAGGGAGTTATTTTGGAAGTTAGGCATTGGGTCTGGACCTTTGTGTATGGGAGAGCTTCTCCAGATGGAGTGGGTGAGAAAGAGGGATGGCCTGAGCAAGAAACTAGGGTGAAGACCTCCAGAGTCTGCTTAGCAATCCGCCACGGAAGTTTAGAGACAAGGGAGGCTGCCAGGTTGGTTGGGATCAAGTGCAGGGAAGAGTCTATGCCAAGGAGGCGCCTGAGCTTGCTTCTCAGGACAATGGGAGCTGGTGGGAACTTCTGAAAGCCTGCACGCAGGAAGAAGCCCTGAGCCGGCAGTGAGACCTGGAGATGGGAAGCTGGGATGTACCTCTTTCCTCCCTGGGACAGTCTCGGATGCCCCATGAGGAAGAGGTTTGGTCCTGGTGTTTGGAACTCCAGTCTGCGTAGGGGCTGAGCAGGAGGCCTGAGCGAGGGTCTTTCAGGGGAGTGTGTCCTGATGGGGACTACAGGAACATTGGTGGTGCTGTGGCAACATCAGGTGATAGGCAGTGGAAATGGAAAAGGGAGGCATCATTGTGGGTGCTGGGCTCAACCAAAGGAAGACGTCCTTAGTCCTCAGGAACCCAGGTTCACCTCTAACTGTGAAACTCTTCTTGAGGAAGGGAGCATGGAGATGGGTAGGGTGTCTGAGACAGGGTCTTGCTACATAGCTCAGGCTGGCCTTGAGCAATCCTTCTGCCTCCACCTCCCAACTGTTGGGATTGCCCAGCTCTCTTTTATTAAGGGAATGTAAATAAAAATTTTCGATAATAGCAATAAAAGCTTGATGAAATTGTAAACCTGTTGTTGGAGACATTCAATTCACTGTAAGTTTTCTGATTCAGTTATAAGAAAAAGAGACAAATGATCACAGCAAAGTTAATAACATCATGTTGTCAAACACAAAAATATCTACCATTAATAACTCCATAAACAGTGATGTAAATATCAGGCACTCAATTCTAGGGCCTGTTGGCAGAGCATGGGAAATACAACATTGCCCATGAGTTTTCTCAATCAAAATTATGTTTTTAGAGGCCCCTGAGGAGCTCATAATATTCTTCAGTATATAATTTTAAAATCCTAAAAACAGTCCCCATCAACCTTTCCCTACAAATATTGCTGGGTGAGGAATAACATGAGGCTTTACTTTGTAAATTATTCAGTGTGTGTGTGTGTGTGTGTGTGTGTGTGTGGGTGGGTGGGTGGGTGTGTGTGTGTGTGTGTGTGTTTGGGATGCATGTCATAAAGCATGTGTGCAAGGATGACTCGAAGGAGTTGGGTACTAGGGATTGAACTCAGATTGTCAGCGTGGCAGCATTTATCTGCTGAGGTATTGCTCCAAAACTCAAAAGAAATAAACAGGTATCTAGTGAAAAGTAATTTTCCTTCCTCTTCTCTCTTTTCCCATCAAGGCTCCCTCTGCTGAGCCAGCAGCTGTTATATTTCTTCTTGGTCCTACTTCCAGGACCAGCTTTATGGTACATGGTTCAACAGGAATACACATTTATTTGCCAGAGTAATGTAATTCCCTGAATGCCTCCTGTGTGCCAGGCCCTCTATCCTGGGCCACCACGCCTTTAGCTCATTGTTTTGAGCTTAGAGGCTGTGTTCTGTGCTTTTCCTCCTATTTGCATTTAGCTAATAGAAATAAGTGTACATTTGGCACCAACTGTATACTCGGTGCTGCTCATTTCAGGTACTGGGAGAGGCCTAAGCTTTTTTTTTTTTTTTCTCATTTAAACACCTGGGATAATTTTTATTGTATTGGATTATCTTTTTCTGGTCTAAGCAGCTATCTTGCTTCCCAGTAGAAGCAGTGTGTACATTCTGCACGCAGAAGGCCAAGCCAAGCACACGGAACTCTGATGTAGTGTGCAGAACCCAGCAAGCAAGGGTTGAGGTAGCACTGGAGCCGCCAGGAGGACCCCACAATGCTGGGACTAGTTTCTTTCTCTGAAGGTCCAGAGCCTGTTAGCTCTTTAATGGCTCTGCCCAAAGGGTGCTTAGTCATCTCCCATGGAGGCTTTGCTGCTTCTGATCTCTTTCTTTAGCTTGAAAACTCCAATTACTCAACAGGGAACTGAGAATGGCAAAAAGACTCTAAGGCCCCTTCCTGCTTTTCCACCATTGTTCTTTGGAAGGTCTCTACTGTTAAATAACCGCCTCAGATGCTGCCAGAAAATATTTATAACCAGGCCAGTGACTGTACAGAATTGTTAATAATGTGGTTATAAAGTAAGCTTATAACCTTCGGAGTGATTACCCAAATGAGGGAATTATGGATGTTAACACCTTTAGAAGAACAGTTCCAGCCAGAACTGGAAGCCCTGTTTTTTCTTTCCAAACGTTAAGTATTTGGGTACAGGAGGCAAAACAAGGATGGCCTCATTTATAAGCAGCTGTTGTTATTCCCGTTCCTGGACCTGGAGGCTCAAGAACCTGTGCCCACAGTCTGCTGGACTCCACAGTGTTGCTTCTCTCTAGTGCCCATGGGTGGGGACCCATTTGGGGGTCCAGTGACCCTTGCACAAGTGTCACCTAAGACCATTGGGAAACACAGATATTTACATTATGATTCATAACAGTAGCAAAATACAGTTATGAAGCAGAAAAAAATTAACGTTATGGTTGGGGCCAGCACAACATGAGGAACTGCATTAAATGGTTGCAGCATTAGGAGGGCTGAGAATTCACTGCATGGACTTCACTGGCTGGTCTAGAACTAGGAACATTGCGCTCCAGGTAATTGAGATATTCGTTTCGGGTTAGCTGAGTATTCTGATGGGGATGGGTGAACTTCTGAATCAGATTAAGGCTAGGGAAGAAGATGGGGAGGCAGAGATAGGATTCTCTAAACCTGGGATTCTCTTCCCTCTCAGTGGCCTCTAAGCTCTTCCAGGACACAATTGTGGGATCCAGTGAAGACTCGAGTGGTGAAGGAGGGTCCTGGCTGCACCCTCAGCTTCGCTTGCTTCAGGTTACTATACCCTGTGCTTTTAATTTGCATTTCCCAGATGACTAATGCACTTGAACCATCTTATAGATGTTTAATCATTTCTAGTTTCTTTCATCTTTCTGAATCTTTGTCCTCTACCCCACCTTCCAGGACCACAGGAAGTGCCACCCAGAAAAATGCCAGAGTTCCCAGGGATCTAGACTTCTCAAGACCTCCTCTGTCTCTTCTCCCTTTCTTGCCAGTCTGCTGGCAAGAGGTTCAGCCTTCCATGCTAGTGTGCCTGACTCTCTAGCCCGACTGGCAGGACCTCAGCCTCTCTCTACCACCTCTGGGACCTTGCAGAAACTGTTCCCTCTCTGCCCTGGGCCACTACACCCTCCTCCTTTTTCAACCTTGCACATTTTACCTGGGGGACTGAGGTATCAAGCCAGTCCAGGATCTCATTCTGTTTCCTCCAGGAGGCCTTACTTGACACATCCCCTCCCCCACTCACCAGGCTGGGTTAGTCGGCCCTTGTTTGTGGCTTAGTAACATCCTGTACTTCCCCCACTAGCACTTATCAGAGGCTGTTGCAATTGCCTGTTTGCTAGCAGCTGCTCTTATTTATACCTTCCCTCCTATTTGCAGACAGGACTGTTTGATTCTCACTTTTATATCACAAAGCTTAGGGCAACAGCGGTTCATGTTTAATGATTTGGTCCAGATCCCTTTAAAAGAATAATTAAAAAAAAATCTATAAAACCAGGCGTGGTAGTGCACACCTCTCATCAAAGCACTCTGAAGGTAGAGGTGGAAAGATCCTAAGTTCAACATCGTTCTCAGCTACATAGTGAGTTTGAGTCTAGCTTGGAATATATAATACCTCGTCTAAAAAAAGAAAAAAGAATGGGGCTGTCTCAGAGGCAGGAGAGAACGGGGATGCTGGAGAGATGGCTCAGTGGTTAGGAGCACTGGCTGCTCTTCCAGAGGTTTTATTCATAGCATCCACATGGCAGCCGAAGTTCCAGGGGATGCAAAGGCACCGCATGCAGATAGTATGTAAACATACACCCAGGCAAACAAACAAACAAACAAACAAACAAAAAAACAAAAAAAACCCGTAAATAAAACAAAACTAAATAAAATCTCCAATAAAGAACAGAAATAAAAAATCTAACTTTCTGTGCTAGTTATAACTAAACCAGTGATTTCAGGCCGCTGTGCCCCACTTTTCCACACTATCCTCCTGACAAGGCCCTCGAGAAACCGAGGTCTACAGCACCCATCAAGCCAGGTCCTGTATATGACATCATTTCACAGTCAGGATTTAAAGTTCTCAGCCTAGATGGCACTTTGAAACTGTGTGTAGTTAAGCAACCAATAACTGGGTTTCGGATGAGGCTGGGAAGCGAGTGACATCACAGCACTTTCCATCTATAAGTGGCAGCGTGATGTCAGAAGGCCACACAGCACTGCGTTCTGTGTCTCCTCAGTGCCTGAAGGACAGCAGGTATTGATGGAACGCTTGACTAGGGAGCACAGAAAGGGCATCCTGAAAACTTAGAAAACACAGGGTTCCTTAATGCAGGGTCCCTTTGGGACTTAATTTAAGGTAGTGTTGTCTTCTGCCCCTACCTGATATACCTCATTGGATAATGAAGTATTTGTGTCAAGAGCAGCTGTCTATATTGTCAGGTACAGCTTGTAGCTGCGATTTCCACTTAAATTCCACAGATAAAATACTGGCCAAACATGCCGGGCTCCATGGGCTTGTAACCCCAGCATTCAGGGAGGCAGAGGCAGGCAGATAGTTGTGAGTTCAAGGCCAGCCTGGTCTACAAAGTGAGTCCAGGACAGCCAAGACTATGCAGAGAAACCCCATCTTGAAAAACCAAAACCAAAACCAAAACCAAAACCAAACAAAAACTGGCCAACGTTTGGCATGGGGGAGGGGAAGCTGAAATTTTTCTCTTTATGAATGGTGGGGACAGATTTGGAGTGAAAAATTAGCACTCACTGCTAGAGTGGACAAAGATGGTCTTTCCTCAGAGTGCCCCTGGTGGCTGAGTGCTATTATAGATGGGAGGAGGGGCCTTGGGTGATTATTTAGCTCAACTGACTTTACAAATGAAAAGACGGTTGGGTGCTGGAGCCCCCACTGCTTTGCTTTGTCTGTCAGCACTTTTATCTGCAAAGCAGATCTTTGATAAAAAAAAAAAATTTTTTTTCTCATCTGCTTCATTAAAGGAGCTTTCAGAGATAAAGAAAAGGAAAAGGAGATTATCCAGCTTTTCTTTTTTTGGGTGGGTGGGGGGAGGAGGGGACTGAGGCGAGAGGATGGAGAGTTCAAGGCCAGCCAGAGTTATATAGTGAGATTCTATCTAGATAATCAAAGAGTAATAGAAACTATGATGGTAGATAATTATGACGATGGCTGTGAGCATGAATGGTTCTCCAGCTACTCATAAGCCTTCCGTGGAGGCTTCTCATCAAGAAGAACGTCAGGTTCCCCAAACAGTGCTGCAAAATTCGTTTAAGCAATCGTGTGTGGGAGGAGTGGGACCGCGTTCTTTGATAATCAAGCAGTTATTGTGTAAATTTGTGTAATTATTTGACCTTTACAGCTGTCTTTATCTTGAAAATGGTGGAGATAGTAACGTGTACCCCAGAGATTAAAGAAGAAATGAAAACTCTCCACATAGTCGCTAGCACTTATTTAATTATTGGGACTCAATAAACGTAGGTTTCTGTTCTTAACTGATCCAGGCCCTTTTACTGACTACCAACGGGACCACTACGTGTGATTGTTGATGTAATCACTCTCAAAGGGGACAGTTCTATCAACATTCCATCAGCAGATATAATCAGTTTTAATATCTGCTATTGCTAACTTGGAGCAGAGACTACACAGATGAAAAAAACATGTTTGCTTCCCAGGGAGACTGAACTGTGAACAGAAAATAATGGTGCCGTGTGACAAGCTGCAGGGGCAGGAGGGGGTGGTGGGAGTCGGGGAGAACAGTCGGAAGTCTGCTTGGGTAAATGATGGAGGGCTGCCCTGAGAAGGGGCTAGGCTTCACGGGGGGGGGGGGGAGGTGGCAAGTGGCAGGTGGAAAAGGATGAGATGGGGGAGGACACAGGAGTGAGGAAACACATTCTGTACAACAAGGGGTTATTTTTGGAACTGTTGGAACAATAATAATTAAAAAAAAGCCTTAAGGAAAAGAGAGGATGCTAACAGGAACGAATCAGGACTTCACTCCTACAGACACGGGAGGCCGTGAAGAATTTGGTGCAGGAAAGGGATACGGAAGGGACGAATGGAAAGAAGTAGAGAGACAGAGGCCACCAGTGAAGGTAAATCGAGGGTAGGCTGGCTAGAGCCCATAGGTCCCCAGCCGTCCCCACCCCAGTGTTTGGGGAAGCCGTACAGGGGGCTGAACACAGGCCCGCGCACAGGCAGAGTCAGCCTTACCGCTCTTCTCATCGCGCTTAGTCACTTAACAGGGTAATGGAGGCCCTGCTGTGTACCGAGTGCAGCTGTACTCCAAGAATTAGGAATCAGGCAACACATAAGGACTGGAGAAGTCTGTGTTCTCAGGGAGGCAGAGGATGATAGATAAGCAAGGACATCCAGATTTAAAGAGCCAGGCTCCGAGATGGAAGAGTCCTCAAGTGGCTCCCCTCCCTCTGCTTAGCAACCCTTCCCAGTCTCCAGTGGTCTACCTTTGGTGTTCCGCCTTTGCTTCTAGGAAGACTGCTGTGGTAAATAATTAAACTAGTGTGTTGTGCATTTCCAGGGAGCTTTGCCTGAGCAAGGATAGTTAAACCTAGTTTACCAACCAGGACCTAATCGGTCTTGGTAATTGGTACTTAAGGGCCACAGATTCACGATGTTACAAACCTAATGTTTTAGGAAGGTTGCAGTAACCTCAAGACCATGAGAAAAACCTCACCATAGTTTCCATGTAACTAGAACCTTCCCCCTTTCCTCATTTCCTCCCTTCCCGATGCGTAAACACTCTTTATAAAGATAGCACTGCTGAAATTGTGCATGGCTTTATGTACAATGTGCACACTTTAAAAACAGGCCCGCTCCTTTTGGTGGGTTTAAAGCTGAAACCCTGCTTCTAATGCACCTTTTCGGGCAGCTGGGCAGTCCATCGCTGGCAGCTGCCAAGCATAGCAGAGCGGGGGTGGGGGTGGGGTGCTGGAGGCTGGCACATCACCTTCAGGGGTGCTGGTATGTAAGCCTTTGGTGTTGTTTGGTGCCAAAGGGATGCCAGCCAAGAAGAAGAAGCGAACAGTGTATTAAAAGCAGCTGCAGAAGCTAGAGGCTTGAAAAGGCAGATTTCCCAGTGTGCCCTGTGGTCTTCTATTTACTCACTGTGGTTTTATTTTAGTTTTCTGTGATAACTTTCAAAGATGTAGGAAAATTCAGTTTTAGGGTTACAAGTGAAAGACCTTGTTTCTTTGGATTACCTGTTATAACTTGTCCTCTAAGGGTCAACTGTCATAAGGGTGACTAATTTTTTAAAAAAAATCTGATTGAGTGAAAACACTACTAAAAAATTGTAATAGTGTTTCTTTAGCAGTTTACAACAAGGTACTTTTCGGGTTCCTTTTAAATGTATAAACTCAGAACTGAATGCTAATTTTTACTTATCACTTCTGAGATTCCAGATATATGCTCTACATTGATTGGGTCCACTTCTTAAGCTCCTCCCTTCCTGGATCTTTGGACCCATCCCTTTTTCATTCATCCACCCAACACGTATGTGCTGGACACCACCCAACACATTTTGTTAGAAATAAAGCAGGAAACCAGGCAGACTTGTTTGCTCTCGTATGGACCTCCAAGGGGAAGACAGACATTAAACAAATAGTCACATACAAGAAGAGTGTTTTTTAAAGGCACTGTAGGGGCAGGCAGGGACATGACATCCTGGGAAGCAGGGTCAGGAAAGGCCTCCTGCAGGAGGTAGGGAGTGATGGCTAAACTGGGGTCTAGGGTTTAGAAAAACAGTTTCTCAAAGGTTGAAAAGAACATGGCATTACATGCTAGTATGAAAGACAGCAGGGGTCAGGCACAAGCTCAGTGAGGGGCTGTGGATGTATTGAATGAGTGTGGGTGTCCAGAAGGCCTCTGAGAAGGTCGCTTGAGCCAGACTTGTAAGATTAATATAGGTGGATGGGGTTGAATAGTTTAGTCTCTTCTCTCTTCCCAAGAAGTAGCCTTCACCTACTGTATTTATTTTATTTTATTTTAGAAGAGAAACAAACTTTATCTGTTAATTACTACAGGGTAGGAATTTGCAGAGATAAGTATTGTTTTTCTTGGTGAGGAAAAGGCTTGAGGGAACTAGTTCAGGTTCACCATCAAGTAGCCGACAGAGTCAATATGAATACACTTTAGGCAGCTCACTTTCCACAGCTCCCTGCTGTCAAAACCGGTCCAAGCCTTGTTTTTTTTTAAATTTTAATTGTTTTTTAATATTAATTACAGTTTATTCACTTTGTATCCCAGCTGTAGCCCCTTTCCTCATTCCCTCGCAGTCCCACTCCCCTTCTCTCATCTCCTCCCATGCCTGTCTCCCAGTCCACTGATAGGGCAGGTCCTCCTCCCCTTCCAAGCCTTGTTTTAACAGCAGTCATACACTAGCTGAGGAGCCTTGACTGACGAGTCTGAAATACCACCGTGGGCAGAGATACCCTAAGTAGCTGGACAACAGCAGGTAGGAGGCTGTAGGGTGGAGTTAAGGGGAGAACGAAGTGGCTTAAGGGGTGCTAGAGGCGTGTACTCCAGGGAGGTACCCTGAGCTAACTAACCACTATCCGGCCCAGCCGGTTTAATCATTTCCTGACCTTTGCTTTCTTGCCCGAAGGATTGCCACATCTGTCTTCCCCTCTCCCCTTGCTTGCCATCTGTCACGTGGCTCCTTCACCAGATTAAACAAAACAAAGCAAAACAAACAAACAAACAAACAAAAACAAACCCAACTTTAGGTTTGTGGGAGCCCCAGATATTCTCAAGGCCGAGACTGTGAGGTTGCAGGCTTTCTAAAAGCTTGTCCAATCTTCTTCTGGGGTCCAATCTTCTCAAAGCAAATCATGCTCCCGGTTTTCCCGACTGTAAAAATAAAGTGGGGGAGAGGGGTTAGCAGAGGCTTGGGAGGGTGTTTTGAGGATGAAAGGAGGTATGGTATGCGAGGTGCCTGGCTGGACGACAGTGGTGGGCTTCTAACAAATGTTACACTGCCTCTTTTTTTTATTATCTGGTGACACGGACCTCGCACAGCAAACCAGATCGTCTTTTCTTTCAACGTAGAGAGGTGTAGGTATGAACATTCCCACACAGGGAGTCGTAACGGCAGGGTCCGGAGCCGGGCACACCGGTAGTCGTGCGGGCCCAGCTGTGAAGCTCCCGGAGTTCAGAACCCGCAGTGGTTCCGGACGGCACCTGCTACGGGGAGAACCCGAAAGTCAGGGCTGTTCTGGGCCCTCTGCGGCCGGCTGAGCCACCGAGGGCCACGCCCCAAAGGTCCCCTCGCCGGCTTCTTCCTGTGTAAAACCGGGCTACGGTGCCTGTCGGTGAGCGTGGTTTTCATTTTCCGCACGCTTCGCAGTGCGGCCAAGTCTTCCAGCGCCAAGCCTCGCGGTAGCAGTCGACTCGCCGCGGTAGGCGCGGCGGTCCCGACCGGCCTGCCCCAGCCGAGGGTCCCCAGAACCGGTCGCCGCCGCCCGGGGCGGTTAGAGTTGGGAAAGTCACTTCACGCCCCTGCGCGACTCTGCGCCGGCAGCGGGTGGGCGCCGAGTCCCCGCCCTCCGGCTAGCACGGAGGCGGGGCCGGGCCGGGGGCGTGGCCAGCGGGGTGGGCGGGGGCAGCGGAGAAGGCGGAAGCCTCCCGGCTCCGGGCGGCGGCAGAACCAGGAGTCCGGATTTCCACGTTCTCTGGAGCGGGGCGCCGGGAGACGGCGGGTGGCAAAACCCGGCTCCCGGAAACCCTTGCTTTCTTTGACGCAAAGGCTCGGGACGCGGCAGCCGCCGTCTGCCCAGCGCCGGGCCAGGGACGACCCCAGACGGAGCCTCCGGAGTCCCTCCGCCCCGGAGCCCCGGCCGTCCCCGCCGCCGTCCTCGTGGCCATGGAGTGTCCGCACCTCAGCTCCAGCGTCTGCATCGTCCCGGACTCGGCCAAGTTCCCCAACGGCTCCCCGTCGTCCTGGTGCTGCAGCGGTGAGTGCGGCCCCGGGGCTGGCCGGCCGCGCACCCGAGGTCCGGGCTCTGGCCCGGGCCTTGCGCCGTCGAAGGGCCGTGGGCGGGCGGCGCGCGGCCTCGGGGGAGGCCGAGGGGAGCGGGCCGGGAGCGCGGGCCGAGGGGACGCGGCGCGGCGGGCGCGGTGGCGGCTCCTTTG
>NW_026585691.1:4036096-4112632 GCF_907164565.1 Psammomys obesus | reverse complement strand
CGGTGCCCCGCGGGCCGGGCCGGGAAGGCGCCGCGGTGCGGGCGCAGCTTTGTCTGGGCTGCCGGGCGCGCGGGCCCCTTCGGTGGCGTTTCTCCCGGCTCCCACAGGCTCCGGTCCGTCGCAGCCCCCGAGCCGGCTGCGCTGGGGGCGGATCAGCCTGGGAGGGTGAAGTTTGAAAACAGGCTGCGGGCTCCGAAAGCTCGGGAGGACGCAGCGAACAGCTGCTCTGGAGGGCGGCTCGAGTTTTATGCCTTCGACGATTGTCCCGAGACCGTCTTTCGAGTTGCCCGGGGTTGCATTGGGAATTCCCTTGTGCGTGTGAGACGCTTCTTGGGTTTATGTTATGCTTTTGAGTTGCTTAAGCGTTAACTCCTTCTGCCCCTCTGGAAGCCCCGGTGCCCTCTCATTGTCTGCCCGGACTTAAGGTCGGACCGGCCACCCGGCTTTGATTACTTCCTGGTAGCGCCCTGGTGCCGACGCAGGTCTTTGTTTATGAGCTTTAAGATTATCACTGGCAGCTTGGGCTGTAGTGTAAAATAGGAATCGTGTGCATCGGAAAGGAAGTTCGTTTGCAAAGCTGGGAGACAGTGGTATGATTGAGGGGAGGTTTCTCATCCTGGTTTGGATTGGAGCTAGGAAGGTAGTTTAGAGACTGCTTTAGAATACTTTTAACAGGTTACTTCTTCAAAGGTGATTATGTTCTTGAAGCAAAACAAACGGGGTGACACGAAGAAAACTGTCCTTCAGGATAAGGACTAGAAGTGACTGCAGTCTTCCGGAGCTCCAAGACTTGGTGTCCTGCTTACCTTTGTAAAGTCAGGTGTCCTTTTCTGCTTGAAGCCTTTAAAAATTAACCAGTTAATAGGTTTCACAGGGCACTATTGCGGTTCCTTTGGTTTTAGAGATTGGGTCTCTACTATAGTCCACGGTGACCTAGAATTCGTCATTTTCCTGCCTCAGCCCTTGGAGTGCTGGGATTATAGGCATGTGCTGCCATGCAGAGCCAGCATTGAAGTTCTTTGTGGGAATGCAAGAACTTGTGTGAGTGGGTCCTTACCTGTACATACATTTTCAACAGTGAGCCTTGAACTTGAAAAATAACAACAACAAAAAGGTGTATCACACATGGACTGGTGGTCTGCCCTGTTAGCTAATTAGCTGTAGCTCTGAGGCCACAGTTGAAGTTTTTCCAGAGTTCTCTCTCTCTTTCTCTCTCTCTCTCACACACACAAGACCACTAGGAAACACATACACCTCACAAGGAATGGGGAACTTCCTCTTGTTCATCTGTAGTCAACTCCAGGGATTCAGAGGTGGGTGCGTGAGCACAAGCCTGATTTTTTTTTTTCTATGTAAAATCACATTAAACTTAGAAATGGCTTCATTGTGCACATACATCTAAAAAAAGACAAGAATTATGCAAGTGGCAGATATCCTGTTGTGAGTCAGTCTTGCCTCCATCAGTCAGGGAGTCCACTTTGACTGGGGAAAAGAGATGTAGCAAATGAAGCCTCTCGAGGAATTCAGCACATTAAAATGGAGCATAACTGGGAGACGTGCTGAAAACCACCACAAATTAGTAATGGAAGGGTAATTTCTGTTGGGGCAGGGTGGCATCTTTACAACATGCAGCAAATGGCAGTCTCTGACCCCACTTTGGAAGGGTGGGTCGAATCACTTGCATTAGTAGGGCCAGTAAAGGTTGTTTTACATCTCTGTGGGTGTTTTCTTTCTTCTGTCTCAAGCTCATTTCATTCGGGCCTCCTATTTTAAACCTGTTCACATCCCTTCCTTGGTACAATCAAATGTTATTGTATTAAGCTTAATCATGTTTTTGCCTGCCTGTAGTTTGAGTAATTAAATGATTGGTAAATCTGTGATCCCTTAACTAACTAACTCATCATTTTGGAGTGTTATGTACTCGGGCTTTTTTTTTTTTTTTTTTTTTTTAACTTCAACACATTAGAATGTACATATTTATTTATTATTATTTTTGGTAGGAGAGTAAAAGGGTAGCCAGTATATTGATATAATGCTCCTGACTGGTATTGAATTTTACTCTCACTGAGGAGGAAGAAAATGCCCATTTTGGCACCTGGACAATAAAAGTAATGCCCCTACCTTATTTTCTTTGGGAGCTCAAAATTATACCCCAGTGAAATAGCCAAGCAAATTGCAAAAGACCAAAGCCCAGACTCTAGCAGGCAGTACCTCCTTGGACCAGCACTTCTGTTTTCTTGAGTGTGAGTTTCATTATGTCATCTGGAAAAAGAGCAGTACTTCACAAGTCTCTGTTAGGATGAACAAGATTGTGTGTGTGTGTGTGTGTGTGTGTGTGAGAGAGAGAGAGAGAGAGAGAGAGAGAAACTGCTGCTTTCTGGTGTCTAAGTAATTCATGTTATCATTGACTAGAACATTTTTATAACGAGGACTCTGAAAATTAAATGTCTAAAGCCCATTAAAAGGAGCCCAAACACATTGGCTGTATGAGGAATTGTTTTACAAGGAGATATAGAACTCATCAAGATTGGGGGTAAGGAGTCATGATACTTCAGAACTAACTAGAGCTGTTTAGCCGCAGAGAGCACTGTGTTAGGTTATGTAATTGTGTGCTACAGTACTTTATACAACTTTCTGTTTGTAAGACCTCTTTATAGTCTCAGTATTTTTCAAAACCCTAGACATTTGTGTAGCTTATACCTATTAATATCATACTAGAAATTAAAATTAAAACTAAATATTTACTGACTTAAATACAAATAACAATAATCTAATCCTTGTTAACAGAAATGTCAGTTTATGCAAAACATTTTCAGAACAAAATTTTAATGGGAAGAATAGTTTAAGTTTATATGTTTTTGTAACTTTTTTTGTTTTTGTTTTTCAAGGCAGTGTAGCCTTGGCTGTCCTGGAATTCACTGTGTAGATCAGGCTGGCCTTGAACTCACTGAGATCGGCTTGCCTCTGCCACCACCCCCCCTGTTTTTGTAACTTTATTTTCCTGGAAGACAGCTGGGTTCTCACATCTGCTTCTGCATGCAGTATCTTGAGATATCATACTTCACATATTATCTAGAAAACTCCACTTTGTGCTCTTGAGTGATTGAAAGGAAACATTCAAAGTAATATAATAGAGCTGGCGGTGATGGCACACGCCTTTAATTCCAGCACTCAGGTGGCAGAGGCAGGCAGATTTCTGTGAGTTGGAGGCCAGCCTGGTCCACAGAGCAAGTTCCAGGACAGCCAGGGCTACACATAGTGAAACCCTGTCTTGAAACACAAACAAACCAAAACAAAAAAACCCACCCAAAACAAAGTAATATAGTAATATCTTTTCTTTCTTTCTAAATGTCATCTATGAAAATACCTTTGACCTTCTGGATCTACTGAAAGGGTACCCCTGAAGTCTTAAGGTTCAAAATCCTGTTATGAGATCTCATAGGTAATACGTTAGGGACACCTGTTCTTATCAAACTTGCATTACAAAATTAGACAAATTCATGAAGCTGGTGACAGGTATGCATTTGTAAAGAGTTTGAGTTTGAAATACATTAGCTGAGAAACAGATCATGGGGTCTAGTGGTTGCTTGCTCTCAAAGAAGTCAGTCTAATTTAGTTGAAGAGTCAGGAAGCTCACTGGTTAGAAGAGAAATCCATGTAGTGGTTGAAGGTAAATGTTGAAAATAGCAATCTCCTAATAAGGTAAAAGCAGATTTCTGCCTAATTGCGGCTAAGAGAATTCCGGTTTTAAATTACAAAAGTTTAAATGAAAACTGGGCCAGTCTCTCAGTTGTGTTCTGTGCACATACCAGATGTTATTTTCAGGAACCAGAGACCTGGGCATTCCTTATTTTTGTAGGTGGAACATTTAATCACTGACAAGACAGGGATAAAACATGAAGTGCTTAAAAATATATATCCTAAACAATACTGTTTTAAACTAAGGAAAGCCAAGTACTTGTTTTTGTTTTTAAAGATTTATTTATTTATTATTTATACACTACTGTGCCTGCATGTAGGTCTACACACCAGAAGAGGGCACCAGATCTCATTGTAGATGGTTGTGAACCACCATGTGGTTGCTGGGAATTGAACTTAGACCTTTGGAAGAACAGCCAGTGCTCGTAATCTCTGAGCCATCTCTCTAGCCCCATGTGGCTTTAAGGGGTTTAAAATGCTGTTGATTTGGAGCTGTTTTAGTAGGGAAGTCAGGAGAATCTCTCCCTGATTAATTCTTCAAAAGTTGAGGAAGCCCCTAAATTTCAAGTACACTCTCACCCCTCAATCACTCTATTCAAGAAAAAGGAGTGATTGGACTGTTCTGCAGTTTGTGTTTGGAGGGGTTATTGGAGATAAACCTTTACTTTTTATTTTTTAAAGATCCTTTTAGTAGGATGAGGTGCCGACTGGTTCTTTGTCCGGGGTAATAAATTTGTAATGGACCGATCTGATAAAGGTAAGAGTCACCTTGATGGACTGATGGGTTATTTCGTATCTTATTTCTCTCAGCCTACATTTAAAGAAGATGAGTTTGTCCCTTGGACTAAATTTTCTAAATAGGATCAGTTATTTAGTTCACCAAGGTTTAATGCATTCACTACTTTGAAGTTGCATTCTATTCTGTGTTTACTAAATATCTACAGCAGTGGTATACTCGGCAAACGCTTGCTTGATGAAGTTTTTTCACATAGATTGTGAAATTATCTGTAACCTCGTATCAAGAATAAATGCAGATGAAGTGAGTTTATTCACCAGAATGCTTTCCCTACCCTTCTCTTGCCAGCCAGAAAGCTGGCTTGTAAGCAGCTCATGGTCTTGTCAGCACAGAATTTGTAGTCTTTGGCAGTGTGGGCATATAGATGAGCAGATGGAAACTTAGTTGTCAGTGAACAGGGTCATTTAAGTCAATGGGTCAATAGTTTTCATACTGATTTGAATGTTAATATTTGAACTTTGTGTACTTGCTGAAGAATTTGAACTATCTTGTAGTAATATTTGTAAAGATTAAGTCAATGGAGTTGTCTCTCTAGTCATGTTGGCAGTGCTCTTCCACACCTCAACCCCAGAACCTTAAACAGCCTCAGCCTGTTCCCACAGTCTCTAAGTGACTGGTAGTGGATTTGAAAACCCTGGAACTGACCATGTGCTCTGTGTTTGACAAGGCTGAGCCATGCATGTTTCTTCTGTGATTATATGTTATTTTCCAAGCAGTATACTGAGTATATGAAGAACATCCTGCATGGCTTAAGCAGAGGGAAATGTTGGGCTGAGGGAGGAATTAGAACTTTTGTTTTCCCGGAGCTCATTTACCCTCAAGATAATTATAACCATTGTTTATATTGATACCATTAACAGTAAGATTTTATAATTCCTCATTGAAATTTAATTTCTAGTGGTGTGTGTGTGTGTGTGGTGTGAAGCACTAGAGATTAGAAGTTAACTTTCAGGAATTGGCCCTCTCCTTCCCAGTGGTGTAAGGTTATCAGGCATGGTGGCATGTGCCTTTGCCTGCTGAACCGTATTGCGGGCCTCCTCATTAGAATTTCTGCAGTTCTTCACTGGAATATGAAAGATTTGTTTGTGCTCTTTCAAACTAGATGTAGAGATGCTAACAGCTTTATGGTATTCGTAGGCAGTAAGCAAAATAATGAGTACTTAGTATCTAAGTGAGTGATTTAAATTTCTCTTTTAAAATTTGAGTCCTCTTCTGTCGGAATAATTTACATGTGAAGTTTTCCTTAATGTTTATTTCCTCCTGAGTACTTCCTTCTTGTTTAACATACATTTCCAATGGGGGGGGGGGGGGGGAATCAGTCTTTGATTAAGCTGTAGTTTCAAACTTGTATAAATGTTTTGTGTTCAGCCCAGGCTTGAGAAGGGATTTAGTAAGAAGCTTTGCAGCAGAGAATGTGTGCTCTGCAGTCTGTTGGTGTTCGGTTTATTCATATCCTTTTCAGATAGGAGAGCAAATGCTCTAGGTGTTTCCATACTGCTTTCCTGGACAGATGGCTGAGGAGGAAGTACTTTGATAGATTCTCAGTGGGGGCTGGTACTTGGAGGGTGTGCTTGTGATGAATCTTACCTTGATTGACAGTTGAGAATGCTGAGAATAGTTTCAACTGCAGTAACAGCTTGTTCATCTTACCTGGATTTGTCTTGTGCCAAGACCTCTCAAGATGCTCTGAGGTTTTTATGTAACAGTCTGTTTTGGAAATGTAGGGAAGACTTGATATCGTCGAGGCTCAAAAGGTATCAACCAAAAAAAGTATTCACTGCAGTCTTCTTTTGAAATCGGCGGCAATTGCTGAATGAACTTTGGCTTAGAAACTTGTAAATAAAAACCATCTTTTTAAACTACCAGGAGTCTGCAGATGTTATTATCTATAGTAATTCCAGATGTTTTCTTTTTTTTAAACATTCTTAAGATTTATTTATTTATACAGCATTCTGCCTGCATGTGTGCCTGTACACCAGATCTCACTATAGATTGTTATGAGCCACCATGTAGTTGCTGGGAATTGAACTCAGGACCTTTGGGAGAATAGCCAGTGTGTTATAATGAGCCATCTCTCCAGCCCCCCCCCCCCATATGTTTTCTTATCGATTATTTTTACTGATTAGGAGGAGAACTGAAAACATATATAAAGTAACTTCAAAGCAGCTTGGTAGCATTTAATTCTGAATAATTTAGTTAACCACCCATCCTTGTAGTTTTTCCTGATTTATAGATTGTGAAACTGAGACAAAGGTTAGGAGTTGCTTAAGATGTTCTGAGATATTAAAAGATAGCCCAAAGCTTAAGCTCAACCGTTCAAACTGTTAACTTGTCTTTTTGGGACTGAGGTCTTTATTTTATCATTTAGAAACTTAATGCTTAGTAATTTAAAGGACTTAAAGGGCTTGGAAACCTGCTTGAAATGAAAGGAGATACTTGGAAAATTTTTGATATAAGAATATGTTTTAAATTTCACATCTTAAAAATTACTCATTTTAAAATTTGGTATTTGACTTCTGTGATCCAATTGATTAAAGTGCTAGCAAATTTTCACAAAGAATTGTTTATATAAATGGGGAGAAAATAGCTTTGAAAGTCAGCTTCATTATGCTCGTCTTTTTATTTTTATTTTTATTTTTTTTTTGTAGACTGAAATTCACCACACAGACATAACAGCTCCCACAATATAGGTACAGAAAAAAATGCATTTTGGTTGTTTAAAAAAAAAAAATTGTCAGTTGAG
This sequence comes from Psammomys obesus, assembly GCF_907164565.1. Taxonomy (NCBI): domain Eukaryota; kingdom Metazoa; phylum Chordata; class Mammalia; order Rodentia; family Muridae; genus Psammomys; species Psammomys obesus. Next base: position 4,105,394 of record NW_026585691.1, on the reverse strand, counting down.
TTCCCTTCCCCTTGCTGGTTCTATCTTCCTCCCTCCCCTATTCCCCAGACAGGGTTTCTCTGTGTAGTCTTGGCTGTCCTGGACTCACTTTGTAGACCAGGCTGGCCTCGAACTCACAGAGATCTGCCTGCCTCTGCTTCCCTGAGTGCTGGGATTAAAGGCGTGTGCCACTGAGCCCGCCTGCTGGTTTTATTTTATTTCTAATACAGGAAGTTTTTGGTGGTGGAGCTTGTGCCCTGTAGAAGAGGGAGAGATTTCTGAAACTATGGAATTTTGCTTTTGCCTCTGATAATTTGGAGGTTATCTGAGATCTGCCTTTAAGCCACATGTTGGTTACATTTAGTTATAGGCTAATATTTGCCAGGTGTATTTCCTTAAACGTTAATTACAATCTTTAGATTGCAGGTCTTAAGACAGATTCCCTCCTTGTGAGGTGCACTGAGGTGTGTGTGTTCACAGATGCATAAACACGTGAGCTCGGGAAGCAGTTTCAGATTTTGAAAACTACTGTTGAAATTAAATTTGGGCAGTTGTGGTACATACCTTTAATCCTAACACTTGGGAGCTTGAGGCCAGCCTGGTCTACAAAGTGAATTCTATGATAGCCAGGGCTACACAGAGAAACTCTGTCTCTAAAACAAAAAACAAAACAAACAAACAAAAAAAGGAAACTAAACATGTACATTACAAAATGAATTTGCACTTGTCTTAAATGGTTGTGTTAGATAGATACTAAACAATAAACTGTAGCTAACTTAATTTTACAAGCTTCTTTGAGAAGGGAATTGGGTGTTTATTTTTAAGATAAACCAGTGCATGTGCATATCTTTTAAGAGATATTATAGCCAACTGGATTTTTATCTGCTTTAGGATTGAGTAGCTCTATCAGTGATGTATTTTCCATTCTTTAGTCGATACTATGTCTTGCTTTTCTTTTCTTCTAGCTGGGTTGAAGATAACCTTCCTTGTAGAAATCTGCTTGCCTTTTTATCTTTGACCTGCCCTTAAGACTGGCTTCTAGGGACTTCTTATACTCTTTTTCTCATCCTTAAGAAGAGAGTGCTGTATTTTTGTAGGTTTGATGCATCTAGTTGTAAGATAGTACACTGTTTAGCTTCTTTAAGTCTTTGTCCTTGCTGACTAATAGGAGGTTTCAGTTTTGACTTACTGATTGTGAGAGAGTGTCTCTCTCTGGCCTTGATCTGTGGCGGTGCTCCTCCCTCTCAGCCTCCCATGTAGCTTGGAGTACAGGTGTGAGCCATCACACCTGGCTGGGAAGTAGTAACTTGGATAAGTTTTTGAAGAGCAAAGTAAATTTTTTAGTAAACAACTTTCTATAATGAAATGTTTCCCTATGGTCATAGATATTTTACAGAAATCTTTTAGTATACTAGGTGTTTTAAAGGAACCAGATAGGGAGCTGGCGAGATGACTTAGTGGTTGAGAGCACTGGCTACTCTTCCAAAGGTTTGATTCCAGCACCCACATGGCAGCTTACAACTGTCTATAACTCCTTCCAGGGAATCTGACACCCTCTTCTGACTTTCCCAGACAGCAGGCATGCACGTGATGCCCAGAGAAACAGGCAGGCAGAACACCTATACGCATGAATTAGAAGCGTAAAAAGCTGTGTTATGTGGAGCCCTTAGAACAACTTTATTATTGATAAGAGAATTTAACATTTTACTTTCATGTAGTAAACTTTGGATTTAGTTGAAATTTGATTTAATTCAAGCTAAGTCTTTGAGTTAGTCTGGTTACTAACAGTGAGCTACATCAGCATTTCTTTCTTTTCTTTTCCTCTCTCTCTCTACTTCCTTCCTTCCACTCCCTTCCTCCTTCCACTTCCTCTCTCCTTCCTTCCTTCCTTCCTTCCTCCCTCCCTCCCTCCCTCTCTGTTTCTTTCTTTCTTTTCTTTCTTCTGTTTTTTTTTTTTGAGACAGGGTTTCTCTGTGTGGTCCTGTCCGTCCTGGAACTCACTCTGTAGACCAGGCTGCCCTGAAACTCAGAGCTCTGCCTGCATCTGCATCCTAAGTGCTGGGATTAAAGGTGTGCACCATCATTGCCAGGCCCAACATCAGCATTTCTAAGTTGTAGTAACAGATCAAGCCTCACCTGATATGTGTACAATAGCTACTCAGGTTCAACATTCATTGTGAGAAGTTAGTCCTAAGGGTTTAAATTCATTGTTTTTATTTATTGATTTTTAGTATTTTTGTTTGGTTGTTTTAGATCCTCATTTAAAAAGTAGTTTTTCAGGTCTAAAAACATTTAATAGATATATATTTTGGAAGACTGTCAGATTTGAAATTGTATCTGTTCTAAAAAGAAATCCAACCTTTGGTTTTTGTTAAGTAATACTAGCTATTTCAAAAATAGTTAATTCTTGTGGAGTTGCAGGTGACTGGTAGAGTATTGGGGCACTAGAGAGGTGGCTCAGAGGACCGACCTGTTCTCAGCCCACACCACAGGACTCACAGCAGCCTGTAACTCTAGCCCAGGGGATCTGATGCCCTCTTCTGGAATCTGAGGGGACCTGAATTCTCAAGGACACAGACACATGCAGATAATTAAAAATATAAATCTTTACAAAAAATGAAATGTTGTAAATCTCATTTGGGATCATTTAAATAAATACATGCTCGATTTGTATTTTTTTTTCTATTTCTTTGTAGACAGTCCCATTAATTTTAAAAGAATAGAGTTCCCATTCCAGCCTACCAGTAAATATTAGTATGGAATTTTCCCCACTTTGTGCTTTAGCATTAACCTTTATTACAAAATAATAAAAAAAAAACTAGAAAGAAATGTTAAACCTGTTGTTCTCTGAAGAAAGAAAGTCTTATGCTAAGAGATCTATAGATTTCAGGGCCTGGATAGATGGGTCAGAGGTTAAGAACACTCACTGTTCTTCCGGAGGACATAGGTTCAATTCCCAAAACCCATATGTGGCTCATAACCATCCTAACTCCAGTTCCAAGGGATCCAGTGCCTTCTGGCCTCTGGAGACACTGCACGCACAGGGCACATGGACATACTTGTAGGCCAAGCACCTACACACAAAAACCAGGTGTTTTTAAAATGAGGTCTGTAAATATCATAGTTATTTTCTGTACGTAGAGGAGGGAGCTCTTCCTTAATACATATACATTTTTTTTCTTAAATATGTGTACTTGTTTTTGTTGTGAAATAACAATTGTATAGTGCTTATATTGACTTATTTCTTTTAAAATATCATTACTATTTCTGTGTATTGTTGGCAGAGGCATAGAATTTGTTTTTTCTTTTTTTAAGCTTGTGTTCTTTATTTATGTAGCATTCTGCCTACATGCCTTCACACCAGAAGAGGACACCGGATCTCACAATAGATGGTTATGAGTCACCGTGTGGTTGCTGGGAATTGAACTCAGGACCTTTGGAAGAACAGCCAGTGTTCTTAACCTCTGAGCCATCTCTTCCACGCCAGAGGCATAGAATTTTTACATCAGATCTTCTATACTAAATACACGGAAACATGTATGCTAGATTTTCTTAAGTAATTCATGGCTTTTGTTTTTATTCTCTATGTAATCAGCTTCTTAGGGGAAGTTATTTTTGAAACAATATTAAACTCTTAGTAATTTTTATGTAGCTATTTGTGTCTGGTTTCCCAGGCACGAAAATGTCCCATTCTGACTGTAATTTAGTGATCTGCTGTGGCTTTAATAGTTATTGGTTCCCACTTAGGTAGAGATTCAGTGCAGGATTTAAGCTGAAGATTGGCAGAGTAGAAGCAACCTTACAGATTTTTTTTTTTCCCCCAGAATAGGTCTGAACAAGTCTGAGTTTCTCAAAGAAGGAATAATAACAGGTTTCTTTAGCATGTTACAGTTTTGAGAATGTGGTTTCATTCTATATGTTGTTGAAAAATGATTTTAGAAGTCCTCTTAAAAATAGAGTGAAATACTTGAGCCGTTTGGGCAATAAGCCTGATGATCAGTTTGCCTTGATGTGTGGGAGTCAGCAGGACCAGATGCCCTCTCTTTTCTAGCTCTGTAGGTTTCTGGATCTGTTAACATATAGATGATAAAATTTGGCCAGCATTGAAATTACATTTGCTTTAGAAGAGAAGGAAAAATTAGTGTAAAAGTAATAGGAATTGGCCTGGACCCAAATGATGAACTACTATTGGAAATTTTATGCTTTTTACTGTTTTAGGCTTCCCCCTCCCCCATGATTCTCTTATTATACTGCTTAGGATCTGACCCAGGCTCTTGTACACACTAGGCCAGCACTCTACCCAAGTCCTGACAATTTTTAAATTAAAATATGATTTGGGAAAGTTTATGAATTTCTATGACCATTACACTCTTTAAAAATTAGTCTTTAGAAAAATAGTTGTGGACTTTGATAGAAAAAACAGTTTCCTTCTCGCCTGTCAGGCCTGCTGTCTATAGCCATCTCCCAGCTTTGCTCTGTGTGCATGCTCTCTCATAATTCCCCGAGTACTTGGCAGAACCCAGTTATTGATGAGTTTGAGGCTTTATTTCTGGCCCCCTTTCTGCAGTCCATGACTGCTGTATACCCTGCTGTTGCCTATCTTCACTTCCTAACATAATGAGAGAACACATTTGCTTAATGAAGTGACTCATTTTTCTTTCTTCTTCAACACTCGCTTTTCCTTAGTCATTGTCTGTTTTAGAATTGTTTAACTTTTGACATTTTCTCCCAGGTGTTCATATAAATTGGTCAAGGGTGGTGGCTGGTACTGTGTTCCTGCCTCTGTAGCAGGCTAGATAATCTTCCTTTTTCTGGAGACCTTTCCAGAACCCTCTGTCCTGTGCTTCCATTAGGAATAATTGGTTCTAGGCTCACTGGGCAGCTTTCCTGTAGTCCCTTTGTTCTCTTACATGAGGCCTCCCATTTACTGGATCTCATATCTTTTCCTTTTTTTGTGCAGTATATTCTTTAGGTCCCTTCCCATGGAAGGTCAGTTTCTGACCGTTTACAAGTTTGGCATTTTATTATCTTTTTAAAGTGATAGCTTGGCTGAATATGGATTATTAAAGAAGAATTCTCACCGCTGAAAGGTATTGTTCTTTTATTTTTAGGCTCACTGTGTTGCTGTTAGAAACCTGATGCCTTTCTCTTTTATATACATCCCTCCCCCCCCCCCCCCCCCCCTTTTTTTTGTCTTGGTGTTCTGAAAATTCCAAATGTTATGTCTTGGCATGCATGCTTTCTTTTCTACTAAGGAGACTTTAAATTTTTATTTTTATTTGTGTGTGCTTATGATATGGGGGAGGTGCCTGTGTGAGGAGGTCAGAGGGCACTCTGTGGAGTTGGATTTCTTCTACATTTATGTAGATTTCAGGGGTGGAAGGCAGTTTCCAGGTGTGTGCAGCAGGTCCTTTCCCCCTCTGAACCATCTTGCTGACACTCAGTACGCTTTAACACTCACACTCTTTAGTTAGGTAGGGTTGTGTGAGTGTGTGTTAACTTTGATACATTTCTTCACTGAAACTTAGACCCTTTCTTTCTTTCTTTCTTTCTTCTTTTTTTTTTTTTTTTTTTTGTCTCCGTCTTCTGGAGCCCTATTAACTGAACGTAAGGTAAATTAGATAGAGCTTCTAATTTTCCTTTCCTTCCGCCATCCCCTTTTGGTTCTAAACTCTGGATGATTCCTTGAAGTTTTTCTTCCACTGTTTCTGTTGAATTTTGATTATATCTTTAATTTTTAAGAGTTCTTTCTCATTCTCTGTCCATTCCTCTTACAAAGTCCTGTTTTCATTTTATAGTTTCTTTATCCTTCTAGGACGTAGAGGTTATTTTTTTGTTTGTTTTTGTTTTTGTTTTGTTTTGTTTTAAAGTGTTTTCTAAGTGTTTTTTATTTCTTTTGGGTTCTTTAAAATTTTTTTGATAATTTATTTTTATTTTATGTGCACTGGTGTTTTGCTTGCATGTGAGGATGTCAGATTTCCTGAAGCTAGAGTTACAAACAGTTGTGAGCTGCCATGTGGGTGCTAGGAATTGTTCTTTCTTCTAAAGAGCAGCTGGTGCTCTTAACCACTGAGCCATCTCTCTAGCCCCATCCTCCTTTTTTTTTTTTTTTTTTTTTTTTTTTTTCTCTTTTTAAAAATGATGCCAGTGAGATGACATAGCTGGCCAGGCTGGCCTTGGAACCTACAGACCATCCTCTGAGACTTGTTCTTTGACCCCCACACCTGAGCTGTGGCACATGCCTTTTTTTTTTTTTTTTTACACACACATCACACAAATAAACACACATTATTAAAAATGATAATTATTAAAATGATAATTATTAAAATAAACACACATTATTAAAAATGATTCTTTTGGATTGGAGATTTTCTTTACAGATCTGTTTTACCCGTCTTTTCATGTTAGACTAGCACTGTACAGCTCTGTCAGTGGATGGACTGTTTATACGAGCTTCCCTAAGAGGCAAGAAGCAAGCTACCTTCATTGTAAGCAGACATTCAGAAGTCTGTATAGAGGCTCTCCCTGGATATAGTGTTTTGACTTTGACATACAGCATGTCTCTCCTGACTCCTTGTTTTCAGCCCAGGCTCCCCCTCTCTGTCCATGGAGTCCTAGTGTGCTGATCCTGTTCCCATCTGCACTCTCTTGGCACAAAGCTTCAGCAGCCTCTTTGGGATTACTAGAATCTCCCTGCTCTTCAATCTTTTTTTTTCTTGATTTACAGATTTTCTTGATTTTGTCTACTTTGGTGGCCTCATATGAGTTTTCTTTATCTTGAAGGCTCGTGTTTATTTCAGTTGAATAAGAGTTGAGTTGGGGGAGAAGGCAAAGGTTGGTCTGCTAAATGAGTTATTAGCAGGACATGGTGGTGCATGCCTTTAATCCCAGCATTCTTGGAGGCAGAGGCCAGCAGATCTCTCTGAATTTGAGGCCAGTTTGGGCTACAGAGTGAATCCAGGACAGTCAAGACTACATAGAGAAACCCTGTCTCAAAAACAAAACAAAACCAAAACAGAACAGAACAACAACAACAACAACAACAAAAAAAAAAAAAAACAAAAAAAGAAAACAAAACAAAAAATGAGTAATTATTGTGAATGTAGTTTGCAACATGGATCTTGGGGCTGGGGATGTGCCCAATTGGCGTGGAACACTTTTTTTATTGTGAGCAAAAGACAGTTTCACCAAGAAAGAGGCCCCTGTTACTTGGAAAGTTCATTCAGTAAACTGGATATTTGCACCATCCTAGTCAAGCAGAAGTTTAGCCATATTTACCTTCTTGGTGAAGACAAGAAGTAACAGAGTCAGGGGACTGGGAAGCCCAGAGATTCTGACTGTGCCTTGGCTGTGTATGCCTATGTAGGAAATACAGTCGTCAGAGCATGTAACTACTGCAGTTACTGTGCTGCAGTGTGTTTGCTGGACTAGTTCAGGGTCACTAATGAAGACAAGTTAGTGCCTTATAGGATTCTTTGTATATATTAGTAATGTGATCTCACTGTAGTTTTTTTATTCGATTATTTTTATTTTTTATATTAATTACAGTTTCTTTTTCACTTTGTATCCCAGCTGTAGGCCTCTCTCTCATTCCCTCCCAATTCCACCCTCCCTCCCTCATCTCCTCCCTGCTCCTTTCTAAGTCCACTGTTAGGGGAGGTCCTCCTCCCCTTCCATCTCACCCTAGCCTATTAGGTATCTTCAGGACTGGCTGCAATGTCCTCTGTGGCCTGGTAAGGCTGCTCCTCCCTTGGGGGGTGGGGAAGGTCAAAGAGCCCGCCACTAAGTTCATGTCAGAGACAGTCCCTGTTCCCATTACTAAAGAACCCACTTGGATACTGAGCTGCCATGGACCACGTCCGAGCAGGGGTTCTAGGTTATATCCATGAATGATCCTTGGTTGGAGAATCAGTCTCAGACAAGACCCCTGTGCCCAGATATATTTGGTCCTTGTGGAGCTCCTGTCCTCTCCAGGTCTTACTCACTCCCCCTTTATTTTTAGTTTTTAAATTGAAAGTAAGAATTCAGTATTTTTAATCTTAAAGCTAAAAATATACCTTTGATTTGGATGTAATTTTACTCTTAAAGAAACATCACACAGGGCATGATCTTAACACTCAGGAGACAGAAGCAGGCAGATCTTTGAGTTAGAGGCCAGCCTAGTCTACATAGTGAGTCTAGGACAGCCAGGGCTACAGAGAGAAACTCTGTCTTGAAAAAACAAACAGACAAACAAACAAACAGCAATAACAATAAAAGAAACATTACTACAAATAGTACAAATAATCCCCATATCATCCTTATCTAGACTTGCTAATTGTTAAGATTTTATTTCCTTTCTATTTTCTTTATCATTTTTCCATAGGTGCCTTCTGTTTATATATCCTACCTACTCCTAAATAATTTGAACACATACTGCTCCATTATCATAAATTTTTTATAAGTACAAGGACATGCTATGCAGTAAGATATTTAATAGCAATATAAAATACATTTTATATCCATATTTCTTCAGTTGTCCATATGTGTGCTTTGTATAGCTATTTCCACTTTCTATCTGCCTCCTCATTACCCCATATCAAATCCAGGATCATGTGTTACTTGTAGTTGTTCTAACTATCTCTCTTTCATATGAAATAGTTCTTTCACCCTTTTTTGAAGAACCCAGTTTACCTGTCTTATAAATACTAATTTTTACACCTTCTATCTAGGGGTTACACCTATGGTTTCTCTCATTCTAAGCAAGTACTATACTACTGGAACACACCAATCTTTCTTTTTTAATTATGTTTATATATTTATAACATTTATAATATATACAATATATTTATAAACATATACAAGATAACATATCATCATAGTTGTAAGTGTAAGCATAGAACCTGTACAGGATCAAGCCAAAACCGCAGCATGGATAGACGAGGGGCTCTCAGCAACTGAAGGCTGCTGGAGGAGGGAATGCAGTTTTCTTGTGGGACACATCCCTTGAGAGACTACCTGTGCTCCTGTACATAGCCTTATGCCCACGTACATACTGGCAGCACTAACACGTGCACACACATACGCTCCATAGATAGGCGGACATGAGAAGACAGCTTTTGGGAGTCAGTGCTCTCCCTCTTTACCCACTGAACCATTTTGCTGGCCTTACCCCCGGCTAGATAAATAGTAACTTTTCTTCGCCTGATATAATTGCCATCTCAGATGCTTACTACCTCCATCTGCTAACCTGGGCCTAGTCCTGGAAGCGTCTAGCCTCTGTACAATCTAACCTAGGCCTCGAAAGCTTTTAGCCTCTGAGACTTACAGCTGAATAAACTCACTCTTCGTTGTTCTTTCTAAACTCACAAATGAACACCGCCCTGGCTTTTTTGTTCTACCAGCTAATTTTACCTTCACTACTTGGGATTAAAAGTGTGTGCGAAAGGTGTGTCTATTCCAGCCTGAGTAGCCATATTGCTGGATTAAAATCCACCTACAATAAACAAACAAATAAATAAGTAAAAATAAATCAGAATTTTAGTTAGCTAGGCTGCATTTAAATTCGCTCTATATCACAGGCTGGCTTTGAACTTGCAGCCCTCCCAGTGCTGGTATTACGTGCATGTGCCATTGCTCATTAATTGTTCTTGATAGAATGAGTTATTACTAGGATGGTCTCAAGATGGAGGTTTTCTAACTAATACTTCTTTCACATGTGTTGGCTGGTATTCCATAAAGAAGAACTTTCCTTTTTCCCTTGATTATGCATTTGCTTACACACCATAGCACAGGCACAGATTTTCATTTATTCAGTGATACTGTTATCATTATTTTGAGACTCAACTTGTCTTAGATTTGGCCAGTGGGAACTTTCTTAATCTGTAATTTTGATGTGTCATTTTGGGTCTTTTTTTTTGGGGGGGGGTCTTTTTCTTTTTCTTCTTCTAATATCATAAGATGTTCCATGCATATCTTGTACCCAGCCTACCCCGGACTTGGAATCAGTCCTTTCTCTAAGGAGCCCTCATTGGTTTTGGTTGGAAGTCATGTTTATAAGCTAAGATTTCTTAGCAGAAAGATCTAAGATAGAAGTATGAATGAATAGGTATATTTACCACTGTTGGTGTGTATGTATGCATTTGTATGACCACGAGTTCCCATTGGCATCCATGATTCCTTTCGACACCACAGGCTGACTCCTCCCCCTTCCATATTTGCTGCATATGTTCAGTGCTGAGAAGCTGGCTCTCATGACCTGTGCATGTATACTCACTTGCTTATTCTATAATCAGAGACAGTAATTCCAGAATTGCTAGCCCATACCATTGCAGAAGATACTCTGGTCACTAGACTTGAGTTACACCCTGCTGGTCTTGTCTGTACGTGATGCTGTATAGAGCAGTGTGTTCAAAGCTAGGATTAGCTATCCTTCCCCTTCCACATGCTCAGTTAAATACAGCTTGCCTAATTTGTGTGTATTTGATTTTCATTTTCAATTTCTCACCTGATCCTTGGTGCTTTTATTTCATATTTTGAGTACCTAGACCATTAACATTTAATTAACATTTGTTAATGTTTCAAAGGTTAAGTTTTACAAAAAGCTATTCTAATTAAGAATTTTCAGCAAACTATATATGCTTTCTGTGTGTTGCTTTTTATCATTTACCATTTTATTTTATATATCAATCCATGTTTGTGTGAGTATTTTTTCTTTTTCTTTTTTTGGTGTGGTGTGGTATGTGTGTGTCTTTCTGTCTGTCTGTCTGTGTCTGTGTGTTTTTGTATGTGTAGAGGCCAGAGGTCAATGTCAGTTGTTTTCTTCTCATGCTTCCAACCTTATTTTTTAATTAATTAAATTATTTTTAATAATAATATTTTTTTCTTTAGGTCACAGAGTAAGTTTTGGGGGTCACTTTTCTCCTTCCACTGTGGGTTTCAGGAATGGAATTTATACCATCAGGTTAAACCTGCTCAACAATTTTGGCAGCCCACCACCTTAGTTTTTAAGGCATGATCTTTCACTGAACTTGGAACTCAATGATTCCATTGGACAGGCTAGCCAGTGAGTTCCAGAGACCCTCCTTTTTTTTTTTTTTTTTTTTTTTTTTTTTTTTTTTTGCCTCCATGTCCTCAGTGCTGAGATTACAAGCAAACTCCATCGTTCCCTGCTGCTGCTGCTACTTCTGCTGCTGCTGTGCCTGCTTTTTCTTCCTCCTCCTCCTCTTTTTGTTTTTTTTGTTAATCGTCTGTTTCTTTTTTCCAGACAGGGTTTCTCTGTGTAGCTGTGGCTATCTTGGAACTTACTCTGTAGAGCAGGCTGGCCTCAAATCCTTCTGTTTGCCTCAGAGTGTCTGCCAAGGTGTGTGCCGCCACCATCTGGCCATGCCCAGCTTTGTAAAACATGGGTTCTGGTGTTAAAACTCAGATTCTCATGCCTGAGAGGAAAGCATTTTACTGCCTGAGCATTTCCTGAACCTCATTCCCTAACTTCTTTATCATTTCCTCTCCATTCCTCTCTCATTCATCCAGTTGTCTGTCTGTTCATCCATCTGCTATTGATCTATCACTTTCTACTGTATCCCATTTATGAGTGTGTCACAGTGAAATGCAGCTGGTCTTCCACATGTGAGAATGTAGGTTGGTTAGAGTACTTTGCACTTAACAATAATGCTACAACTAACAGCTTTGTATATGCAGGATGATGACGATGATTAGGCACCTTGCAGGATGAATAAACATTTAACTTTTTGGTTGTGTGAGCAGTGTTATGTAAAAGATTTCATAATAGTGTAAGAGTTTTTGCCTACCCCGTCATTCCCATTTTCAGTGGTTTTATTAAAATAAGATGTCAAGGCTATTGAAGTAAATTCATTGTTGAAATTATTTTTCTGACTGGAAGACCTTGCAATCAGTTGAAAGTTACCTTGGGAGCATTCCTAGTTAAGAAATAACTACTCATATGGTTTGGGTCAAGGCTCATGTGGAGCAGTGGATTGTTTCTAATGCACTTTATTATCAGTGCTGTTTCACCCTCACACCACCGAGTGCCAGGTGTTTCTGAGACTTTTTTTTTTTTTAATTACATTCCTCTGTATTGACTGTTAGCTTCAGGGTTACAGAATGGCTGCAGGACAAGACAGTTCTGCATAGACTGGAAATAAAGATTTCAATTTCTAGAAATGATGCCAATGAGCTGACATCCTCAAGGGGATGGCGTCTTATATTTTGAGAAATGTTCCAGTCCTCTAATCTGCTTTTGATTCCTATGTAGTGAAATAGTTATTTCACTCCATTGCTCCATTGCTAGTTATCCATGCAGAAGACTGTAGCATAGCTTCCACCAGAGCTGACATGAATGGGTTACATATATGCTGACGTAGATGATATCAGGGTAGGGGTGGCTGGAGCTCCCAAAGCAGATTACCTCTGCCTCTGAGAAGTCTTCAGTTTCTGTATATGAACCAAACAGTCTTACAGTTGGCTCTGTATGCCCTGTCATGGGAGAAGCTGGAAGGTGGGTCAGAGCACAGTGTCAAGTATCTAATGCCGCAAAAGAAGTATAATCTGAGGTTTCTCAGAATAGTTCTTATATCACATAACTCAGAGAGGCAAGAGGATTGAAGGATAGGCTTTGTAGCTTTTCATGAGGAGAAAAGGGAATCCTGTAATTGCCTGTGGTGCTGTTTAAGAATCTTCACACAGAACAGGTGTAGTCTAGAGGAACGGTGCTTTGGAACTTTTGAAGATTTGACTATCTATTTGTTAGCAAGTTACTTTTTAAAATGTAATACAGGGAAAAATTAGAAGTGAGGCGTTATACTCATGAAAGAATTAATCAGACTTAGGGCTGGGAAAATACATGGATTTGAGCTTTTGAGTTTCTGAATACTGGTCAGTACAGAAAGATCACCAGTATAAAGTAGCTTAGTTCAAGGTAGACTGCCATGCCTTAATCTTCACTGCCTTTCCTGTAGAGAGGTAGTTAAGCCTTTTGGACAGCCTCAATTCCTTTTGGGTGGAATCTCTTAAAACTCCCTTGTTCACTTAACTAGTGCCAGTAATGCTGGTGAGCTGCATGGTAGATGGGAAGATGTTTCATGCTGCATGGTTTTCTGTCACCACATCCTAGCAATTCAAAATAATTCAAAAATAATTGTGTGCTTTGCTTACAGTTTTGTGGGTCAGAACTTGTCAGGATTTCATCAGAGTATCTGTAGTTAGAACACCTTAACTCATGTGCCTCTCTAAGTGAGGGCGTCTTTGTGCTTCCATGATGTTGTTTCCCCCAATCTCTTTGAGGTCAGGCTTACAGTATGTTTGTTTCAGAGTAGCCTGACTTCTCACCTGTGGCCAACCTCCCTTTGAGCAAGCATTCCAAACAACAGCAAGGAGAAGGTCTGAGTTTCATAAGACTTGGATTTGCATGGAATTACCTGTGGTATTCAGCTGCCCAGGGCGGTTAGAGAGTCAGGGAATGAGAAGGGAGAATTCGTAGTGGGGGCAATCACAGAGTAACTAATCAGGAAGGAAAAACTGTTACGACAAATGCTTAACTGGCTTCACCAATGGATAATTTACTCATTTAATCTTAGTTCAAGAGGACAGATTGCAGCCTGGAGGAAGAAAAGGACGAAGGTAAAGAGAGATGAGTGAAAAAGGCTGTGCTTCATAACTGTCTTCCTCACCTTGGCCCTGAACTCTTAGTTCTGCCATCTTTCCTTGAGGCTTTGTCTGGCACATCTCCACACTTGGTGTCCACACTTGGGCTTCTCCCTGATTTGATCCCTGCCTACTTCCTATAGTCTTCCCTGGCACTCTTCTGGCCCCACAGCTGCCTCCTGTTGCTCTAGGAACTCCACTGTTGTCTTGTTCTTTGGAAACTTAGTACCTATGGAGGCTTACATGCCTTGCTCTTAATTTCAGGGGAAGTGGGTTAGTCTTATTATATTTCTACTTATATTTCTAGACCCTTAATGATGAGTGATGCCAGCCTATTCTTACATTTCAAGAGGAAAATACTTTTACTGTTGGATCTTATGTGGAATGTGTACACCTACTTCAATATTAAATACTTTGATTATATTTTTACAAATCCATAGTTTTGACTTAATTTAGCACTAATATTTAGAAATTATAAATTTGCTAGTATAAATTGATAGTGCCACTCTCTTTAAACTTCATTATTATTATGAGGGAAGTAATGTATTTTGAAACTCTTCAGACAGTACAGTTGAAAGTGAGAGCAAGCAGGTTCATATGTCTCCATTCACCACACTGTTTGGTTTTTTGAGACAGGGTTCTTTGTGTAGCCCTGGCTGACCTGAAACTTACTCTGCTCTTCTCACTTCTCTTGGACATTTAATATTGAATTTTTTTATTATTTTATTTTTTTATTAATTACACTTAAAAAATACGGAACGCTTCACGAATTTGCATGTCATCCTTGCACAGGGGCCATGCTAATCTTTTCTGTATTGTTCCAATTTTAGTATATGTGCTGCCGAAGCGAGCACAATATTGAAATATTAAAAAAACTTTGCTCTAATATTTTTATGTTTTTCTGAATAGACTCTGAATTCAGATTGTAAACATTATGGATTATGTGGCGTGCGTGCGTGCGTGTGTGTGTGTACATGCCTGCATGCACATGTATATATGTTCCAGCTTCTCATAGAAGAGTCTGGAAAAAGTTCTGTTTCTGTGGAAAGTGTGTTCATATTATGGTTACACTTTGAAACCTATCTATCTGTAAATTGAAGCTTCCTTTAATAATAAGGTCTTATATGAAGTAAACTTCCATGTTCTGGCCTGTTCTATTCTTAAAATGTTTGAGAGTTAAATTTATATTATTACATATTGGACTTTTGGTAACTGAATGAGGAAATAAAGAGCACTTTTTCTTGAAGTGAGTTGCTGGGAAAAACACAAGGACTCCAATATGTTAGGCAAGTGTCCTAACTGAGTGACAGCAGCCCGACAACAATCAAGTAATCAACATTTTAAGTTTCCATGCCCACTCCTGCCTGGGCCAGCTGTAATACTAAAATGATTGTCCTGCTAACACCATCATCAAGAATTGTGTGCACTTCATTTGTTATATCAGACAATACTTTTAGAAAACTAGGATTAGGCCTAACTGTGATTTTAGGTTATACCTCTGAATAAAGGAAGAATTGCTATTTATAGTTGTATATAACCTTAATGGCAAAAATATGTGATTAAAAGAGACTTAAAAAGAAAAAGAAGGGCTGGAGAGATGGCTCAGAGGCTGGGAGCACTGTCTGTTGTTCTTCCAGAGGTCCTGAGTTCAATTCCCAGCAACCACATGGTGGCTCATAACCATCTATAGTGAGATCTGGTGCCCTCTGCTGGTGTGCAAGTGTACATGCAGACAATATTGTAAGAGATAGATAGATAGATAGATAGATAGATAGATAGATAGATAGATAGATAGATAGATAGATAAAGAAAGAAAGAAAGAAAGAAAGAAAGAAAGAAAGAAAGAAAGAGAAAAAGAAAAAAAAACCAACCAAATGCTTTTAATGGGAAAGTAGCCCGTTAACTTGCGGACTACAAAGAAGATTAAGTAATAAAGAAAATGTGCACATGTTTGATTTATGGCTAGGCTATTTGAATGAGTCAGTTAAAATGCACAACAGTGCGGATGTGCATTTCCGTCCTTTTGGGTCAGCTTTAGGCAGACAGTCATCTGTGTAAGCACAGGCACCAAGCGCTGTGCGCTGTGGGGTTTATGACAAGTCACAGGGCACCATTAGGGATTTGGGGAATGGAAAATAACACGATCCAAATCCATGTTGTATTTTTCTTTTTATTAGTGTGCAGGTCCAACAAAAGCCCCTGGGTCTGTTTGACTTGTTCAGGTGTCCACTGTGGAAGGTACGTGACATATTTTTATTCATTACCCTACTTGCTTTAATAATTTGCCCCCAAACCTTATATTGAAAGTGTATTTAAATATGTTTGTTAGTCATAGCATGTCATTCTTTGTAGTGATCTCAGGTTGAATACTTGTTATCTGATACAAGAAGGGAAAATCTAGGGGAAATCCTTTTATGCTGCTATGCAGAATTAAAATTTAGTGACCAAGAAAACCTACTAGTAATATTTGGTTGGGAAAATGAAACAAGGAAACTTTTAAAATCTTAAAACAAAAGTTTAGAAAATGGTTGTTTAAATTTTTGCTTGTTGTTTGTTTTGTTTTTCAAAAAAGGGTTTCTCTGTGTAGCCTTGGCTGTCCTGGATTGGCTTTGTAGACCAGGCTGGCCTCAAACTCACAGCAATGCCTCTGCCTCCCTGAGTGCTGGGATTACAGGCGTGCACCACCGTACCTGGCTTTAAAAATCTTTTTACTAGGGTAAAATTTAAGCCTACTCTTGAGTAGTATAATTGAATCCATGTTTTCATTACTTCAGCAGTATCAGCGTGAAGCTGATCTTGTCTCACTTGCTATCTTGCTGTGTCAACTTCCTTTACTGACTTGTGTCAAAAATTTAAATATTTACAGATAATGGGATTACCTTTGAAAATGACATCTCTGTGTAGTTACTTATTTCTGCCTGAGCTATACTAAATATTTCATTATTCAGTTAAAATATTTTGCCTTCTGACATAGGGGATGTGGCTCAGTTGATAGAGTACTTTCCTGGCATGCATGAAGCCCTGGGTTCTGCTCTTAGCACTACACAAAACTTAGTGTGGTAGTTATTCTTATGCTCCCAGCTCTCAGAAGACAGGCAGGAGGACAGGAAGTTTATTATTGTCCTTGCTGATGGTCAACCTGGGTTACAGGCCTGCCTTCCGTGAGACCCTTGCCTCAAAACCAAACCACACTGAAACAACCAATGTTTTGCTTTTTATGTAGATTTAGAGGCTTCTATTTCAGTCCTAACCACTTCTGTCCAGTTTTTGCCTTCCAGATGCCATTACTTAGATAACTCAATAACTGATTCTAACACTAACTCAAGGATATTTTTATTGCCATTTAGCTTTAGAAACCACCTACTCTGAGAGCTAGGCTTGGTGTTTTCACACCTATAACTCTTAACATGCGGGAGGAGGATAGCTGTGAATTCGAGGCCAGTCTGTTTGAGTTCTAGAACAGCCTGGACTAAAGAATGAAATCGTTCAAAAACTAAAGCAAACAAAACCCAACCAACCACCCTCTCCCCCCCAAAAAAAGAAAGAAAAAGTTGGGGGAGGAGGAAGAGGAGATGATCTACTTTGAATTTCTTTTAGTAGTCACGTATCAGGCAAATCACAGGGATTTACATCTATATTGTATTTATTTTTAGTATTTCCCATTGTTACTTTAAATCCTTATTACATAGAAAAGCATTTTTGTTGTTCAGTTATCTTGATTTTTCATGTTGAGTATTGGAATTGAATATCTGTCTCATGCACACTTAAGACTACATTTGGAAAATGCTTTGTATCTTAATTGTGGCTGCTGTGGTTTCAAAATCTCCAGGATCTGTGAGCCTGAAAATATTCTGTACAGATAATTTTTTTTTAAAAAAGACAAGTAGAAGGACTTAATCCCCCTCTGAAGAGTTAGGTTTCTCTCCTAGCTTTGAGAGGTGAGAATGATAATGCAGCAAGGGTTATGTGGCGCCTTCGGATGTCACAGAGTGCTCCGTATCCAAATGTTGAAAGTCATATGACCGTGGAAAGACCAGGGCATTTTTGAGGGGAAAAATTGGGTAAGGTTAATATTCTTGACAAATAGGAAGCAACAAACAATTCTCTGGGCTTTGGGAAAGAAAGTTGACATTTTCTAGACACTGCAGGTGGAATTTTTCTAATCAATGGCAAAGGTAAGTTCAAGGCTAGGACTTTAACAGACATTTAGAGATGACGCTAGGCAGATTGAACAGATAGTGGAGAACAGTCTGATTGATCTTGGCACTTCTTCTGTACTTCCAGTTATTGTTGCCAAATACAGAGGTTTGTTTCTCTCCCCCCCCCCCCCCCAGTAATTTGAGACTGTTTGCCTACAGGGAAGTCTTAAATATATATTTTTTCAATTTAGTGTTTCAAAAAAATATGGTGTATCAGCAGATCTGAGATAAATGTTCTACTGTTCTTTACAATGCGATCCTACTTAGTTTTTAAGTTATTGAATTGTTATTGGGATCTGTGACATACATAACTTTGTTCCTTGTGCAATAGACCATATGTCTAAAGAAGTTAAAAATCTAAAACTGTGAGAGAAATACTTATTTTTAGGGAGGCTAGCTTTATACTGTTAACTTCTAACTAGTGTATGTTTATTAGCCAAACATCGCTAATGTTAGTGTCATCCATTCATAATTATACTTTCATCACTGATCTTTTAGGGGTTTAATTTAAGCTCCTATATTGGGCTTCACTACACCTCCATACCTAGGTGTCATTTTCCTTTGTTCTCAGCTACACAGGAACAATTTAGAGTGCATTTGGAAACTACAGTATTGTAACTGAAGCTCCTCCCTGCATGTACCGTATAAGGATATGCCGTTCACTGTTGTTGTTGTGAGAGCACTCTTCATGGTGTGCACTGAGGGCAGAACATGAAGGTGCTTACGAGCTTACACAGACTAGAGCTTCCTTTTTTAGTTAAACAGCAAGTTCTTCTGAACTACACATTGTATTAATAGTGCTTCATATGCCCACTGTCTAAGCAGTTGGTTTATTATTTGGATTCTGAATAAACAATAGTTAAATATATAGGGGAAAGTGGTAGTGAACCACATTTTGAATCCTGAATTATTTAGTTTAATTGCCCAATAATCCATGTGAAACATGTATTGTAACCTCCATTCACAGATGAGAAAGCAAGTACAGAAATGTTAGTAACTCATTGTGCTCATATGAGCTAGTGTATGAAAGGCCTCACTTTGAAGGCTAGTTTAAGCACATACCTTTGTTGTTTTGTTTTAAAAAACTCAGTCTACTTTGGAGATAGAGGATCTTTGGTTCTGAAGTTGAGGGGGAGAAAGTGATTGAATCCTCATCCGAGGCGAAGGGTGAGAGTTTTCCTGGCAGGTGGAGGCTGGACTTGAGCTGCAGTGTAGTACCACCTTTTCCCCAAGGTACCTGCAGCTCCTTGACCAACCACTGCACCTTAAGATGAAACTGCCTGCTTGCTGAGTCTCTTTATTCTGGTGCTAGTCAGCCAGCATTTGTTTTTACCAGTTGAGGTTTTAAGTAATTGCCACCTTTTGCAGACTTGTTTTCAAGGAACTGGTATGATTTGGGTCGTTTCTAGTTTCTAGTAGAGGCCAGGGACAGCATTCTAGTCTTTACATGAAGGGCAGGTGTAATAAAATGATTTATTAGGGTTGGTGAGATGGCTTAGCTGGTAAAGGCGCTTGCCACCAAGCCTGATCCTTTTGGATGGATCAGGTAAGGAGGGAACCTACTTCCATGGATCATCTTCTGGCTTTTGCTTGCTTGTGCACCATGGCATGGACAGCCCTTCACCTGTAATAAAATATGGTTTATTAAACTTGAGTTGGAAAGTTACAAAATTGGTATGAATATAACCAACCACTGGCTATGTTTGTTCACATGGAAACAGTACTTTTTCGAAATTTAAGTTAATTTGTGTTTTGTTTGGATTGTTCTAAACAAATGCATTTCAATGAGTGTTGGTGATGAGGCATTCAGAGGGAAGGTCTGAAGCCATATTCAGGAGAACATAGATTGCCCTACTTACTGTGTAACTTTCATATTGGAGGTGCAACTTTAGCATATGGCTGTGTGGAAGGAGGTTTATTAATTTAGTGTACAGAGTTTATTTGTTTATTTTTTAATAACAACCTAAGCTGAAAAAACCTTTAAAAATATATAGGAAAAGCATCAGCATAAAAGTTAATAGTGATAGTATAAATAGCACTGAAACCAGTTTGCTTATGTAATGCCTTTCCTCGCTTGGCCCTAATCTAGGTGTAACTAAAAATTGACTGTATATATGAGTGCTCTATCTGCATGTGTGGACAGTTAAGGGTATAGATGGTTTTGGGCCACCGTGTGGTTGCTGGGAATTGAACTCAGGAGCTCTGGAATTGCAGACAGTGCTCTTAACCTCTGAGCCATCCCTCCAAAATTGACTGTAGTATTAAGTTGCAAATTTGAGTATTCTTGTAAGTATTTAGCTTAATATATCACCATATATTTTTTCAAGAGTTCTCATTTAATTTGGTTTATAATGTCATCATCTTTTACTACTTTCCAAAGCAATATTTAAATTAAAATAAAAATTTCACTTGGCTTTGTAAGGTATGTGAATGGCCATGCAAAAAAACATTATGAAGATGCACAGATATCCTTACTCAACCATAAGAGATCAGAAAAGCAAGAGAAAGCTCAGCATACAGTGTGCATGGATTGCAGTAGCTACAGCACATACTGGTAAGTTAATATTTTCTGGAAATGGTATTGTTTTCACAAATGTGTTCTTACAAGTTAAGCTTCTTTGTTTGAAAGATTGTTTTGATAATTTTCCTTATCTCATTGTGGTTCTATTCATTTGTACTTCCTGAGAGGTAAATGTCAAGAATTTAGTGTTACCAACTCAGCATTTCAGGCTTTTTTTCTCCATAAAATATCTTATTCTTTAAGAGGAGGTTGGAGACAGCCATGCCAGGTGGTGTTTGCTGGTATTCCTAGCATTCTGTAGGCTAAGCAAGAGGTCATCCTGCGCTACAAAGGTAGATCCTGTGTCCTAAAAAGTATGGGTTGGAACTGTTGGCCCCTTGTAATATAATGTACATGTCCATTTCATGTAAGTGGTAGTAAAGTCCTGTCTATTTTTATGACTACTTAGGAGTGAATTGTTCAGGCCACAAGCAGTGTTTAACAGTTTGTTACCCATGTGGCATATAAAGAGAAGTTTATAGTTTTTACTACTGTGTGAAGGAAATTTCTTTCCCTGATCATAAAGTATGACGAATAATTTTTTAGTTGTTTTACTTTCAATTCTAGGAGTTGTTGATGTTGAGAGGGACCATTTAGAAGACTGTTTTAGAGTTATTTATTGTGTATTTGCAAAGTAGTTTTCGAATTTTATATGTAGACAGTACTGAGCACAAGTGGGCATTTAAGGTCCAGCTATTCCTGTTTGTTGACTTGCTTTTGGTGAGGGGGTTGAGACAGGATTTTGCTATATGACACAGGCTTGCTCCTGCTTCAGCCTCCCCAGTGCTGGGCTGTTACTGCACCTGTTCCCAAGTATTCACAAGGCCCACATTTTCTGTTGAAGGGCATGCTGGTCCTTCTGCAGTGTCTGGAGCTAACTGTAGGAAGATGTCTGCAAAGGAGAGAAAAGTAGACCAGTGTTTTTTCAGGTCTTTTAATGTTTTACAGGTCTATTAAAGGTTTAAGTTATTCAGACAAGTACTCTTTATTGATCAGACCTGGAAGAGATAGCGGGGAGAGAAGCTTAGCGGTAGATAAAGACTTGAGTAAAAATTAGTGTCTTCTGAGAGTATCCACACACAGGGCAGTGTTCACTTACTATTGCCTACTGTTGTGGAGTACTCCTTTTTGCCACAGCTGTGAGCATTAGCCATGTTGCTGCTGTTGCTGACCCAGCCTTATGTAAGTCTCTAACTCCACTCCCATCCTAGCCCTTCATTAACCAAGAATGGTACAGCTTCTTTGTTTATAGAATTGTGTGTTCTGTGTTTATAACTACGTTTTTGCTTTAGAGACAGCAGAAATTGGGTCAATCTTGAATGTCTTTATCTCCCCTTCATAGTCATAGGTTCTGTCAGTCTGTGGTGCAGGTGCTGACAGCATTCACTCCTGATTTCAGTTAGCAGTGTGCATGGGATGTTCAAACCAGAGCGTTTTAAATACAGTTACATCTGGTTTTCTCTTGCTATTTTCTTGCTATTGGTAAAATTCTGAGGAAATGGTAAATCTTTGAGGAAATTTTAAGGATCAGCTTAATGGAATGAAATTTTTTTCATAGGGCTTTACTATATGTTTTAGGGACTTTGCATTTTTGTTAACTGAACACTGGAGTTTAATTTCTCTTACATTGCTATAGTATACTAAAATAGACATCATTTCATGGCCAAATTGATTTAGAAAATCTTGAACCTTGGGGTAGAACACACCCGAGAGTGGCAGGAGCTTCCTGGCCAATTGCCAGTCTTTTGTGTGCAGTTAAACAGAGCTGCAAGTGTGTGGATACCCAGAGCTGCTGAGATGCAGGAAGGAAGCTGCAGCTGCAGGGGTCACATTAGTGCTACGCCAGAGAACCACCCTGCGGAATTACACTCCATATAAATACCCCAAAGGACCTGGTGGTTTCTGTGAGTTCACGAAGCTTTGGTTGAAATTAGTATTTTCCCCATCACTTAACTGTTACGGAGAAACAGATTTCTCTGAGGAAGAGTACTGTATCATTTCCTAACATAGTTTAGCACTTTCCTTGTACATCAGTTTCTGATGGCTTGGCTGATTGATAGGATTAAAAGGTAAAAATATTTGTATATTTGAATATTAAGCATTTTGACATCAGCTTTTCTTCCAGTTCTACCCCCTAGTAGTAAGGATTGAACCCAGTACCCTGGACATGCTCAGCAAATACTACTGGATTGTATCCCAGTCCCTTTTTAATTTTTTTTTTTAATTTGAGAAAAGATTTTGCTAAAATATTCAGGCCGGCCCTGACTTTACTCTAGAAGAGCCAGGATTTAGTCTTCCAAACGCTGGGTTACAGCTAGGAGCCACCACACCCAATTGTGAAGCCCTCCTTACCACTTTATGGTTTGTGTTACAAGATTCTGAGGCCTAACAGTTGTTTTTGCCTGTGTGCTCATGTGTGTGCACATGCGTGTGGAGTTCATAACTGTTTGGATATCATTGCTCAGGTGCCTTCACCTTGGTTTTTTTTTTTGAGACAGGATCTCTCATGGGACTTGGAATTTAGGTAAGACAAGGCTGGCTAATCAGAGAGCTCAAGGGATCCTCTTGTTTCTGCCTCTCCAGGGCTACAAACACCCCAAGTTTTTATGTGGGTGTTGGGAATCACACTCAGGTTCTTAGAGTATGTGATAAGTACTTTACCAACCACACCATCTCTCTAGCCCACTTACAGTTTCTGTCTTTATTTTCTTTTACCAAGAGAATTGCCCTGCCCTCTTCTTGCTTATGAAGTTATTACTGAAAATTCCCTTCTCCTAACTCCAGTTACATGAGGTAATCTCTACTGAACTTCTAGCTTCTGGGACACTTGTCATTTCCTGTTATGTGTCAGTAATTTCTAAGTCTCCTTGGAGACTGCAGAAACCACCTCTTCGATCTTGGATGTCCCTCCTTGTCCTATGCAGACTAGGCAGTGTGTGTTTGAATGACAAAGGGCTGGGGTTGGGGCGAGCACTGAAGTGTTTGCCAACTACATGGTGGATTCAGTTTTTACTACTGGGGTGGAAAAGATTTTCTTAGCTATCTTTAAAAAAGGGGGAAGTTGCATCAGATCTGTAACATCGTGTCCTCTGATCATCTTGGAGGACTGAAGCCACAGACAGAAGGACACATTCTTTTCCCTTTGAAGATTGGCAGCCTTGCAGGCTGCTCTTCGTAACCCTGATACAAGCAGAGCCTCCACAGAGAAAGCAGACACTGTAAAGGTTATGGTTTCTCAGGCCACTCCCTGAGAAAATCCAATTAGCATGAAATAGATAGAGTTAATGAAGATTTCAATAAAAGTGAAAATCTTCCCAAGATTTTATATAAAGGTTATTTTTCAGTTTATTGCTTCAGTACTGTTTCTCTCTTCCCATCCTGTTGCCTTCCCTACCCAATATAAATGGAATTACATGTGCTATACATTATTGCAGTTGAAAAGAAGTTCAAATTAGTATTAGGAGGTTTGTGTAAGTAGACATATGAAGGTAACAGATTAAAAATACTAATATGATTCACTAATATCTGACTTCATGAACAGGAGCTGAATGTAGGAATGAAGAATTATGAAAAGAATATTAAGATTACTAGAATGTCTTGTTCCCAAAGCATTCTTCCACACTATTGTGAAATATGAATTAACTTATATCTAAAAGCTGCTTGTATTTCAGACTCTTTTTTACTTTTTATTTTTATTTTACCTGGCTTACTTTATTGTTTTTAACAGTTATGATTTAAAAAATTAAAAACAGGCTGGGCACAGTGGTGCACACCTGTAACCCCAGCACTCAGGGAAACAATTACAAGAGGATCGCTGTGAATACGCAGCCAGCCTGGTCTACAAAGGGAGTCCAGGACAGCCAAGGCTGCACAGAGAAAAACAAAAAATGAAAAATAAACCAAAAATTTTATTGTGACATAAACTATTTAAATACAAAATGTTTAATCCCACCCCTTTTGTGTTTGTTTGTTT
Source organism: Psammomys obesus (assembly GCF_907164565.1). Lineage (NCBI taxonomy): Eukaryota > Metazoa > Chordata > Mammalia > Rodentia > Muridae > Psammomys > Psammomys obesus. The sequence continues at coordinate 4,081,042 of NW_026585691.1, read as the reverse complement.
GTTTGTTTGTTACTGACATGGGGTTTTTCTTTCTAGCCCTGGTGTCTTGGGACTCACTCTGTAGATCAGGCTGCCCTCAAACTCAGAGAGATGTCCCTGCCTCTGCCTCCTGAGTGCTAGGATTAAAGGTGTTCACCGTGACTGCCCAGCTTTCTTCTTTTTTTCTCCTTCCACCCCCTTTTAAGGGGTTTTGCTCAATAGCCCAGGCTGACCTCAAGCTCAGGCTTGGTTCCTGAGTGTTGGTACTGATTACTTCTCCTCTCCTGTTCCGTTTCCCTCCGTTTTCATTTGCTTTTTCCTGTGAGGGATGGGAGAGGGGTGGCAGGAGGAATCCTCACTCTCCTGCCAAAGCTGGCCTGGACTGCTGGGCTTAGGCACTCCTCCTGAGCAGCTGGAACCATGGGATAGACACACGCTGGCAGTGCTTTAAAACTGGAAGGCAGAAAGAGATTTTTAAAGAACTGTTTTGAAGTTTAAAAGAAACTGTAATAGAGGTGACCTCAGATCATGAAAGGCTTTAATAAACCAGTGCTTATCTGCTTTTAACAGAAAATGGGTATTTTATCTGAGTGTACTCTTTCATTTCCATAATTGGATATTTGAGACCAAGACATTAGAATTTAACAAAAGAATTTAAACATACGCTTGACTTCTAAAGACTTTGTTTTGGATTTTAACTTTAAGAAGTTTGAAACATGAAATCATTAGAATGTCAGCTTGCTTTTTCTTCAGTGTCTGTCACTTACAATAAAGTGGTTGGTTATATTTGTAAATACTGAAATGTTATGCGCTTAAATGAGAAGAAATTTAAAACTTAAGAAATTTACTGTCAGGCTGAAGAGATGGCTCAGTGATTAATAGAACTGTCTGTTCTTCCAGAGGTCCTGAGTTCATTTCTAGTGTGGCTAGTTCATTTCTATGGTGGCTCATACCATCTCTACTGAGAACTCATGACTCTTCTGGCAAGCAGGTGTACATGCAGATAGAGCACTCATATACATAAATAAATCTTAAAAAAAAATCTACTGTCCCCTTTGTGATGGTACTTTCTGCATTCTGGATGTTTTCTTCTGTGGCATTATACATGCTTACTATATGAAATGCTTGCTCCTCAGCATTATTTCACAAAGTCACTTCATTTGCATGATGGTTCCTTTTCATTTCAGATGAGTGTATGTTCTTCATCAAGAATCTGATGTGAAATGTATGGCATTAGTAGCTTCCGTAATACCCTCAACAGCAACGAGGGGAGAAAATGCTAATACCTTAGAGTGTTAAAGCCAAGAGAGAGGTGGGGCCTTGAATCCCAGCACTTAGGAAGGCAGAGGCAGGCAGATCTCGTGAATTTGAGGCCAGCCTGGTCTACAAAGAAAGTTCAGGACAGCCAAGGCTACACAGAGCCTTGAAAAACAAACAAAAAGATATTTTAGCTATTAATAAGTAAAGTTAATTTCACTTGTAGTTAGCCAACATTTGTTAGCAAAAGAAGCCCCATATTATTTTATCTTGAAACTAAAAATACATTTTATAAGTATTGAAAACTAACCATCATTTTTAATAAAACTACTAACAATGAAGTAAAAAAGAAATTGTTAAACAGTGCTTTAACATAATACAGAAAGTATTGAGCTATAGATGATAAAATGCTGAGACTTCTATTAGTACAGAAACACTTCCTGCTACCACACATAGCTCCGTTACTGTTATTAAATATTACCTGTCAGCTTCAGCTATGGAGATAAGATAGTAAGTGAAATAATTAGTCATATTTTTATGAATATGAATTTTGGAAACAAAACCTGTATTTTCAAGTTATAAAATCTCTAGAAAATTCTGGAGGCTCTAATAAAAAAACAGCAGCTATATATTAATAGAAAATTTAGGAAAGCCGATTTATGAAAACTTAGAATAATCAAATAAATGAAAAACTATTCAACAAAAATTAGCAAACTATTAACTATAGCTAGAAATTAATGTATTTAAGGAACTATACCCCAAAATGAGTGCCTAGTGTATATGTTGCTTTTATTTTGGTTCTCAGTGAGAATTTATTATGTACTGGAAATCTAGTTTTATGGCTGTCTCTCCAAAATAATAAACATGTTTGACTATGGGAAAAAATAGAATTTTAATTAAAACATTTTGTTTTAATTAAAACATTTTAATTAAAACTGGCTTTGGCACATATGGAAGGGCTGGTGGTCTGAAAGGGTGACGTATCCGCAGGAGCTGTGGGGCTCCTCGGGTATCTTCATGTGTGCTGTGCTGCCCTTACTGTTCTCCTCCTAAGATTTTTGTACTGTGTATCTATCTAGTTTTACAGATTTACTGTTCGCCAAATGGACTCACATTATCAAGATTTTGTGAAAAGAGAAACTCTTGAATACAATAAGAATACTGAATATATTTGAATAAGAGAAAGACAAATGGTCAGAGATCATGAAACACATGAGATCAAGTCAAAAAACAGCAGGAATGAATGCAGTTAAAAACCGTTGTACGTTTACTCTCTCGTAAACTGTCTAGCAGAGTGGGGAATAGCTTCAACATTACACACACCCTGCCTCAACTATTTAACAGTACAAATGACTTGGGCCCTTATAAGATTCTCGATCCCACATGGTGCTTGTTTTCACTATGTGACAGTAGAGTCATTCAGACATGCCCTTTTCCTTATGGCAGTATGTATATATACCATACTGTATGTTTAAGTAGGATTTTATTAACTATTGATTAGGTGAGGTTTAAAACTGCTGAGGTTTTTTTTCTTTATTGCCAAGGATTGAACTCTAGTTGCTGATAAGCACAAGCACTCTACCACAGAGTGATAGCCTCAGCCCTGAACTACTTAAGTCTAGCTCAAGGAATTAAGGTTTGAGATGAATACGTAGTGAAGATGCTTCCTTGTATCATGGGTGAGAAACAAAGATACCAGTCTTTTTTACCCATTTCCTTATCCAGTGTCTGCAGATGTTACCAAATATGGTTCTAATTTTTAAAAAGTTTTATTTTTAATTCATATGCATATGTTTGTATCTGTTTAAGTGTGTCTCACATGCATGTGTGTGTCTGTGGAGGCCAGAAGAGGGCATTGGATTCTCCTGGGGCTGGAGTTACAGGTGGTTTGTGAGCTCACCCATCATGGCTGATGGGAATTTAACTAGAGTCTTCTGGAAGAGCTGTCTTTCCAACTCCCCAAATATGCTTTGTAAATATTGTTTTCTTTTTAACGCTCAATTTACCTAATTTTTCTTGTTTGGTTTTTTATTTCGTTCCCTACCCCCTACCCCCACACTAAATAATTGAGCCTTTCTCTTTACCTGGAAAGTAGTCTGCTATAAGTGGAGCTCATATTTACTTGAAGTAAAAAAAAAAAATCACTAAATAAAAGCTCACATAAGTATGAATATAATGGCTTAACAGTTGGTCCAGTGGATGGAGATAGTTGGTGGCTGCTGTGAATGTGAAGAGAGACTGAATTCTGGATTTCCTTGCAGTGAAGACTATCTGAATTTTGCCCACTTTCACCTATTCACAGTTTCTCAGTGCAAGTCGCAAAGAAGCTAGGAGGGGACCTTTCTAAGGTGCCTTTTTAAGCTAGACTTTGTGGAACACTTGCATTTTCATGTACTAGGGCTTGTAGCTCTTAAGTCAGTGATAAACAAGCTATAATCCATAGAACCACAGAGTTGAGGTATAGAATAAGGGACTAGGGAGGGCAGATAGATCTCCTTGAGAAGGGGAACTAGAATAGATAGTTATGAATGGATGGGGGTAGGGCTAGAACAGGAGGATCAGGTGAGGAGTGGGAAGGGAGAGGGAGGTAAGGTAGAGCATATGGAGAGAGAGGTCTAAAATAAGAGCCATTCAAATGGCTCTTAAAAGGGGCCATAAAAGATATACAGATATGAAAGCAATCTAATGAAATTGTCCAGTGAGGGAGACAAGAGTCCCAACTGGCCATCTCTTGTCATCAAATGAAGCTTTCAGTACCAAGTTGTTTTATATCTAATTGAGTTGTTGCCAAAATGGAGAGGTCCCATAGGAATTCCCAAATAACCCAGGCTGTGGCCAGGACTACAGGTGCTCTCCACAACCCCATTACTGGAGACACCTACACAACTCACTGAACATGGAGAAGTTGAGCTGGTCTCTACAGAGAGTCTTCACCTGTACCTGCTAGTGTCTTTGGTACAGGAAGGTACTCTGTACATTGCCAAAGGAGAAATGTAAACATCAGCCCAAACACTAAATGCTACTGTTAAATAAGAAAATGACTCGTAATGACATTCTGCTATACTCATAGATCAGTGCTTTGCTCAGCCATCATCAGAGAAGCTTCCTTCCACAACAGATGGGAACAAACACAGAGACCACAGGCAGACATTATGCAAAGAGTGAGAGACTTTGGAACACTCAGCCCTAGAAAGGGATGTCTCCATCAAGTCCTGTCCCACCCCACTGTCCCTTAGTGCTCAGAAACCTTCACAAGAAGAGGCAGAAAGTGTAAGGGCTAGAAGAGATGGAGGATACAAAGGCCCTCCAAATCAACTGGATCTACAACAAATAAACTGATAGAGACTGAAGCAGCATGCACAGGACCTACACAGGTCTGCATAAGGGCCCCCAAAGCAGAGATAGTAGTGGACACATGCTCCCATTCCTAACTCAGAAGTAGTATACAATTGATAACCACTTGCAAATGAAAATTTAGTTTCCTCCACGGAGTCTCACTGGGGAAAGAAAGCACTCGTAAGGGCAGGCTGCATGTTCAGCAGTAGATGGCCAGCAGAACACAAACTCAGCAGCATCTTTGGAGGTTCCTTCCTTGTTATAGAATGTCATGTCAGCTTTTCATTTTCTTTCTAATTATTTTTGTTTTATTTACATATACCCCCCCCCCCCCGTCTTTCTTTCTTTCACCTTGCAGGTCCTTTGCAAATATATTATGGCTCCCAATTTAGTGTTATTATGGGATTCCTGAGTATGTGAATGAGGGGGTCTCTGTTTTTTGTGCATTCTCTTGGGCTCTTTTCCTTCTGTTTGTTTTATTCAATTCCAAAGTGTTTTTTTAAGATTATATTTTATTATTATCCTTCAGAAGCCTGTTTACATACTGTTGTATTTATATATTTAGGAATACATACATGCACATATACATATGTACACATATACATACACACATGTACATATACATATACACACATATACATTATATATAATACACACGCGTGTGCGCTCACACATACATATATATACACATACATATATATACATGCATATATATACATACATATATATAATACACATATATATATAATACATATACACACACACACACACACACACACAAAGTAAAAAAGGCCATGAATTTGGGAGGGAACAAAATGGCTGCAATGGGAGGGGTTGGAGGGATGAAAGGGAAATCGGGGAAATGATAGTATAATTTCAAAGAAATAAAAGCTATTATTTTAAAAATGGTAAGAGATGAGGAGTTTAATAATCATTTATTTATGTGCTGATTGTGTTTCCCTTCCCTTTACTCACTTCCTCCCCACCTCCCCTCTTATTAGATAGTCTCTCTTTCTGTCTCTCATTAGAAAACAAACAAGTATACTGGAAGTATCAACTGGGTAGTACCTCTTCTTTTTTGTATGTTTATTTTGACTGTGTAGCCATGTCTGACCGGGAGTTCACTATGTAGACAAGGCTGGGATCAATCTGCCGCTTCTGCCTTCCAAGTGCGATTAAAGTGGCACCCACCTCAGTGTCTCCTATTGTTTTTAAAAATAGCTTTAGTTTTGAAACTATACTCCCATTATTTCCCCCATTTCCCTTTCCTTCCTCCACCCCCTCCCATGAAGCACCTTTTTTCTCTTTCAAATTCAAATTTTTTCTTTAATTGTTTTATATACATTGCATATGTGTGTGTGTGTATTCCTAAATATATAAATACAACTGGCTCAGTATGTATATGATCTCATGGCTGATCACTTGGCATTAGTACTTCAAGCCCCCTGAACATTATCTAATTTCTGATTTCACTGGTTATGATTAATTTCTTCAGTTATTTATTTTTTCTGAAAGGCAACTTTTTATGTTAAAATACATTTTTGAAGCATTCTCCTTGTGTGCTTTATTACTGCAAAAATTTTTACACAGCATTTTAATTGCTTTTGCCATAGCAAGTTGCAATCACTATTCTTTAAGTTGTGATATACCTTCTTCTAGGTATTTATTTTTTCTTCTTTTTTTTTTTTTAAATATCTTTTTTTAAATTTTTTTTTTTTAAGATTTAGTTTTTATTTATACAGTATTCTGCCTTCACACCAGAAGAGGGCACCAGATCTCACTATAGATGGTTGTGAGCCACCATGTGGTTGCTGGGAATTGAACTCAGTACCTTTGGAAGAACAGCCAGTGTTCTTAACCTCTGAGCCATCTCTCCAGCCCCTTATCTTTTTCTTCTAATCTCTACTTGATTTCTATCTCAATAGTATATCTTTATCTAAATGTTAAAATTTATGCTCATTCTGAAAAAACTCCTGGTGGCACACACCAGGAGTTGTGAGGCAGAGGCAGCAAATCTCTGAGCTCAAGGCTAGCCTGTTTTATAGAGTCAGTTCCAGAACAGCCAGAGCTACACAGAGAAGCCCTCTTTTGAAAAAAACCAACTTTCTCCCCATTCTTTTTGTGTGAATGATGTCTGCATGCATGTGCACACATATAGCTGAATTTGCCTGTGTGTGCATCTAGGGGCCAGAGTCTGTGTTAAGAGCCCTCTTCTGTTGCCCTTGCTGTTCCTTGTCTCTGTGCCCACCCCTCATACTCCTTCATACGAGGGTTATAGGCTTATTCTACCATGCCATTTTTATGGAATGCTGGGTATGAACACATCTCTACAGCCCCTTCATTCTTCATTTTCATCTTGAAAATGGTTATAGTTAAGTGATATTTCGGTTTGTTTATCAGTCATTAGTTAGGCCTTCCTGAAACTGGTGCTGTTTGCACACATGCCAATGTAAATGTAGTACATTTCTCCATCATTTTGTAAGAATGTCTTTTGACTCTGTTGACATATGATTGGTAGTATTCTTTGTAAGGCTAGAAATGATACAAACACTGCACACTGTCACATTCTGAGGATGAAAGCAAAATACTGCCTAACAGGCTGAACTGTGGCTAATAGGGAAGGGTTTGACAGTGCATCACTTGTGAAGTAAACACATTAATGAAATTTCCTAAAGTCAGCTCAGTTCTCTGTTGGTGTTTGGCCACATTAGTACAGATCTACAATGTGGTAACGAAAGCAGAGTGTTTCATTGAGAGAGGAAGCAACTTGACCTACTTGAGGCTCAACAACAGGACAAGGTTACAAATAAGTCTTATATTTCAATATATAAAAATGTTACTTTAACCAATATAATTTTATATCCTAGACTGAATCCATGTCATACCAAAAGCCATACTTTAAGAAGCTGGGAGTTGGTGGCACACGCCTTTAGTCCTAATACTCAGGAAAGTAAGGCAGGTGGATCTCTGTGAGTTTTAGGCCAGCCTGGTCTACAAAGTGAGTACAGGACAGTAGGGCTACACAGAGAAACCCTGTATCAGGAAACAAACAATCAAACAATAAAAACCAACCAACCAACCAAACAAACAAACAAAAACCTAAAAGAGAAGCAAACCAGTTAATTTGAAATCATTTCTTTAAAAAAAGCAGCCATGTTTCGAGAGCAGTTAGAGGTTTACTTGTGATTACATGTGGTGGCATCTTGTGATCTGAAGTTGTTCTTAAACTGCATCTATCTCTTAGTGAATGCTGGCAATTGGAGTGGTTTTTGGTTTGAACATTTGGGTTCTGTTTTATCAAAATGATATGCATTAATTTACAGAAACATAAAATGAAAATATAATTTGTTCTTCAGGGAATGCTTAATGTTCACTGAGGTACCCAGGTTTTCAAAGATAAAGTAACCTTGGCCCTTAAAATTTATATTGAGAGGAGGGATAATCAAACCTCCTGTCACAGGCATCTTGATTTTAGAAAGAATGGCAGTCCTGGGTTACGAAGGATCGCTCTGGATGTTTGTGGGGATGCTTGGAGTTAATGCTGAGAACTTGAAGACTGTCTTAGAGAGGTCCTGACTGACAGTGTGTGTGACATTCTGAAGTCTCTCAGCACATCCACTTAAATTTTCACTGCTTTGAATAAATCACGCCATAATTTTGTGTGTAATTGTTGTCTTAAATTACTTTCTCTTGTCACTTTCATTTTTATCAAGTAATTTCATATATGAAAGGGGTTCTACTACAGATGACCTACTTTTTACTAATTGCTATGTTTTCAAAATTTTGTTTGCTCTGAATCTTATTTTCATTTTTTTGGGTGCTTAATAAACAAATGGTTTTATACAAAGCTGTATATTAAAACAAAACAAAAATTAAAAAAACCCTTAGTCTATAATTAATTTTTGTTAAAACTGACCTTCTTCCAGGAAAAATTAAATGCTAATACACAAATCAAAATTTATTTTGTGTAATTCCTTGAAGTCACTTATCAACTTGCTACCACATAGACTATCAATTTTTAAAAATATTTAAAACATTTTTTCTTCCCAGCAACCACATGGTGGCTCATAACTATCTATAGTAAGATCTGGTGCCCTCTTCTGGTACACAGGCACATATGTAGGCAGAATGCTGTGTAAATAATAAAGAAATAAATCTTAAAAATTTTTTTCCCCCTCAAAGCCTCATCATTGTACTGAAAGACGCAGCCTAGAACTGGAAGGTCTTCCCAACTCATCAGATTCTCTTTCTAGTTTAATGTTTAACATGCTTTTTTTTTTTTTTTCTATGTAGATATCCCTACAGGTTAACTACCTTTTCTCTACTTTTCACTTTAGTTTCTTCTCCTCCAAACTCCCCATTAACTTGGGTTGAGAAGTGTCACCGTAAGGTATGAGGCTTAATGCTACCAGGGAAGAATGGGTACTTTTGGTTTCCTTTTCTGTGTATCTCCACTAACAAAGTGTATCTCGTGTAATAGCTTATTTCATTTCCAAAAGAAGAACTGGAGTTTTTAAATAAAAACATGAAAAAACACTAGTGCTCATTGTCCACGCGGCTTTAAGAAAAGTCTCTTAAAGTATTCCCTTGTGGACCCCAAATCCTCCTTAAGCCCAGCCCAGCACAGTGACCTATAGAGCCCTGTGACTGCCGGCAGCAGCCAGGCCTCTCAGTGCTGCACTGATACACTCCTCAAGGTCTTTACAGACACTGACTAGTATTTTCTTTGCAGTTATCGCTGTGACGATTTTGTGGTCAATGACACCAAGCTGGGCTTGGTACAGAAAGTGAGAGAACACTTACAGAACTTGGAAAAGTGAGTAGTGGTCCCGGAAGGGGGGCAACTCAGAGTCACCCAGTGGGCTGGTTTTCTGTTTGTTTGGTTGGTTTTTGTTTGTTTTTTTGAGAGCTTTGTAACCATCATGATGTGAATGCAGTTTGAAATGTCGATAGACAAAGCCTTGGGGTTAGAGATCTAAACTCTGCCTGTATTTCATTCAGTACTAATGTAGGCCACATCCAGGTCTAAGAGCCTGTTTTTAAGTCACTATCCACAAAGTTACAAGCTACTCAGTTCACTCACAGGGAAGAATTTTGTGGTTGCAAGGGAGCAGCATAAAAGGACATTAAGATAATTATAAAAGTACTGGCATTAGGACATTTTTTGCTGAATTGAAGATCTGCTTTGAAAGATCTTTGAAAGTGTGTTATTTTGCAAAGAAACTACAGCATAAGACCTCAGTTTGTATGTTTTTTGTTTGTTTTCTTTTTGGGGGGCTGGGGGCAAAGAAGTACATAGATCTTGAAATTACAAAGCTGTGAATGCTTTGTGACCCTAAAGAAACTGAAGAATTTGTGAAGACTTGTCTTGCTATATCCAAATTGCTTATTCAGATAAAACTAGAACTGAAAATGATAAATGGGATCCCATATGGCAATTCTGCTTGGCCCTGTAATGCCAGCTGCCTTAAGTGAAATCTGTGTGGCTCATCACAGATCACGCACATTGTCAGGTCCATCTGATTTATTGGGCAGTTGGTTGGTGCATTGAAAGTATTGTGAAAATTGCCATCTGGAGCATCTCTTGATGCTCTAAGTGTAAACCAGTAGAATACTTCAAAGTAATAGACGTAGAGGAAAAAATGTTTTCTGTTGTAATACTATAAGTCTTTGTGAACTGAAGTTTTTTTTTTTTTTATGCATTTCTTGCCGCCTGAATAAATTATAAAACTGGAAAGAAGAACTAAAATAGTCTAGATACTTGTGTCATCTTTTGGCTACTTTTCCAAAGTGCTTTTAGTTCTTTAATTGGAGATGAGCAGCATGGGATTATGTCTGATGAGAGACAGGTGCGGAAAAAGTCACTGAGAAACTGATTTTCAATTTTAATTAACTCTAGTTTAAATAGCTACATGTAATGGTGAGTGCCTGTTCCGTTGGATAGAGTGGACTAGAGCAGTGGCTCTCAACCTTCCTGACGCTGCGACCCTTTAATACAGCTCATGTTGTGCTCACCCCAACCATACATTGTTTTTGTTGATACTTCAGAACTGTAATTTTGCTACTGTTTTAAGTTATCAATGTCTGATATTCAGGATATCTGAAATGAGACCCCTGTGAAAGGGTTGCTCAACTTCAAAAGGGGCCATGACCTACACGTTGAGAACTACTGGTCTAGGGGATCCTACTATCTTGAGAAAACTGAGAATAAAATACAATAACATATTTTTAAAAGCAAAATGCTTTATTTAGGTAGTTTCAACCCAAAAGGTATTAGTCATGTTCGTTAAGCGAATGGACAGTGTTCATATGATTTCCTCATTTTCAGTACTGGTAAAATAGTATTTTAATCCTGGAGTTAGCCCCTGTATCTTGTCACCAGCAAGATGGCTTGAAGCAACTGATATTAGACCTGTGTTTCAAAGACACAGTAGTTCATGTGGAAGTTATGGGAAGAAAAGTAAATATGTTTTTGGTAATTTTAAATGATATAAACGAATTGGCAAACTTAAAGCCTGTACTGTTAAATGGTAATTTTTATTTTCTTTAAAATTAGTTCTTCTGGTTCTAACTTTAAAGAGATAGAGGATGGGAGGTGAATTTTAAGCAAAATATTTTTGTTAAGAAAAAAAATTGAAATGATCTTGAGATTTTTCTAATGTACTTAGGATTTACTTTGAAATGTCCTTTGCAGTCTAACTAAATTGGATGACTGAGCTTATACACGTCCATGTCCTTGTGCTGTGTCATTCTTCAGACTCCTTTAGTCCACTAAGGCAAGTGAGTGAACTATGACACATTATTTGAGACTAGCTGTTTCTTATCAGTCATGTAAGATCAGGGTGTTTGTTTGTTTGTTTTGTCATGAGGAACAGATCTTCTGGATTTTGAAGCTTTTATTGGGTAGATTGAATGAGTGGTGGTTGGGTGAGCCAGCTTTGTTTGAAGTAGCATCTAGCCCTCACCTGCTGTGGAGGAGCAGTGTGGATTTCCAGGAAGTGAAAAGCCTATGCTCACTTCAAACACTAGGGGCCTGACTGGTTGCTTGATGGCCTGATAAAGCAGCCAGGCAGAACTGTGTGCAGGACTCTGTGCCTTGGACGCTGAGAGCAGCTTGAGTTTATCCTTTAGTCTACTGTGTATTCATTAATGTCTTTTTAACTGTCTGTTTATATTTTAATAGCTCAGCCTTTACAACTGAGAGGCATAGGAAAAGAAAATTATTGGAAAACTCATCACTAAACAGCAAGTTATTAAAAGTAAATGTAAGTAATTAAAATTTATTTCTATGTAAGAGTTAATATCTAATCACTGTTTGTCACAGCTCTAATAAGTGTCCTTCCTCTTATAAACTTTTGTTAAATGTGTGCTTTGATCTGAAGTGTTTTGCAAAAACGTTTGCCACTTATTACCCACTACCACCACCTTTATTTTTGGAGATAATCTGTGTAGCCATGGCTATCCTAGAATCTCTATGTAGACAAGGCTGGCTTCAAACTCAGAGATCTGCCTGCCTCTGCCTCCCCAGTGCTAGGATCAAAGGCTTGCACCACCCTGCAAGCAGTTTTCTGTCTTTTGTTTTGTTTTTGTTGTTTTAGTTTGAGACAGGGTCTCACTATATAGTCCTGGCCAGCCTGCAACTTTCTATGTAGACCAGGCTGGCCTTGAACTAAAAAATCAGTCTGCCTCTGCCTCTGAGGGCTGGGATTAAAGGTGTGGCCTAGCACACCCTGCACATCCAGTCCAAGCAGTTCACTCTTAGTGCTTACCTAATTAGGCACCTTCTGGGGTTCTCTCTGAGAGATCCTTATTTAGAGTTATTGCTTTGATGAAACACCATGACCAAAGCAACTTGGAGAGGAAAGGGATTGTTCGGCCTACACCTCTATATCACAATTCATCATTGAACTCAGGGCAGAAACTCAAACAGGGCAGGAACTGGGAGACAGGAGCTGATGCAGAGGCCCCAGAGGGGTGCTGCTTATTGGTTTGTTTCCCATGGCTTGCTCAGCTGCTTATAGAATACAGGACCACCAGGGGTGGTCTCATTCACAATGGGCTAGGTCCTCCCTCACCAATCACTAATTAGGAAAATGCCCTACAGGCTTGCCTACAGCCAGATCTTTAATTGAGGTTTCCTCCTCTGAGATGACTTTAGCTTGTGTCAAGCTGACATAAAAACTTATCCTGCACTTCAAATACTAGTGGGTCTGACTGATCACTTCATGACCTGATAAAGTAGCTAGGCAGGACTCGGTGCATGGATCCTGAGAGCAGCTTGAGTTTTTCCTTTATCCTTTCTCCTAGGGTTTTTTGTTGTTGTTGTTGTTTGTTTGTTTGTTGTTTGTTTTTTTGAGATAGGGTTTCTCTGTTTAGCTTGGAAAGCACTCATTTTAAAGTTACTACATATTTTAAAATTACCCAGCAGTATTTTTGCCTTGCATTTGACCTTTTGCCTCCACTGGACATGTACCTAAAGTCTTAAGGATTTTTAGAAGAAAAAGCTAAGGTGCTCTCTTAGTCATCTGACTAAGGCAGAGATGTTTTGGGTTGGACTAGAGGGTTTACCTCCTGGTGTAGTATTCAGATATCTTGGAGCATTTGTAGAACTAATCAGAAAACCAACCCTTTGACTTTTAAGAAGTTTAGGAAGTATTTTATGGTTATGTGGTTCGTGACACATTGCTAGGAAAATATCTGTCAGTTGGGTATGCTTTTCAGTTAAAAGCTGGGGTTTACATGTTAGTGATTTTTATATTTTTAGTAGAACCATGTAAATGTGTTAACTTAGAATATATTTCCCTGCTTTCTTGCATCAATGGTACTTACTGATGCTTATTTTCTCTGAAAACAGATGCAAAAAACGTCCATGCCCTCACATAGCCTAGAGAATTTGTCTGAAATATTCACTGGGCAGACAAGGGTAAAGAGATGCTTCTAGATAGGCCTGGTGCTAGAGTTTCAAGCAGAGGCCTTGCCTTAGCTTAGATGTTTAAAACAACTAGCCACCCTTGGAACACTAATAGCCTCTTCTTCCATGTTACAGGGAAGTACAGCTGCCATTTGTGCCACAGGCCTTCGGAATTTGGGCAACACTTGTTTCATGAATGCTATCCTTCAGTCACTCAGGTAATGAATGCTACAGTCAGAGGTTTAAGTATTTGACATTACAGATCAAGAGCAAAGGCTCAGTGTTCAGAGCCTGCTTTCTGCCTCTAACTCTAGTTCCTGTGCTTTTCCTTAAGTAAAATTGAGAGAATGGTTCCTGTGTCATAGAGTAGGAAGGAAGAATAAATAATGTAATTACTCTAAACTCCTTCAAGCACGTTCTATTAGAAAATCATGGTCAGCTCTAATTTCCTTTTGCTTCTTGAATGGCCACAGGAAGGATCAGGACACCTCTGTGAAAGGTGGGATAATAAATATTTTAGAACATGTGCATGTTTCTTTCCTATTTTATCCCAATCTCAGCTACTCAGGAAGCTAAGGCAGGAAGATGGCCGGCTCAAGCCCAGGCTGGGCAACAGCCAAACCTCAATTAGCAAAGGAAAAGATAAGTTAAAAAAAAAAAACAAAACAAACAACAACAAAAACTTTCATTGACAACATAAAAGTTCCCTGGCTGAGTGCTCTATCTGGCTTGTAGGCTTTAGTCTGTAGATCCCTGGGCTACAGGGGACCTGGTTTAGAGCTTATATCCACCACTAGTTAAGTCTCCATCATAGCCATAAGCACTTTACAACATAGGAGAATGGCAATAAGAGAGTGGCCAATAGGGCTGACCTCAGTAGAAGAAACTGTTTTGAAAGTTTTAGTAGTTTTAGACTTTAATGAGGCATCAAAGGCTGGAGTTAGTTATCTTCCCAGGGCACACTTGAGACAGAGCAGAGCCATGCTGAATTTGCTTTGAAGATTTTGCCTTTCCATTTATCTATTCTTCCTTAAAGAAACTCTAGTTACTTCTAATTTGTTTCTGTATTTATATAGCACATCTGTATTATATGTCCCTATAAATCTTATATAGCATGTCTAAATAATAATAATATTGCTATTGGATGGTTTCATAGTTTGTTTTATGTGAGGAAATTATTTCATTGAATACTTGGAAACAAGTACTCTAAAAAAGAAGTGAAAGCAGGGTGTAGCTCAGTTGACAAGGAGCACCCCAAGTGCACATCAGGCCCTGGCATGAACCCCAGCACACATAAGCTGGGTGTGCTGGTGCAAGCCTGTAACCTCAGCATTTGGGAAGTAAGGCAGGGAATTAGAAGTCTGAGGTCATTTTTGGCTACCACATAGTAAGTTCAAGGCAAGAGAAGGGGAGGTATGAAGTGTATGAGTGAGGAGAAAGGGAAAGAGAAGGAGGAAGGGACAGGATAACCTATGATGGAGGGGAAATCTCAAAGTTGTATATCTGCTATTTCTTAAAGTGAGGGAATAACAATGAACAGAACTGCATTGTTTACTGTGTAATGAAGCAAATGAAAGATCATATTTTAAAAATTCTTGTGTAGATTTTATAAACTTTTACTTTCCTTTAAATTATTTTATTTAAAAAATAATTTTTTCACTTCCTTTTAAAATAGTAACATTGAACAGTTTTGCTGTTATTTCAAAGAACTGCCTGCTGTGGAGTTAAGGAATGGGAAAACAGCAGGAAGGCGAACATACCACACCAGGAGCCAAGGGGACAGCAATGTGTGAGTTATCAGAAATGTCCTTTCTGGCTTTGAGCTGCAAAACAAATGAATCTCTCTGGTGATTTTTATATTATTTGAGGTAATAATTAGGTTTTACAAAGCTCTTCTCAAATTATGTTAATCTAGCTCATAATCTTACTAATTGTTCTTTTTTTTTTTTTTTTTAATTCTGCTATTGTAATGGGAAGGATAACTTACACACTTCACCTGCGTCTTTGCAGGCAGGCATCTGTATATGCAAGACCTGCAGGTGTGGGTATTTATAAGTATGGCTAGTTCATGTTAATCTATTGATCTGATAGTCTTAGGTAATCCTGTTTGGGTAATAAAATTAATAGTCAATTTGAGTTAATATGGAGGGGTTGAAAACAGAAGTGGCACATTCAGACTGCACTGCCACTTGGCCCTTCCGGGGTTCAGAAGACCTGCTGTCACACTGATAGTGTAGTGCATCTTTTCCTGACCGTTACTGGCTTCCCTGTATGCATGTAATGTTTTTCCTGCTTGCCTCTTTCACTCCCCCCACACCCTTTTCCCACTAATTTTGAAAGGCCATTTTATAAAGAGACATTGCTCTGCCTCAATGGCTGAGAGGGAGAGGGAGGAGAGAGAGTAGGATAGAACATATTAGAATATTGGGTAACAAAGCGATCCCCAATGTGGAGAAGGGGTCATGCAGTGTGAAGGGTGTTTGGTGGCAGCATATAGAATGAATGGGAAATTGCACCTGCATTTAAAGGGGCTTCCATTGTGTCAGAGGAGACGGCAATGAAATAGGAGAAAATGCATGTGTACAAAAGTTAAGAGAAACACTTGGTGTATTGGTGTTATTTGGAATTTGGTTACAGCCTACAGAAGTTATCTCTGGCCAATTTGGCCAAAAATGGTGAGTCTACATTACTGGATGTGTTGAAAGTCAGCCCAGAGCTAGCTCCAAAGCCACCATTTTGCAGAGCTGCCCTCCAAAAACACTGATGCCTATTCTGTGCCTGGACTTGGGGTGTGCTTGTTACCTCTTCCACCTCCAAGGAAGGTTTGGTGCTGTCCCTGCTTTTTTGTGTCACTTCACTCCTGCTTCAAGTGTACAGAACCCAGACCATGTAGCTTGCTTCAGCCGCATGGAAGGCTAAGCAAGCACCTTGCAGCTATTCTAGTGTCTGCTGGGAGTAGGCACATGGTTTGCATCCTAGGCACCTTCTAGATTACAGGGTTGAAAAAGAAGATATTAGGCTGTCTGAGATAACCTTCAGTCAAGTGTTCAAGAGTGGTTGGTTATATTGATAAATCTGGTAACTGAATTAAAAATGTATTAGTTTAGCTACATGCACAGAAAATCAAAATTAACTGTAACTTAAATATCCATGGTTTTATTTTCCCATGTGAATTTAGAGGTTATCTGTCAAGGATTTTTTTGCAAAGTCATTAGGCTCCTTCTTGCTTAGAGGAGCATTTTTCACCCACATTGGCCCAGATAATGAGGCACTCCCATTACTAATGTGTTTTAGCTATGACAAAAAGAAGGGATTGATAAGGACTACTTTTTTTTTTTTTTTTTTTTTTTTTTTTTTTTTTCCCTGAGGAAATGCCCCTGGAAGGTGGCACACTCCTAGGTTTTTATTTTAGGAGTTCATATGATTGATAAGAAATGGAGATTCTGTGAAAGAAGTCAAGAATAGCTGTTGGGAGAAGAGCAGTAAAAGTTTTGCACATAATGACTGTGAAGTGATCAGGAAGATGTGCAGTAGGAAGTTCCTGTCAGAATTGGAAGGAAAACTAAATAAAGGCTGTCCTGAAGGCCGGAAATGGTGGGCACACCTTTAATACCAGTAGAAGCAGAGGAGTTTGAGTCTGAGGCCAACCTGGTCTATATAGCAAGTTCCAAGATAGCCAAGGATACATGGGGAGATCCTGTCACAAAACACCAAAAGTCATTAAGAGAAAGTCTCTTCTAGATTTAGGTTTAAGCTCACCGTGTGGCTTTAAGCCCAGAAGCAGCCTTGTGACCACATGCACTGTCTGGGGCAGAGGCAAACAGTTAAGTCTGGAAGTTCCCTGTGAGGTGAAGAAGTAAACATGCAGGAGATGGGGAAGGGATGTTCTGTAGATTGTTTACATTTTTGTGTGGGGTTTGTTTGTTTGTTTTCAAGACAGGGTTTCTCTGCAGCCTTGGCTGTCCTCGACTCACTTTGTGTATTAGGACTCACTTTGTGAGATCCACCTGCCTCTGCCTCCCTGAGTGCTGGGATTATAAGCATGCGCCATCACACCTGGCTGCTTGTTTATATTTTCAAAATGAACATGCTTAAGTAATTTGCTTGTAAATAATCCACTGCTTTACTGTTTTGTGTGTTTCCCTTAAATTCAGTGAACAAAATAATAGTACCAATTAATTTTGTCAACAATACTGCTATTTATATGGACTTTTGAAATGTTCTTACATAGCTGTCAGACTTAGTTCAAAAGACTAAGCCCTTGAAAATTTTCATTTTTTATTATGTATTTTAGACAGCTGAGTCATATATGTTGAAGTAGTGGCCTTCAAAAATGCTAAAGCTTCCCAGAGACTCATACTCCAACCAAGGACTATTCATGGAGATAACCTAGAACCCCCTGCACAGATGTAGCAATGTGATAGTTCAGTGTCCAAGTGGCTTCCATAGTAACGGGAAGAGGGACTGCCTCTGACATAATCTGATTGGCCTGCTTTTTGATCACCTCCCCCTGACGGGGAGCAGCCTTACCAGGCCACAGAAGATGACAATGCAGCCACTCCTGATGTGATCTGATAGACTTAAGATCAGAAGGAAGGAGAAGAGGACCTCCCCTATCAGTGGACTTAGGGAGGGACATGCATGAAGAAGGGGGAGGGACGGTGGGACTGGGAGGGGAGGAGGAAGGGGCTTATGGGGGGAATACAAAATGAATAAAGTGTAACTAATAGTAAAAAAATAAAAATAAAAAAATCAGAAAAAAAGTTAAAAAAAATGCTAAAGCTACCGTCTCTCCCTCTATCCCAGGTCATTGGTAGAAGAGTTTAGAAAGACACTGTGCGCTTTATGGCAAGGCAGCCAGACTGCATTTAGCCCTGAGTCCTTGTTTTATGTTGTCTGGAAGATCATGCCTAATTTTAGGTAAGTATTGAAGAAGGGCGCTGAAGACGTTGGTGCTCTTTTCACTGCTTCTAAGATCTTACAAGGCTGCTAACACTACAAGTGCTCAAAACAGCACTTTTATTAAATGAACAAAGGGACTGAGTAAAAACTGGTTTATTTAAAATCCCCTAAGTAGCGTATGTGTGCTAGGAATACGTAATGGATGACAAAAGTTCCTTGATTTTTAAAAATTCTGTTCATTCTGTCATCTTCTTTCTTTCGTTCTCTTTCTCTCTCTTTCTTATCTTTCTGTCTGTCTATGCATCGATGTTTTGCCTGCATGTATGCCTGTGTCAGGGTGTCAGAATCCCTGGAACTGGAGTTACAGAAAGTTGTGAGCTGCCATGTGGGTGCTTGGAATTGAACTCAGGTCCTCTGAAAGAACAGCCAGTGCTCCTCACTACTGAGCCATCTCTCCAGCTCTGATTTTTTTTTAATTTATTTTTTATTTTTTTATTTTTCTTATTAGTTACATTTTGTTAACTCTGTATCCCACTCCTTCATTCCCTCCCAATCCCACCCTCCCTCCCTCATCTCCTCCCTGCCCCTTTCCAAGTCCACTGATAGGGGAGGACCTCCTCCCCTTTCATCTGACCTTGTTTTATCAGGTATCTTCAGGACTGGCTGCGAAGTCCTCCTCTGTAGCCTAACAGGACTGCTCCTCCCTTGGTGGGTAGGGAGGTCAAAGAGCCAGCCATTGAGTTCCTGTTAGAAATAGTCCTTGTTCCCCTTACTATTGGAAACCAATTGGTTACTGAGCTTCCATGGGCTACATCCGAGCAGAGGTTCTAGGTTATATATATTCATGGTCCTTGGTTGAGTGTCAGTCTCAGAAAAGACCCTGTGCCCAGATATATTTGGTCCTTGTGGAGCTCCTATCCTTTCCACATCATACTAACTCCCCTTCTTTCATATGATTCCCTGTACTCTGCTGAAGGTTTGGCTCTGAGTCTTAGTATTTGCTTTGAAACACTGTTAGGTAGAGTCTTTCAGATGCCTTCTGCGGTAGACTCCTGTCATATGTTCAATGCACATCCTATTTGTCTTTCTAAATGAGGATTGATCATATTACCCCGTGTCCGCCTTCTTGATTATCTTTTTTAGGTGTATAGATTTCATTATGTTTATCATATCTTATAGGTCTATATAAGCGAGTATGTACCGTGTTTGTCTTTCTCCTTCTGGGATACTTCACTCAGAATGATCTTTTCCAGATCCCACCATTTGCTCCAGCTCTGATTTTTTTAAAGTCTTACAGAGAAATAATTGCCACTTTGTACTGTTTCTTATTCCAACTGAAAAAATGAAGTAAGGGCTGGGATTCAGTGGTAGAGCACTAGCGCCTGGTGTGTGCGAGGCCACGGGTTCATTCTGTAATACTGCCACGCACAAAGAAGTGAAATGAAAGCAGTGGCAGTCCAGTGTCAGGCACTGTGCTGTGTAGGCTCTAAAGGTCAGAACCCTTAGTTCACTAGCAGTCACACTTTGGGAGACATTAGGCCAATCCTATTTAGCCACCTGTCCTTTCTCTGATAGCTTGTCCTACCTCTCTTGGTTGTCATTTCTGTGAGAGTTAAGATCATTACAGAAGTATAGTGCCCAGTGTTTGCCATATTTGGCTGATTTTATTCTTTTTTCTTAAATTTTATTCTTTTATTGAAGCAAGTTGTAGTTCTTAGAAGTCATGATTTGGCATCTTGCATATATCCTTCCTTATTTAAAAACACATTGTAGTGAAACTTAATATGTTTTGTACCTTTTAACATAGAGAAATGTTTAAAAGGTTAAAAATCAAAGTTTCTGTAATTTACTGCCTACCAAATGAGTCCAGCCTTTAAATATATGACTTAACCACTGTTAACCCGTCTTTGTTTTCATTTTGTTTTGTTTGTTTGTTTTTTCGAGAAAGGGTTTCCCTCTGTAGCCTTTGCTATCCTGCACTTGCTTTGTAGACCAGGCTGGCCTGGAACTCATAAGAGATTCACCTGCCTCTACCTCACAGCCAGCTTTTTGGTTTTGTTGTTATTGTTTTGTTTGTTTGTTTGTTCTACAAACAGTTTCTCTTTGTAGCCTTGGCTGTCCTAGAACTCACTCTGTAGACCAAGGCTGGCCTTGAACTCAACAGAGATCTGCCTTTTCTAACTCCCAAGTGCTGGGATTAAAGGCATGTGCCACCGAAGACACTGGTCTTTGTTTTCAAGGAAACTTGTGTATCATTCTCTTTAAGTCTCCTCTCAGAAGAGACTCCAAAGAATTTTAGAATTTCCTAACTCTAAAGTAGGAAAAGCCAAAGTGAGGGTTTAGATGGCACTCATCAGGCTCTAACTTAACATGTAACAGAGGTTCCCATTTATTGAATGTCTACTATGTGGCCAGCCCTAAGTACTTTATCCTTACTAAAAAGCAAGCAACAAAGCATTTTGGCCAAGGCAGAAAGTATTACTCCTAAGTGTAGAGAAGTCAAAACAGAGAAGCAACTTGTTCAGTCTTACACATCTCCTTGGTGGTCTGACCAAAGTTAGAGCCCAGAGTGTTTAGGAGTTGGTTCACAGCAGATGTTCTTTGAGTGAAGCCATGGTTCATTTTCCTTGGTTCCCAGGGTGATCATGGTCCTTCCACCTTGAATATTTGACACATCCCCATATTTTGATACTGTGCAATCTGCTCACATCCCTGCCCTTTCTGGTTTCTATAGCCCAACTGTGAGCATGGTTTAGTTAATGACTGGATTTACCGATTTTAGTATTCTACTGATGAATAAAGGAACTTCAGAAGAGACAGCCAGGTAGGGAAATTCATTTGAGTCTCTGGGGTGATTTCTGGTACACTGGAGTTCTGATGTTGCCTTAATTACTGCTGAGCATCAGCTGGCTTTCTTCTGGTTCTGCAATAATTGAGACTGTTCTTCATTTTCATGTAACCAAAGAATCTCCCTTTGTTGAAAGATGGAGGTCTTGAGATTATCACCACACAGCACCCAGGAGTGAGTGGGGGGCACTTTTGTGTGGGTCCTGTGAGGATGCTGTAGCAGTGCTACTGAGCTCCTTGAGTGGGTCAGTGTGACTCTTAACCCATGGCCATGTGGAAGCGCAGTAAGTCTTCAGTTATGCTCCTGTTGTATTTATTTATATCCCCAAACCATTTTTGTGTTTGTAAAGCCTGTTTTCCTTGATTAATACAAGGCAAGGTCTGGGGAAACTGACTCCTGGGATGAAATTTGAAGGATTGGAAACACAAACATTCATATAGAAGTAAGAATCTTTCATCTATGAAGTGATCGTGGGCAAAACCGTGAATGCAGCCAGCAGCTTTTGTGTACACATGAAGGCTACATTCCCCACTGGAACCAAAAGCCAGCTAACCTAGCAAGGAAATTTCTTCACATTTTGACCTTTTCCAGGGTGCATATCCATTTTATGTATGGCTTTCTAGAATGCCTAGCCTTGTTCATCTTTTTAGTAGGCAAAATACACATGGTTCAAAATTTAAAAGACTGAGATTAGATAGGTGAATGTTTTCTTTCACTGTGGTTCCTCACTACCCTTCTGTTTTCTGGAAGCAAACAGTTACTAGATCTCCATGTGTGCTTTCAGTAATAGAAACTTTTATATGTTCATAAGAGTATGTAACTTTAAACGTGTGATGATTATCTGTAATAGTCCCTTTCCTGTAGCTCTGTAGATTTTTAGCGTTGTAGATAGGCGTGTGTGTGTGTGTGTGTGTGTGTGTGTGTGTGTGTGTGTGTGTTGCTGTTCCCAACAGTGAACATTGCTGAGATGAACAGTCTTATGTACATATGTATAGTTACTTGAAAGTGGACTTGCTGGATCAAAGTGTTTATGCTCTTGTAATTTGGATGGTCTTTTGTGATAGGGGCTGTTACTCCTATTTCCATCAATGTGGTCTTAGTGTCTGTTCACCTGCTTCTGCCTACAGAATTTGCTTTCTGATCCCCAACTCTTTCTACAGGATCCAGCTATAGATACTCATTTCATGTAGCCTCTTTAGAAATCAAATCAGGGGGCTGGAGAGATGACACAGCAGTTGGGGGCGCTGCTGCTTTTTTAACGGACATGGCTTCATTTTCTAGCACTCACATAGCAGCTCATAACTGTCTGTAACTCTAGTTTCAGGGAAGCTGGCACCCTCATGCAGACATACATGCAGGCAAAATACCAATGACATAAAATAAAAATAAATCAGCTTATGTGGTATTCGCTTGCATTTTGTATCTAACTTCTGCTTCCATGTACAACTTGATTTGCCTTGATTTCCTAAAACATAACTCTCTGTGTTAAAAGATATTTTACATATGAATAGAACTTAAAATTCCACCAGGTATGCAAACAGTGTCAAGAGCCATTAATGGGCCAGGTGTGAAGACGCAGGTCTGCAATCCTAGCTCTCAGGACTGGGTCAGAAGATGGCAGGTTTGAGGTGGGCTACACACAGAAAGACCTTGTTCCACCCCCTGCCAAAAGAAAAAGAAAACTGATATGTTTTAGGATCTTAGAAGATGTTTATCCCAGATTGATAGACTTTGTAGAAGCATGTATTTTTCTCTCTTTCTTTTTTCCTTTTTTTTTTTCCCCTTGAGACAAGCTAAATAGAACTCATAGATCTGCCCACCCTGCCTCTTGTGCTGGGATTAACAGTGTGCCCCACCACTGTCTGTCTTACTCCTGCTTCATGTGTGGTATTAGGGGTTGGACCTCGGGATTTGTACATCCTGGGCAAGTGCTCTACCACTGAGATATCCTCTGCCCTTTTTAGTTTGAGACAGGGTTTTATTAGGTTGCTCAGGCTGGCTTTAAATTTATGATCCTCCTGCCTGAGTCTCCTGAGTAGATGGGGGATATACAGGCTCCACTTGTGTAAAATAATTTTGATTCTTTTTCTCTTTGAGATGAGATAATACTCAGTTGTCTAGGCAGGTCTGGAGCTTGTTGATCTTCCTGCTTGTCTGATGAGTGCTAGGATTACAGGCATCCACACCACACACCACCACACCACACCACACCATACCTGTCTGCTCCTATGCTGATTGGTCTTAGCCATCCTGTAGATTATCATTTGCTTAGCAGTACCAATACATAGTATCACACAGATATGCCAATTGTAATATTTCATTATTCAGAATATTTGCTTTCACTCCCAACCAGGTACAAAACAGATAACCATTTGTCTGGCAATTCTTTATCAGAACAGTGATTTGTCTTTAAAATGCTCATTTCTATTGTACCACAAGTCGTTGTAAAGAGACCCTACCCTTTGCTCTGCTATACTGTACAGCATCAGTGTGTCTCTTTCTTGGCCTTCCATTTAGAAAGGATACTTCAGGCATCCTGTATTTGCAGTGTGATTTCTCATATCACCATTTTGACAAGTCTTCTCTTAGTCTTCTTGTAGGCATCAGAGAAGAGGATAATCTTCGGTATAATGCTTGATTGTAAAGAACTCCGTTACTATTAACATCTTTGTCCTTTCCCTTTGTCTTTTCTCTTTAATTCTGGTTTGTCACAGACACTGAATTTGGGTTTTCCTCGTTACTTTACAAGCAATTACTGGTGACACCTCTGAAATGTACAATATGCACGTCATTTATCCTAATTACAAAACAAGAGAAACCTAAGGTAGCTATAGAGGATTCTGAAGCCTAGATTGTTGTATAACTGGGGAACAATTGAAGATATAAAATACTAAATAATACTTAACAGATTCACTGGCTTATCTGAAAGTCTTTAAAATGAAATTAGTTATAAGGTTGTTGGAGAGAAGGCTCACTGGTTAAGAACACTTGTTTGTTGCAGAGGAGCTGGGCTTGATTCCCAGCACAGACGTGGTGGCTCACACAACTGCTAAGTTCAGTTCCAGGGGGTCCATCAGCTTCTGGCTTCCTGTGGGCACCAGACAGTCACATGGTGCACAGACATGCATGTGAATATTCATACACATAAAAGAAAATCCTTTTATTTATTTTTACTTTGTTGAGACAGGGTCTTTCTATGTAACCCTGGCTGTCCTAGAACTTGATGTGTAGACTAGGCTGTTCTTGAACTCACAGAGATCTGACTGCCTAGCCCCACCCCCACCTCCTTTTTTTTCTTTCTTTCTTTTTTTTTTTTTTTTTTTTTTTGTGTGTGTTTTGTTTTGTTTTTTAGTTTGTTTGTTTTATTTTGGATTTGAGACAGGATTTCACTATGTGACTATGGCTGTCTGAGAGCTGTGTAGAACAGGCTGTTTTTTAATTCAAGTGATCTTCCTGCCTCTGCCTCCCAAGTGTTGGGATTTAGCTATGTATTTCTTAAGGGATATAGTGTAAATGCATTTTTAGTGAGAATCAGAAAAAAAAAAACCAAAAACAATGACTTTGGGTTTGGTAAATTTCAAATTTTTAAATAGCAACTCATAAGTTACCTTTATAGAAGAGTTGTTTGTGAGCTCATGTGAGTTGAGAATTTTTAGGGAATTAGAGAATCACAGTGTAACTGGGAAATTCTTTAGCATTCCTCAGGTAGATTGATTTTTAAAGGGATGAGTATATGTTCACCTGTGAAAATAGAAATTGTTCTACTACGAGGTATTGACTTGCATGGTACATTTTAGAAAAAATATGTGACTTAGATTATTTGGGAAAGAGTGAAATTTTTGTGATAAGAATTATAGGTAATACCAATCTTACCTTTGAGTCATGAAAACAAGTAGATGTGTTGAATTGGGTTAAAGCCCTTTCTTTGTATGTATATGAACTAGTAGCTTTGGATGTTTTGGACTATGCATTTTGACAGGTTTGTTTATTTTTAGTTTTGTTTTTTTGATTTTTGTTGTATTTCAAGACAGGGTTTCTCTGTGTAGCCCTGGCTGTCCTGGCACTGTCCTGTGTAGAAGAGGCTGGCCTTGAACTCACACTACCTCCCAGCTGCACTTTAACATTTTTATTCACATTAACTTTAGAAGAATTTGAACATATATTGACAGGTACTAATTATATATATATATATTATATTTAAGACAGCCTATAGTGAATAAATTGACTTTCTAATTTTTAAGTTCCATTAATTAGGGAGACTTCATAATTTTTTATTTCTAGGAAAGGGCAAAAATATATATTAAGGGAAACTGTGACTGGAAGAGATTTTCTTTGTGAAACTTTGTTTGAAAGAGTGACTCTTAAAAGTCACCAGAAAAATTTACCAGTTAAGGAGAACTGTAAGTGTGCCATGTATATAGGACACTTTCTATCATAGTTTTAGAATACATTTTATATACCATTGTTTCTTTTATTTGGATCTCTTCATTGTTGTTGTTCACTAGTCATTGATCTGGATTAGTGTAAGAATTCCATGAAGTTTCCTCTCCTAAATATAATTTAAAAGCAATATAAGAATATGTTGCTATGTGTATTCAAGCAACACATTATGGTGCATAATTGTGTATGAGTCAGTGTATTTTTAAAAGAACTTACTTTCTGGCCCAAAATGCATCTTTTAAGATGGATGTGCAGAATATTAACTCTTTGTGTGTACACTTATGTCAAGGGTTGACATCTGGTGTTTTCTCTTTTTTAATTGTGTTTTTTGAGACAGGGTTTCTCTGTGTAGTAATGGCCATCCTGGATCTCTGTAGACCAGGCTGGCCTTGAATTAAGAGATCTGCCTGCTCTGCCTCCCAAACGCCATCACCAGCCACTGTCACCTGCCACCACCTCCTGGCTTCACCTCCCTCTTTCTTTCTTTCTTTCTTTCTTTCTTTCTTTCTTTCTTTCTTTCTTTCTTTCTTTCTTTCTCTTTCTCTCTCTTTCTTTTTCTTTCTTTCTCTCTTTCTTCTCTCTCTCCCTTCCTTCCTTCCTTCCTTCCTTTCTCTCTTTCTCTTTTTAAATTATTTTATTTTAGTTAATTGGTGTTCTACCTCCATGTATGTCTGATTTAGCATGTCAGATCCCCTGGAACTAGAATTACATAGACAGTTATGAACTGCCACGTGGGTATTGGGATTTGAACCTGGATCCTTTGGAAGAGTAGCCAGTGTTCTTAACCGCTGAGCAATCTTTCCAGCCCAGCTTGGTGTTTCTTAATTTATTTTTGAAATTGGTTAAAAAATTTAAAATTAATTAATTTTAAAAACTAACTCCCCTCCTTTCTTCCTTTTTATGTTTGAGCTGGGATCTCTCACTGAATTAGCAGCTCTCTGATTCAGCTAGGCTGGTTGACCAGGCAAGCAAGCCCTAGGGCCTCGTGGGTTTTTATGCTTCATGAACATTGTTGGGGTGACAGGCATGTGTTATGTGGTGCTGTGTCCAGCTGTTTTACATGGGTCTGGGGGATTGCACTCAGATCCACATGGTTGCAAAGCAAGCACATTATGGACTAAGCCATCTCCCTACTGGGCCCAGGTAATTTTCTTAGATTGAAGAATGAGTTTTTAAACATGTATAAGTGCTCTAAGTTTCTTCCTTCTTTTAGTGTAGGCTTAGACATAGTTTTCAGGTTAGGTTAAGTTGTGCAATTTAAAGATTTGGGTCTTTTCTAGAGAGGACCCATAAGAGAGTGGGAAATTTCAGGGTCCATTTAAGAAGTGCAAAATTGTATGCTGTCTCTATGACTTTCTTGCAGGATTTTACATAAAACACGTCACCACCCCTAATTGTCCCTCAGCTTATCTCTAAAGTAGAGAGGTCAGTGAAAATCAGTACAAATTCAATTATCTCTGGTATTCCATGGCTTTTAAAATTAAGAGAAATAGGTGTCAAGTGTGGAACTGGTGAGGATGAGGGGTGGGGTATTGGAGGCATGCTTGTGAGCATGGGGCTGCAGTCCTTTGTGATGTTGGGTGGGCAGGGAGAGCTTCCCCACAGCCCGTTTGTGTTTATTCCAGGGGTTATCAGCAGCAGGATGCCCACGAATTTATGCGCTACCTTTTGGATCACCTACACTTGGAGCTTCAGGGTGGCTTCAACGGTGTTTCCCGCTCAACGATTCTACAGGAGAATTCTACTCTGTCTGCAAATAACAAATGCTGCATGTAAGACCTAGCGTACTGTTACTTTCAGAACCCCCCAGACATGTCTGCTGGTGTTGCTGTGTGTGTGTGTGTGTGTGTGTGTGTGTGTGTGTGTGTGTGTGTGTGTGTTTGTTTGTTTTTTTTTTTATGGGGGGGGGTGTCATGTGCTTTTAATTTTTCATTCTTATTGTGGTTCACATTACTTTGGGTGGGATTTTAATATAGTATACAATTTAGCATTTTTCTACTAGATATACACATGATACTACCTGAGGCGGAGACCCAAGTCTATAATCCCATAATGTTGGATTGTGAGATAGGATGATTATTATGAATCCAGCTCTAGGCTGTGTGAGATCCTGTCTCAGGCACACACACAGTGGAAATATGTTTTTAAGAAAACTGAATTTTTTTCTTGTTCCTTACTATGAACCAAGTACTTTGTCTTGTTTCCTTTACATTAACAGCATGAAACATACTCTGATATAAGAACAGTGATTTTAGCCAGGCACAGTGGCTCACACCTTTAGTCTCAGTACTCAGGAAGGCAGAGGCAAGTGTGAATAAATCTCTGTGAGTTTAAGGCCAGCCTGGTCTACAAAGCGAGTCCAGGACAGCAAAGGCTACAGAGAAACCCTGTCTCGGAAAAAAAAAAAAAACAAGTGAAAAAAACCAAAACAGAACAGTTATTTTGCTGAGAAAGAAATTATTTATTTATTATTCAGTCTGGATTCTAGTCACTTAAAGAAAATGACAGGGCTTTACTTTGTAGCTCTTGGCTAGCCTGGAACTCAGAGTGCTCCTGCTTCCTGCACGCTGGCACTGTGCTCAACCCTTTTCTATTGCTGTATTCTCTATATAGGAGAGGGATTTACAAGACCCATTCCGCAAAGAAAGAAAGGAGTAGGTGGGGTTGACTAGTACTTTCTGGTAGCTGGTATCACTCTCATCCTGCAGTGCCACAGAAGAGTGCTATGAACCGTAAGTCAGAGTGCAGTGTGGACAGGAAACACGATCCAGTCAGACTGTATGTCCTCCTGGCACCAACTTAAAGATAGTGCTAAATAGAAATTTATGTTTATAAATAATCATGGCATATTCATATATAGAAATACTGAGTTGGGCTCTGTCAAAAATACCCTGTATGAAATGAGAGAGTATATGTCTTGATTATCTTATGATGCCCTGGGCCTTCCATTGGAATTGCAGTGTATAATCTTCATAGGATATGCTTTTAGGACAAATTTCAGTATCATTCTGTGTAAAGACTATAATTGCAGCTAGGCAGTGGTGTTGCACCTTTAATCCCGGCCCTCACGAGGCAATGGCAGGTGGGTCTTTGAGCTCGAGGCCAGCCTGGTCTACAGAGTTCCAGGACAGCCAGGGCTACACAGAGAAACCCTGTTTAGAAAAACAAACAAACAAACAAAAAAACCCCAAAAGAATAGTACTTGCAAGTTAGGAGAAGAAAAATATATCATCAAATATAAAAATCAAGCTTTCCTTTTATTTATTTTTGTTTCAAGATTTAGTGATGTTTGTTAAAAGCATTTCTTGAAGATGGAGTGGGGTGATAAGATAGAAATGCTAATACAACAGAACAGCAAGCACTTTGGAAATTATTTATGAATCCTAATGACACATCCATTAGATGGCTGAAACTTGATTTCTCCCAGGAAATGATTATGGGGAATGAGTTATAATGCACTTCTTAATGAAGCAGTTTCCATTTCAATTAAAGGCAACTTTGCATATGCACATTGGCATGAAAGGGTCAGTTGTAGCTCTTCATTTTGAGTAGATTTTGTGTGTTCTTTGGTTATGACACGTGTATAAATGGAAAACCTGAAATGGTTATTATGTCGTGTAGTTCCTAATGTCCGGTCAACCTTTTAAGATCCATTTCTTTTGTATGCAATGAAGAAGTTGCTTGAGTAGGTTTTTATCTGCATCATGGCAGTAGCTTTAACTTGGTGTGGTGTAGAAACTGCTGTTCAGTGTAAGAGAAACTGGTTGCTACAGACAAAATGGTTATTTTTCTGGTTCAAGTAATTGCATATAATTTCACAAGGCTCACAAACAAGTATTTGTTGTAATACATTTCGACAGGGCCACACTGTACAGTCACTGCACACGCTCTGTAGATCAGGCTGGTCTTGAACTCTTCTTCTTTTTTTAAATTCATTTTATATCCTGATTGTAGCTCCCTCCCTTGTCTCCTCCCGGTCTTACTGGTCTTGAACTCTGCCTGCATAGCCTCCAGGGTGCTTGGATTAAAATTATGTGGCCTAGCTAGGCGTGGTGGTACATGCCTTTAATCCCCACACTTGAGAGGCAGAGGCAGGCAGATCTCTGTGAGTTTGAGGCCAGCCTGGTCTATAAAGCAAGTCCAGGACAGCCAAAGCTACACAGAGAAACTCTGTCTGGAAAAACAAAACAAACAAACAAAAAGTATGTGGCCTGACACTTGGCTATCATAGCACTATTAATGAGAGCAGACACTGAGCCACCTCACTATCCATTGATAGTGTCTTGGTTAAATGAAGGGCTTAGTGTGAAGAGCAGCTGCATGACCTGAGCTGAGTCCTGAGTCCCAGCATCCTGGTCTAAAAAGTAGGAATAACAGAATATATGCAGTTGTGAGTGCTCACTTTACAAACAGGTATGCTCAGAATGGAGCATAGACGCAGTGTCCACATTTATTTAGTACACTCAGTACTCCAGGCGACCTTTCTTACTCCTGAGCCTGTGGTACGTCTGGAATCAAGACACAAACTTATAGGGGAAAAATGTCAGCAAGAAGAGGTGTTGCCTGACTTTTTGCTGATAAAATAATGGCGAACTATTGAACTACTGTTTGGTGTTAAGGATTTCACTGTTAGCAAGTCTTGGAGTCAGGACTTTCACTTTTAGTGTTCACACTGCTGGAGCAGAGGCATAACTGTTGTGGAGCATTAGGATGGTTACTTTTGCCTTGTTTGATAAGGTGGGGTATTTTTGATTTATACTGTTACTATGAAATAGTACTGTTTACAAGTGTGTACCTTTTCTTACTGCTAGCAGTCGCTACTCAATCTGTGTTAAAGGTCTTTACTTCCTCAGGTTGAAGATAGGCCATCATATCCTCAAGTAGTTTAGAACATTCTGTATCCTCAGCAAGGCCTTGTAGAGTGAAAGATGAAAACACAAGGCTTCTTTTCCTAGGGCTGTATTGGGGATGATGAAGCTGCCAACCTGTCCCATATACAGTCATACGTGAGATATGTTTGCCCAGTGTTAATGTTTTAAGAATCAAAGGAGCATTTTTACTGAGCTGTTTCCTGTGTGGTGTTGTCTTTAGAAATGGAGCCTCAACTGTCGTCACAGCAATATTCGGAGGAATTCTCCAGAACGAGGTCAACTGCCTCATATGTGGGACAGAGTCAAGGAAGTTTGATCCATTTCTAGGTAAGGCAAACTGGCAAGGTGTATGCTGCTCTGTTCTTTTGTAACCCCATAGTGAAGTCACATGCCTTTAACAACTCTGGTTCTCTCCTTTTAAGATCTCTCCTTAGATATTCCAAGTCAGTTCAGAAGCAAGCGCTGTAAGAATCAGGAAAATGGGCCGGTTTGCTCATTACGAGGTAAGGGCATTTTAATGTTGAGTTTCCTGTAAGGGCTCACAGTCTAGTCAGCTTTTTATCTGAATGTGGTTTACAACCGTGTTGAACTTACTTCCCAGATTCTATTTCGTAAGAACACGTCCATGCAGTATGTCAATGAAGAGTAACACACTTAGGTTTCTCCTAGTTTTATCTTTTTAATATTGGCTTTTTCTAGCCAAAGGAAGCAGGGTTTAGTTTGTCCCACACATATCTACAAAGGAGAGAATACTAACCAGAGTTTCGTCAGTTACAACAGTAATTTCAGAAAACAAGTGTCTAGGTAAGTCCCAAGATTGGCTTTTAATGGCAAGACCATTAAAATTCTCATATACTGTGGGAGATTTTTGAACTCATTTCTTCCATATTGGGTAATCAAAGAAAAAAACCTGATTCAAAATTTATGGAGAAAAGATCCAGATGGCTATATTGAAGTGCCTTGTATGCAGTTGAACATGTAAGGAAACCATGCAGCCCCAGCTGCCCTGGAACTGTATGTAGACCAGGTTGGCCTTGAACTCACAGAAATCCACCCACCTTCGCCTCCCAAGTGCCAGGATTCAAGGTATGTGTCCCCACATTGAGTAGAAAAAGTGTATTTTGAGGAGTGATGTTTTGAGGGGTAGGGGATCTCTAGAAATTAGTGTGGAGAGTCAGAAGGGCACCAGAGACTAGGACAAAGCAGACTGCAGCACTTCAACAATCCTTGCCAGTGGCCCTTGCACTACGAGAGGAAGGATAGACAGTAAAATGCTAGCAATCCCATCCTAACCACAGGTCCCCACAGTCCTCCAGCCTGAGCCCTTTGTGGGAAGAGCTGCTTCAAGAGCAGCTCACGCTGCCACCCCAGAGCCCAAGCTGCCCACCCGGTACTGCTAGGCACTATCCCACTTTAGGGGATAGGATGTACTCAGGAGAGTGGAAGGCAGCTCTTCGGAGTCCCACTCATCACTGCTGCTGCCAAAACCTCAGTATTATTACTGCTGTCACCTTGGAAAACTGAGGAAGTTCCAACCTCATATCCAGAAATACAGTCAAGACTGTCTCTCACTTGGCATTACTTGGATTGACCATGTAGGAACTAGAAAGGTCTCACCTACAATTTTAGGACCACAGATATAGAAATCTCAGTGTTATCCAGAATTGTCATGTTCTAGAGTTCCAGAACAGCAGACAAAGCCACATACTCTGGCATTACCCATGCTTGACCTACATACACTATGAGTGAAGACAGAATAAGAAAGTGATGAGATTTATAGGGCACTGTAAAGTGAACATGTGACTCTGAAAGTACCATAAATAGGATTTCCAAAGAGTAAAGGAAAGGTGAAAGGCACTGAAAACTTCCCAGATCAGATCAGATCTTCAGAGACAGTAGACACCTACACATATTACAAGCTCAGAGCATCTAAGTTCAACAGAAGAAAACCCATTACCAAAGATGTGTTATAGTGAACATGTCAGAGGTACAAAATAATCTTAAGACAGCAAGAGAAAAATAACTTGGAGACTACTTGTTATAGTCATAGTAGTCTTTGTAGCAGAAATCTAATAGAGGCCAAAACAGAGTCAAACTATGGAAACTGTAGGCAAGTCCCTGATTAAAAGCTTTTTTTATAAGTTGCCTTGGTCATGGTGTCTCTTCACAGCAATAGTGTGAGGAGGACCTATTGAAACGACATCCCTAGAACCATGTCAGATCTGGATAATGAGCATCTATGTCCCTAGCACTCCTATGGAAGACAGGAAGTGGCGATGTGAGTGCTCCTGCAAGCTCATTGGCCAGGTAGCTGGTAGCTATGTTACAAAAAACACTGACTGTACTGCTCACTACAAGTCAGCCTTTTGCACACAGAAAACCACCAAACTAAAAAAAAAAAGAGAGATAAAACCAAAACTACATAAAACAAACAGAAACCGCCAGATGACTGAAGAAAGCTACCTATCAGTAGTAAATGGTTTAAGTTAGCCAGACCAGAGACAACATGCAAACTAGACTAAACTAATTTAATTAACTCAAAATATATCACACAGCTGTTTTAAGGAAGCTACTCAAACACTTTCTTAGTTTCCAGTTCTGACTATCTCAGTAAACTTCTGTACAGTTGGAAAGCACATTCTGAAGCCAGGAGTTTCACTTAGAGGGTACTTGTTTTTAGTGGTTTCAGTACTTAAATACTCAAGAATTTGAATTCATGTATCTATCTACTGCGAAGGAAAGATAAACAACCCTCCTGCAAACTATGACATAGTTGAAACCTCCTTGCAACCTCCTTTATGACTAATATGTCTTTTTGCTTACTCTCTAATGCAGAATTTTTAACGTTCTAACGTTGCTGTCTACAAGTAGCACACTTCATTGGTAAAGATGCACAGAGACCCAACGTAAATGGTTAGAAAAGATACAGGTCCATTATATAGTAATAAATGGATCAGTTAAAAAGATTTAACAGTTACATTTACCTCACATGGAACCACCCAAATATAAAGCAAACATTTCTAAAGGGAAAATACAATCAATATAATAACACCTGGGGATTTTAACATGTCACTTTTCTCAATGGAAAAACACTGAGACAGAAGATCTGAGTTGAGGTAAGCTGCACTGTAAAGTAAATGGACCTAATGGGCATTTGCAGAATATTTATTCCAGTTGGAGAATACACATTCTTTTCAGCACATGCAGCATTCTCTACATAAAGAGATTAAAATAATAAAGAGATTAAAATGGGTGTGGTGGCCCATGCCCATAATCCCAGCACTAGGGAAGCCAAGGCCAAAAATTTCACATTTGAGGCCAGCCTGAGCTATGTGGTGAGACTCTGTCTCAGAACAAAGCACTTAAAGTCACAACAGAGTAAAAGTGTAATTAAGAACAAAGGAGAATATACAAGGGAAACAACCAACTTGTTCTTAAATGACCTTAAAGACAGAAGGAAATAAAAAGTGACAGCACAGCAGGAGGAGTGCCGAGAGATGCATTACAATAGACATGTGCATCAAAAAAAAGAAAAGGTCAAACCAGAAATAAAACCAAAATTCCCAAGAAAGTACAAACGATCAGTTGGCTTTTTGAACAAATAAATAAAACTGACAAACCTATAGACTAAGTAAGAAAGTGAAAACCCAAATAAAACCAAAGAGGAGTGATACCGTGGAATTATAAAGAAATTATGAATCATTCTTTACAACTCTAAAAAACTATAAGACATGGGTAAATTCCTGAACACAACAACCTTTCAAAATTTTACCAAGAAACAGAAAGTGTAAAGAGATCAGGAATGTGTTTGAAACAGTAATTGAAGGTCCATACGTCTCATCTCTGAACACCGCTGCACTGGCCTGGTGCAGAGAAGTGGGTGGAACCAGAAGAGGTCACGTAAGTGAATAAGCTAGACACAAATATATGGATCACATGTTTCTACTCACACTTGAAAACACACACACACACCAACAACTTGAAAGCAGAAGAGATAAATACTGAGGAGTTGGGGTGGATGGAAGGGTGGATGGACATGATGTGTATCCGTTACAGTGGATCGTTAATAAGCATAATAGCATGTGTTGCCTAGAACAAGTTGAGGTTGAAGGATTCTGCCCAACTCTTTTTGTAAGGCATTACTCTGCATCCTTCCTGTAGAGATACACAGGAGCTGACCTACCAAAGCTTTTGTAAAATAGAAAATATAATATACAAATAAAATATTAAAAAAGCCACAACATAACCAAGTGGGAATCATCCCAGAGAGGCAAGGATGGCTCAACATATTCAAATTAATAAATGTGATACAGAATGGCAACAAAATGAAGGACAGAATCCCTGCAGTCATCACAATATATGTAGAAAAGTTTGCTAAATTCTCAACCCATTAGAAGCAGTCATAATACCAAAGACTGTAGATTAATAAAAAAGCAAATAACTGACAAAGATAAGTGAAAGAACCTAGATGTTAGTCCACGTTGATACAGCCAACTACTTTTTGATAACGATGATAAAATAATGCACAGGAGAAAGGAAAGTCTTTTTAATAGTGAATAACTTTAATAAAATAATGACAAAATTGTATCCATATATACAGAAGAATGGAACTAAAATCTTCTCACTGACTAAAAATAACAACTCAAAATAACCTCATCCCTCTTTGTAACCACTTTCATCAACTAAAGGCAATTCCTGGACAGCTGGAGTATGCTGAAGTTTATTATGTAAAGTTGGAAATGCATGATTTCGTATAAGTCTTCTATATGATTCAAGTCTACTGCAGAGCTGGACCTGGACATTGTCCTGTTTGAGTATGTTACTAAGGGTTGAATCTTGCACTGTATTCAAACCCTCTCCTTCCAAATAAATTTGTATGTTTATGGAGTCTTCACTGGGTGAAGTTTTGGCCTTGAGTTACCAATCCTGTTGTTCCAGCACAAAATACAAACGTTTAAATTATATTACATTTGTATGTATGGAGGTCAGAGGATGGTATGGGGTAGCCTGTTCTCTCCTTCTACCTCATGGGCCCTAGAGATTGTACTCAGGCTGTCAGACTTAGCAGCAGATGCCTTTACCACTAAGTCATCTTGCTCTCTAGATTGTAAGATTTATCCTTAACAACACTGATCTTTTTAACAACACGGATTTGTTCAAGCCACTTCATCTAGTTTCATATCTACTCACACCTCCCCTCAAAACCACTCATGTTTTTTATTTTCTTCATAAGTTTGGTGGTGTTCCTTCTGTTTTTATTTTGTGGAAGAGTTTGAAGAGTATTGGTGGCACATGTTCTTAATGCTTTCTTTCCCTCCCTGTAAATCTGGCAAAAGTAGTGAGCCACAACCATGTTACAATCTGCATACTATAGTGTCTTAAAATTTCCTCCATTAAATAAACAAATTTGTGTGTGTGTGTGATAGGTAGGTAGGTAGGTAGATAGATAGATAGATAGATAGATAGATAGATAGATAGATAGATAGATAGATATTTAATAAACCAATTCTAAAGGCCCACAAATCACAAAGTTAGGTTTATCACAGCAAGACTCCATTTCTTGGTAACACTTTTGTCTGTTACATTTCTAACAGAGGAGAACACAGAGATAGCAACACAGAGGAGAAAGGTTTCCTTTTGGCTTACGGTACAAGAGGCTGTAATCCATCATGGTGGGAAGGGCCCAAAAGCAAGGTTCTCTCTGTGGCATGGGGAGCGTGTAGTGTAACTTAACATTCACAACAGATCCAAGTCTTGGCTGTCACCTCCAAGGACCCACCTCCTCTAGCCAGGCTCCACCTTCTAAGATTTCACAGCCTGCCCAAACAGTGCCATGGTGCACACTTAAACTGTATCAAGCTGGGAACTCTACTTCTCAATGTGGTCACTCTTCTGGAGGAAGAAGCCAACAGCCAAACACCAATAAACCTCAGGAGCAGAAAGAACAGACTGTCAACATTTGCAGGTGAATTGATTACATGCCCCCCGCCCCTCTTTCATACAGAACAAGAAATCTTAACATATGCTAAAATGTGCCCTCAACCACTGAGCTACATCCTGAGTTCATCCTTCACCTTCAGTAGTAAGGATTGAACCCAGGGTCTCAGGCATACTAGGCAAGCTTCTACCACTGAGCTATAAATCTCCAACCCCACTCATCCTTCAGTTAAAAAAAAAAAAAAAATTAAGATAGAAGAAGGGCCTGGAGAGATGGCCCAGGGTTGAAAGCACTGGCTGCTTTTCCTGTCCCTGGAACCCACATGGTAGCTCACAACTGTAGGCCATTCAGTGCCCTTTGCTGGCATCTTGGGACACTACAAACACATGGAGTGCAAACATACCTGCAGACAAACGCCTATACACATAAAATAGACAATTTAAAACCAGGAAGTAGAGGAAAAATTCATTTTGGTCACAGCAAAGACTCCCTGTTGTAGTAGCAGCAAAACTAAAAAATATTCAAAAATAAACTTAAAAATATGTAAGACCACTAGGCGTGGTAGAGAATTCCTGATAATCCCAGCACTTGTAACCAGAGTAGGATTTTGAGTCTCAGGGTAGCCTGGAACACATAACACAAACAAATGATTTAGAGGAAGAAAGTAATAAGAGCCTCAGCTGGTAGCAGCACAGGTTTCTTCAAAATTACTAAATTGGTTCAAGAGTTTCTCTGTAGGCAGCCACTGCTTATGAGAAGCTAAAAGATAGAAAATGGGTAGGAATGTCTTAAAAGTGCTAAAACAGCAGTTGGCATAAAAAATATATGCATGTTATATGACAAAGCAAAAAATTGAAATCTGGAGCTGGACCAAATCAAGTCAGACATTGGCACAAAATTTCCAGTAGCATCATTGTTCTAAATCAGAGCCCTGGCTTTGGGCTCTATAACTTGCTAGAGAAGTTTCTTCATATCCAGGGCTATTATCTCTCAGAATGATCAGGTGACAATTCCAACCTCACACAGCAGGTGGGATGTGGCTCTTGGGAAGATCTACCTGATTTGTCTTAGTGAACATTCTGGCAGAGTTCTTTTAAAGCACTGTTTATTACCAGAGATTAGAAACAACTGGCACAGATTTAACCCCAGTGACCTCCAGTAGGTCAGGGTTGAATAGATTTTATGTGATTAGAGAGATAACATTAATAGCTGTACCAAAGAACAGTCATAGAATATTGTAAAAATTATTTCTGAGACTGTGTGTGTGTGTGTGTGTGTAATGATGAAATTTAGTAAGATAATGTGTGTGCCTTCATTTTCATGTGTGGGGGTATGCTGAACCCAGATTTACCTGGGTTGAGCCCAGGAGCTTGCACATAGCTAGGCAGGTACACCACTGATCTGTGGGCAAAGTTTTTGGTGTCTTATTTTGGGACACTTTAAGTTGTCATTATGACTGTGAGCTCAGGCAGGCTTTGAACTTATGATCCTCCTGCCTTAGTGTCCTAAGCAGCTGGGTTAAAGCTTGCATCATTAGGCACAGTTCATGTGCAATGTTATAGTTTTGTGGGTTTTTTTGTTTTTGTTTTTTTTGTTTGTTTGTTTTGTTTTTTGCATTATAGTTCTTAAGCGTATTTCCAATGAAAGTGTGATCCAGAAAGAACTGGAACTGTGAATTTTTTCTAACTTTTAAACATACTTATTACATAATTTTTAAAGGCAATAAAATGTGTATTCTGTATACTTTCCAACTACTGGTTTGCTAAGTTAGCTTTGCAGAGTACATAAAAGATGATCTAATGGCCCAAACCAGTTTTACTTTCTTCTGTCAATAGAGATGCTATTTGAACAGGTTTTTTTTTTTGTTTTGTTTTTTTGTTTTTTTTTTCATGTGGAAGACTGCCAGTTGTAAAACACAGGCCATCAAATGTGAGAATCTTAAGTTTCAAAAAGTGTTGATTAACCCTAGAAATGCAGTAACACATTGTCAGCACCTTCCTCACACCCTTGATGATAGATGAGCAGAGATGAAGGGGACATTGCCAAGATGAGAGTGCTGATAGTAGACTGTTCGGTCAGCCATGCAGTTTGCTTTCACATACGGGCTTCTACAGAACAACACACTTGTATGTTTCAGGCCCATTCAGTGATAGCACTCACTTCTGTGTACATTAAAGATATGTCTCTGGGTAGGCAGTCTCTTAAAAAAGTGCTTAGGTCTATATATGTGTTTAAAAGTGACCTTCCTTAATACAGAAAAGCATGTTCTGTGCTGGCAAAGTAAGTTAGCTGGCAAAGCACACGGCTCTGAAGTCCTTACTTCACAGGCAGGAACCAGAACCCATGTGAAAGTGCCAGGCATGCTTGTGATCTTAACACTGGGGAGGAAGATGGAGGAGGGTCCCTAGAACTTGGTGTCCAGCCGGTCTAGTTAATGAGCTCCAGGCCAGAAAGTGAACCTTTCTCCAAGGAGGTGGATGACACTCCTGAGAATGGCATCCCCGGTGGTACTCCTGCTTCCATATACATACATACGAGTGCATACATGTCCTGGCAGGCAGGCACACACACACACACCACAACTTAGGAAAAACATGACCAAGCAACAGCAAAACCCCAGAACACAAACAGCCTTTTGCCTATCACTAGATTTACCTTGCTTACAGCTCTGGCTGCTTATCACTGTGATTTGAAAGTTGCTCACAGGCTAGGCGTGGCGTGCAGCTGCACTCCCAGCATCATTTGGAAGGTGGAGGCAGAGGAAGACCCAGGCCAGCCTGGGCCACACAGTGAGACCCTGTCTCAAGGAGGTAAAGCAGAACAAACCAAAACATAAAATAGTCTGGAATTGTGGAATGGACAAGTGCTTGTTTTCTGCATTCTGCTGTAAGATTAAAGTACTGGGGTTCCAGGAACACAAAGGGAAGGGAGCTTTTGGAAGTCCATAGTGGAGGCTGCTGCAGTAGGCAGATTCCCCCAAAGCCCAGCCAGGTCCTAATGTTGCCTCTTTCCTCAACTTTCTGGGAGTTTCCCTTGCCATGGGAGCACTCTTGACATGATGCAGTTGATAATGGGACTCTCAAACCTGTCAGAGCAGGTACGGAGCTCCTGAGCCAGGTGAAGAGGGAGAAGCACTGAACAGATTTCTTGCAGCGCTTAGAGCCACCTGTTTTAAAACCATGTCTAGCATCTGCTACTCATAGTCACCACTGTGCCTAGCCTGTTGATACCTTCTACTCTGTTTTGGTTTCCTATGATCTCACCTTGACCTTGCTTGTAATTTAGCTGAGGAAATACTGGCTAGTCACTGTATAACAACCATGCCAAGGCAGGAAGGGTAAGAATGATAGAAAGCAGATACTGGGAGACAAGCAGGACTGAGGAGCACTTTGTTTTCCTAAAGGAGCAGGGTTATGGCAGGGTACTGGTGTACAGACCTCCTTTGTCATTGCTTATGTGAAGTGTGCTGGAGCCGTATCCTACTAGCATGGCTGATGAGGTGTATTAGCCAGGGCCATAGAAGAAGGAAGACCAGCTAGTATTCTGTGCATTTTATGTTTCAGTCTTAAAGTTACAAATGAGTTGCTGTGAAATGCTGATATATGCACTCTTTAATCGCAGTACCTACCTCTACAGTGGTTCTTAACCTGTGGGTTGCCTAACCCTTTGGACTTTAGGGGTTGTCGAAGACCATCAGTAAAGAGATATTTACATTACAGTTCATAACAGTAGCAAAATTACAATCATAAGGTAGTAAAGAAAATACTTTTATGGTGGGGTCACCACAACATGAGGATCTGTATTAAAGGGTCTCAGCATTAGGCAGGTTGAAAATCACTATGCTGAGACATCAAAGTGAAAGCAACAATTCTCATTACCAAAAGAGACTGATGGTACCATCTACTGACTCATTAGCCAGCCCTCTAAATAAGTGTTTCCGTGCTGGGATCACCTACACCTTGGGGAGTCAGTTCATGTTTGTTTTCAGTCAGTGCTTTACAGTTTTCATGGACAAGTATGTTGTTGCTTTGATGTAACACATCCCTAAGGGTTTTATGTTTTTATGCAACTACAAATGGAATTGTCTTGTTTCCTTTTTGGCTGGTGTATTGTTAGTGTATGGAAGTGCACTTGTTTTTGTGATGACTTGGTATCTTGTCTTTTCATTCTAACGGTATCTTTTGCAGACCATCCATTATTTTGTATGTGCTCTGCCTTTGGTATTGCAGCTACTGTCATATATATAGCCATCTAAACTGTTTAAACGCCATCTTTGATCTATTTTGTGTTGTTTTGTGAGAGGTGCAATGCCATCTAGATGATGTTTTTAGCACAGGGCGTCTTCATGTGACAGTGTGCCCACAAGCTCTTCCTGCCTTTGCTGTCTGTCACGTGTGAACTACTTGGGCTTCTTCTGTTCTCCCCATCCCACTGATCGTGTCTTTGACCAGTTCCACACCATTTTGTTGACTAGTTTTATAGGGCAGTTGGTGAGGTCAGCGCTCCTCTGGCTGATGTGATGGAAGTTGTGGGCATCGTTACTGTTACTCACAAGACCCTTGGCTGGAATCTCTGTTGGAATTGCATTGACTGAGGTTTGGGAAGGGAGTGATGTCTTGGAAATGTTCTCTCTGCCCATGCACTTTAACTTCTTTGTTAGTCCTGTAGGACTTTGTACATAGAAAATCATCCCATTTACAGATTTTAACCTTCCTTTCCACATTGTCTTTTCTTTTTCTTGCCTCACTGCTCTGGCTGAAACTTCGAGGGCCGTGTTGAACAGATGTGGCAAACACGAGGTCCTTGGTTTTTCACTGGAGTGGGATTATACCCTCAAGTGTGTGGGTATTTTCATATGTGGCATCTGTCATGCTGAGTTCTTTTCTCCTAGCCTGAGAATCCTAGCTATTCTTCCCTCATTCCATGTCCCTTCTCTCACATCCCCCAAACCCTGCCACAGCCAGCTTTTTACATGATGCACCACACAGTGGTTGGTGAAAACACTCATGGTTAGTTTCAGAACTCAAGAGCACAGTGGCCAGCCTAAGGGGAGTCATAGTGCCAGTGATCTCTATAGTTACAGAGACATGGTTCTTGAAAGACCCCTTGAGGATACACCACCTTCTGTCACTTATACATTTGAGTTTAGTAGCTCAGGCTTGCGCTAGGAAGGGTATGGCTGAGACAGTATGTCTTCCTGGGGACCACAGGGTTAATAGGATCCATTTGGATCAAGCTGAGGAAAGAAGGGGAGGCTGAGAAAGGTTTAAAAGAGGAAGTGAAAATTGAGTTGAGGGGGAGCCTATATATGACTTGAAGGTGTTAGAATCATGGAGCAAAAGTACAGTCACAAAAGTGGCCCATTAAGTACCAGGCTGCACCTAAGCTCTGCTAGCCCTTGTCCTAACTAAATTTTTCCCTAAGGGGTTCTAGTTCTGGCACTAGACATAGTCAAAGCAGACTCTGACGTGAAACTCTTTGAGAACAGTGACATCATTGCCTTTCCTTGCCCAACCAGGTTCTGCTTGCTGCCCAATTTACCAGGCAAATTCACTGTTTAATAATATACAGCTTGGGCTGAAGAGATGGCTCAGCAGTTAAGAGCACTGACTGCTCTTCCAGAGGACCTGGGTTCAATTCCCAGCAACCACATGGTGGCTCATACCCAGCCATGAGATCTGGTGCCTTCTTCTGGCATGCAGGCATACATGTAGGCAGAATGCTGTATAAATAATAAATCTTAAAAAAAATACACAGGTTAGCCAGGCACAGTGGTGCACACCCGTAATCCCAGCACTCAGGGAGGCAAAGGCAGGCAGATATCTGTGAGTTCGAGGCCAGCGTGGTCTATACAGTGAGTCCAGGACAGCCAAGGCTACATAGAGAAACCGGGTCTTGAAACAAAAACAACAACAAAAGCAACACAGTTTATAAAGATAAGCAAAGAAATTAACATAAAAAGCCAGGGATCACATATCAGGAAGAGGCCGAGGAAGTACCTGAGCTGGCTCTGGCCCACATCTGTATAGGTTTCTACTCTACAGCTCTATCAGCTGCTTTGCATAGACTCAGGCTCTTGAGAGTTGGGTACACAGGCATTTGTATTTTTCCACACAGTGTACATATCTTTCACAGACTTCTAAGTTACTAACTGCAGCACATGTCCAGAAACTTTTTCTGTACAGGCTCAGTGAGCACAGAAGATTTGCATCTGCTCTTGCAGTGTAAAAGCAGCCAGGCCAGGTATGACCAGAGCTTCATCTACAGAGCCAGGTGGCTGAACAGCCCCCAAATTAAACAGCTAATGCAGCCCTGCCTTGAAATA
Source organism: Psammomys obesus (assembly GCF_907164565.1). Taxonomy (NCBI): domain Eukaryota; kingdom Metazoa; phylum Chordata; class Mammalia; order Rodentia; family Muridae; genus Psammomys; species Psammomys obesus. The sequence goes on along the minus strand of NW_026585691.1, from coordinate 4,038,235 downwards.
GGCTGGACAGAGGGTTTGGATTAGTTCTCTACACTCTTTTATTTTTAAATAAGACTGAAAAATTTGATCTAAATTTAACTTTTTAAAAAATATGCTTGGGTCACACATTGAGAGGAAATGGCTACTGAAATGTTGATTTAATCAGGAATCCATCTTTATTAGCATTTACATCATAAGTATAAAATAAGTGTGACCATGTTTTAAGCATGGTCCTTCTTCTCAGCAAACATTTCTGGTCTGCAGCTTGCCCAAGAAGGGTTGATGTTTTAATGTTTATACAGCTTAAACATATTAGCTTGAAACCTGGGTCATTTTGCTTCAAGGAAGTCTTTTTTTTCTACAGTGCACTGCCTCTATAAAAGCCACCTTACTGTAATACTGTTAAAACCCAATCTTTTTGCAGATTGTCTTCGCAGCTTCACCGACCTAGAGGAACTTGACGAGACAGAGCTGTATATGTGCCACAAGTGCAAAAAGAAACAAAAGTCCACAAAAAAGTTCTGGATCCAGAAACTTCCCAAGGTCAGTGCTGTTTCAGTTAGGTTGTATTTTCCTGGAGAAGATGTTCTTTTAGCACCTGTAAATTATGTGACCAGTTCTGGATTGGTCTGTAAGGTTTGCAGTCAGAGCTGAAACCTTGGATAATTTATAAGGTACACAGGAAGAGAGCACTATCAGTAGCAGAAGAAAAGCCAGGGCAGCTCATGCACTGAGACTGTGTCCTACCTACAGCAGGTACTGAAAGGTGAGCTAACTCACGGTGTTCTCATTCTCTGTGCTCATCTGTCACCAGGTGCTGTGCTTGCACTTGAAAAGGTTTCACTGGACAGCATATTTAAGAAACAAAGTCGATACATATGTAGAATTCCCGCTGAGAGGCCTGGACATGAAGTGCTACCTACTAGAGGTAAGGCAGCAGGGTAAGGAGTCTTCAGAGAAGCGGGCACTGCTGCCCTTGACAACTGCTCCTAACTCAGCCCTTGATGCCCTCTCTTTTGTTCTGTAGCCAGAGAACAGTGGCCCAGAGAGTTGCCTGTATGACCTCGCTGCTGTGGTGGTGCACCATGGCTCTGGGTGAGTGTCAGCTTCTTGGAGTTGGGAGTACTTGGTGGCCACACAAGATGGCCTGCAATTTCTAGTCACTCACAGATTGTCCCTGTACTCCCTAAAAATAGATCTAGAGTCATCAAAGGGGCTGCTGCAAAGAAGATGCTGCAAAGCAGGAAAGGCATATAAAAACAGAATCGGGAGCAGTCCATGCTCTACTCCACCACCACACATTGGTTTTTATGCCAACTCAAATTTAGGAAGTGACAATATTTGAAATAACTTATCCATGTCATTTGCTTTAATTCATTTTTAGCCAGGCACCATGGCACATGCCCATAATCCCAGCACTTGGGGAGGCAGAGGCAGGCGGATCTCTGTGAGTCAAGATCTACAAAGTGATCCAGGACAGCCAGAGAAACCCTACACAGAGAAACCCTGTCTCAAAAACCAAAACAAAACATTCATTTTTAGTTTTGTTAACTAACAGCCTGATTTTCATGTCTTTCTCTTTTTTTTTTTTTGTCCTGGAAGCTTGGGTTTTACTTCCTTTGGGTTTACCTTTCTGATTTCTGGTCTGATAAAGAATATTTTACTTTCAAACTTGGGCAAACCACCAACAATATCACAGTCCTTTCATAGTCCTCACTGTGTAGACACTGTTCCACTGACTCGTCTTAACTTTCAGCTGGCAGGAGCCTGAGCCCTACTGCTTTTTATAAGCATCCTGTTGCTTCTAAGATTGTAGACATAAGGATAATCAGATGTATTCCAAATTAGTAGTTAACAGGGACGCTGTAGGATCTTTACTAATGGAAATACTTTTATATTCAACCTCATTGGTTTTCTCCTGGAATCTGTGCTAAAGATACATTTTGCTGAGTCAGTCTCTCAATTTGTCTCATCCTGCCAATCTACTGTCATGGTTTGTGTTTGGCAATTATCTTTATTTTTTTTTTTTTTCCTGACATACTATTCCTGTTTTATGGTTGCATTATGTTTTGCATTCTCTCTGGATTTTTTGCATGGGATTCTACAGTGATTGTCTCATATATATATATATATATATATATATATATATATATATATATA
>NW_026585691.1:4011921-4036086 GCF_907164565.1 Psammomys obesus | reverse complement strand
ATATATATATATATATATATATATATATATATATATATATATATATACATATATACACACACACACACACACACACACACACACACATCCTCCCCCCCGACTTATTTCTACTGCTGTTACTTTCCCCTAGGAAATGGGAGAGCAAAACTATGCTAAAGAACTTTGTAGCAGCTACTGAGCTCTCCACTTGCTCTTTTCACACCAGGCTGTGCTGACAGGCAGAGCCCTTAGTGACCAGGTCACAGGGTACCTCTCTTGAGGGCAGGCTGATTCTCTGGCGTCAGTCTTGCCTCTGTCCAGAGGCTTCTGCTCACGAGGCTGCCCACAGCGCTCTCGCTTCCACCCTGCCTCAGTGCCGTCTGCTTTGTTCCAGAAACTCAGTTTTGTGGTGGGTTGCTTTATTAGCTGTTTCCCAGTGTCAATATATTCCTTGTCTGTGGGTTTAGAGGAAGGTAAACAGAAGAGCTCAACTACCATCTTAAACTAGAGGTCTCTAGGATTTTATTTTCTAATTATTATGCTTATTAAATTGATGACCTTTAACTGCTCAGCTGCAAAGGTCCTTTTGTGTCTTCTGTAGCTTTTCATCATCATTATTTGAGACAGAGTTTATAACTGCATAGCCCTAGTACTATGTATACCTCAAACTCAGAGATAACACCTGCCTCTGTCTCCTATGTGCTAGTATTAAAGACATTTGCCACCCCCCAGCCATTTACTACTTTCCTTCTGTAGTCTTTTCCTTCATTTTATTTACTTATTTATTTGTTTGTTTGTTTATTTATTTATTTATTTTTGCCTTTTCTTAACAGAGTCGGTTCTGGACATTACACGGCATACGCAACTCATGAAGGCTGCTGGTTCCATTTCAATGACAGCACTGTAACAGTGACTGATGAGGAGACCGTCGGGAAGGCAAAAGCCTACATTCTCTTTTATGTGGAGCGTCAGGCCAGAGCTGGATCAGATAAACTTTAATACCTCCTCTGATCATGATTCATCAACTGTACCGGACAAACATTTCCAATTTTCCATAAATACTTGATCCAAGAGTTAATTTCATTATGCACTTTTCAATTTCCAGTTTGGGGTTTAGTTTGGTCAGTGGTAGTGACTTACTCAAAATGGCCACCAACTAATTTTTGTTGTTCTACCAGAAAACCTCAGCAGGCATTTTGATTGGCTGCTTTAGTTGTAATAATTTGATTTTTATATGTAGTTTCCAGAACTTAGTTCTGACTTTTTATATTAATGTTTTCAGTTCTCACCAAGGCACATTTGCATTTGCTCTGTACTCACATGCTGAGAGCCACCCTACCTGCTGCCTTTTCACAGCAGCCATGTCAGCGACTCCACAGTGAGGGTCGTGTGCGCAGGATCTGTGGCCCAGAGGTTTCACAGTGACTGCTCAGGAATTCCTTCTGACCATAAGCAGTAGCTGAGGGTCAGTAGACCCGGCCATCAGCACTGCCTGCGTCTCAGGCTGCTGTTTCTCAGCTTTAAATAAATCTGTCAGTACCGTTGCATCTGTGCTGGAGTTCCGGAATTGCTCTATTTCTTGTTTCTGTTCTTCTGTTATATTTTCTTGGGGCAGACAGGCAAGGAACACTGGGAAGTGCAAATAAGTGTTTTAAAAAGCCCTGTGATTCAGTGTGTGGTAGAGGTGTGCACTGTGAGGCAGATTGTTGGCCCATCAGAGTGGGCTGTTAGCCTCCAGAGCTGACTGCTGTACACTTGCCTCCAGGCAGAAGCCGAGTCATCTATAGTCTGGGTTTTAACTCACTCCCTGCCTGAAAGCAGAGCCAAATCAAAGTATTTTGAACAAGACTAGTTTCTATTCTTAAATTCAGTAGCTTAAAAAATACTGTAGTTAAGTGCTACTTGGGTTTAATCCAAATTGAAATTTGGCCTATTTAAAGAAGGCAGCTGGTGGCAAATGCTGGAGGCCAGTGATTGAGTTTGCAGATGGAGGTAATGACAGCCTGCATGTCAGAGTGCAGAACTCCAACATGGCCTGTTCCATGTTTGCCTCCTCTCAAAGAACAAAAATGCACTTCATGTAGATGTTTTAGTAATCCTGTTTTTCCTATTAAAAGAAAAGTAAGTTTGGTAGCTTTCCTTGGTGAGTGTGAAGTTGATGGAGCAGACATGGCCCAATTCCATTTTAATGTTAGGTGCCCTCCCTCAGAGCAGAAGTTACACGTGGGAGCAGCACTTTAACACAAACCTAACTTGAATCTGTCAGGACAATGGCTACATGTGGTTAAATTGAAAACTTGTTCCTCAGTCACCATAGTCATATGTCCAGTGCTGGGTACAGGACAGTGCAGGGCTAGTACGTTTCCACAGGGCGTAGGGTTCTCTCGCACACTGGTCTAAATTTTCTTGCAGGAAGACACTGAGGAACTGCCGAGTTACATGAGGCAGAGGCATATGCAGTTTTATTATTCTATTGGTTTGATCCACAGATTGAGGGTCACATGATTTAACATATTGGAATCTTGATAACATAGTTAAGCCTGAATTTGAATCTCATCTGACCTTGCACACAGCCCCTGCTAACCCAGGCTCGTCTGGAATTTATGTGTTGGCTTCTGAATGGGCAACTGTGATGGCTTACACAGTGAGGACTCAGAGCTGACGCCGTCACAGCTCTGAGGCTGACGCAGCAGCGGACTGGACTGCTGTGTCGGGGAGAGTGCTCAGTAGAAGGCAACTCTGTGGGCATACAAGGGGAATGAAACATCTCTGGGAATTTTATAGCAGCTTTATTGCTTCATTTTACTTAAACGTTAATGTCTGAGTGGCACTATCAAGACTTTGAGAAAATGACTGCAGTCATTCGCATTGCACATCTGAACACCCACGATGTAAATGTGCCTATTTGTGTGTTAATGTGTGGCCTTACTGCATCTGTTACAACCTCATTTCTCTGCTGTTGAGGGCTTTCTCCACATCATGCATTCTCGCCCACATGCAGCTTTTTGCTCAGTTTACACTGAGGCAGGGCCTCACGCATACCCTGTCCCGTCAGCCTATGGGATCAGGAAACTTCAAGTCCTCCCACACAGGTGGGGATAGAAACAGTTGTGGCAACACAAGTCTCTCTCCATGGTGGAGAAACCTATGCTTATCCACTGTATTCTACTCAGTGTGTAGTGACGACAGATGATGCAATTAAACCAGTCACATGTGCTGGCCCTGAATGAGTGTCATGTGTCTCACCTGTGGAACCTGCTGAGATTTATTTCTCTTCTTTGGTTTACTGTGCGCATGTTTAACCCACTGTAACCTCCCCAGTCCCCTAAACTCTCCTGTGACCCTTCTACTGCTGAAGTCACCTCTTGCCCAGGCTCAGCAAAGGCTCAGGTAAGAACTATTTCCACATCCACAGCACAGCTCCCCTGTGGCCAGAGGCAGCCCTAAGAAGGGGGCACGTGTCTGTGACTGTCACCACTGGGCAGTAGTCCCCCAGGTGAGTGGTGGCTGTGCCAAGATAATTTCCCGTTAAAGCTTAGTGGTTCATACGATGCCAAGAGACCTTGTGCATGTGACGTGTTCACTCCAGCTGTAATCACACCCTAGTCCCGCCTCACCAGCTGGGCTGTTGCCAAGTGGCATGGAAGGTCTCCCCTCTTTCCTCTTACTCCTGGATTATTTCCATGAGAGCTAAGAAACGACAGAGCAGCAGACAGTAGGGGTGGTCCTGTAGTCTGCGTGGGCAAGAGGAAAGATGGGCGGGCATCTCAGGGCTCTGCGGAGTCCTTCCAGGGGGAGCTGGAGCTGTCTTAGGTTTCTCATGTTGTACTAACAGCTTCACAAAGTGCCTGCCCTCAGCTGTGCTGCAACACTTCTCACCACAGACACATCACCACTCTTAAAAAGCAGGGCAGCGGGGAGCCGCATGCATGCATCTACGTCACTTTACACCTCTAGTCCGTGTTCAAAATTAGAAACTGAAGAAGAGCGGCCTCTGCCCACTCTTAAATCTTGGGAAGTACTATATCTGGGACAGATAAAGGAAATTATGCCCAAGAAAACATATACACACACACACACACACACACACACAAGCTTTTAAAACAAAACACTTCAGCTGAATCTTCTGTGACAGTTCAGGGTAAAAATAGAGCCATTTGGGCCAAGGAAATCCTTTGCCAAGTAAAGGCGCTAAGGTTTGAAGACAGCTCAGCCTTCCCTGCAAACTGTCAAAGTCCTAAGCTAAAGTAACTGAAAAGAACCTTTGGATTCCACTCACAGTTCAGGACCCGTCACCACCCTTAACTTGGTAGATAGGACTGGCCTCCTCCTAGGAAGGGCACGCGAAGGAGCTGCGTGGACAACCTGAGATCTAACAGCTGACCGTCACCCTGCCAGACAGAAAGACTGCAAGCTCAGGCAGCGCTCTTGTGGCTAATCACCTCCAATGAAAACACTGGGAAAAGCCAGGAGCTCTGTGCTCAACACTGCTGTCAGCTCAGAGGAAAAGAAAGCCCTTTTAAGGAAACTTTGAGTTTCCATGGGCCGCTCTTCTGCCAGGACTTTCAGGCCCTTTGAACATAGGCCGAACCACAGATGGCTGTGCGTGTAAGTCTGGGTCCTGATATCCGCCCTCCCCACCCCAAGCTTCAGCACCAGTTGTTGGCCAAAAATAAACACCATTCCTCAGCCATATATGTCCACCAGTCCTGATCTGGGGAGGAGGCAGGAGGCAGGTCAGATCCTTGCTGGGCACACGCACGTGAGGCCGCCACTCACCATGCACATAACGCAGCTCAACCGGGAGTGCCTGCTGTGCCTCTTCTCCTTCCTGGACAGGGACAGCAGGAAGAACCTCTCCAGGACCTGCTCCCAGCTCCGAGATGTGTTTGAGGACCCCACCCTCTGGCCCCTGCTGCACTTCCATTCCCTGGCAGAGCTCAAGAAGGACAACTTCCGGCTGAGCCCCGCACTGCGCAGCCTGTCCATCTGTTGGCATTCCAGCCGAGTGCAGGTGTGCAGCATCGAGGACTGGCTCAAGAGCGCCTTCCAGAGGAGCATCTGCAGCCAGCATGAAAGCCTGGTGAACGACTTCCTCCTGCAGGTGTGCGACAGGTAGGCCACCTTGCCCCGGAGCAGTGTGGCCTTGCAGGCCTTGGCTCCAGGGTGACAGGGAAGCACATCCCAACAGCAGTATGGCTCAGACTCAGACCAAGGCAGACAAAATCGGCTCTCTCAGTCTCTCAGTTCCTGAAGCTGCTGCTGTGAAAAAGGAACTGAGTTCGCTTGGCTCTATTTTTGGAGCAGCTGTCTTTCCTGGCAGCCACTAAGGGCTGGTTGGGTCCAGCTGAGCGTGTGCTGTCAAGGTCAAGCCCTGGGAAAAGACTCCCAGAGGCATCAGTTGGTCCAGGCCTCTAATTTGACCCAAGCAGCTGCCAAGGCCCAAGACCTGCTGATGAGGAAGGAGGAGCCACGGTGCACAGGTAGCAGAGAGCAGTGAGCATCTCCACTGAGAAACACTCATTTTGCATAGTGCCAGACGGAGTATTTCAATTGTCAAGGGCAAAAGTGGTGCTCAGAGAGAGTGTTCAGTATCCAGTGTAGAAGCCCCAGGGTTTTGCCACCCGCTTAAATTGTAATCTGAGCTAAAGCAAGTCATTTTTAGCATAAGCATGGCCTGAAAACATCCCGTTTCACCTTTAGACAAGGCGCCCTCCCTCGCACAGGCTGAGCCATCGAATGGGTTGCTCACACTTTCCTAGGTAAGACAGCTTTGGCCAGCATGGCCCTGCCAGTTGCTGAGGAGAAGGAGCTCCCTGCAGGCTAACAACAGCTGGTTGCCCGCTGCTGCCACCCAAGGTTGACAGCCACTGTTGACTGGCTTCCACAGAATAGGAAATTACAGCGGCCTGCCTCTCCCTTGTTCTCTTTTCCCCAACTTGGATTTAGGCTTGGCTTTGACCAGGCCAGGGCAGGCCATTTTGATGGGTTTTACTAAGCTTAAAAAAAAAAAAAAAAAAAAAAAATTGAAGGTGATGGGTGGAAGGGGAGTGTCACAACCCCACATTGGTTCACTCTTGCTGGAAGATAACTAGGTTTAATCTCCCAGACCAGCAAGATTCGACCTCAGACTATCTGCTAAGCACTGGGTCCCTAGGGTCAGGACAAGTGCAAAGGGCACCGAGTTTCCAGTTCAGAGGCTGTCCCCAGACCAAGTGTTTAAACGTTTGCCTTACACCCCACTGCAAAATGAGAAAATTCTCTCAGTCACAGGCCAAGAGGATGAAATGACACAGTAGAGAGAGGGGTAAAACGAGCTGGGGCTGTGAGGGGACTCTTCCGCTTTCGTCACTCTGTCTAAAACCTAAGGCCAGATCAGGCAATATGCGGTGGGCCTAAACGCACCTTTCGAACCATTGTGAGTGACTGTATCTTGCCCACAGAGTACCCACTTGTTAAGTCCCTTGAGTCACTCTGGGCCAGTCTCTTCACTTACAAAACTGGGGTACCGTGTACGTGGTTAGCACTGAATGTGCACAGTGAGGGCGGCATGAGCTCGGTGTGAAACGGTGCCAAGCCCGTATATTTTAAATTACTTTTATCTTTCCAGGCACAGGAGATAGGCTGGGCCAGCTAGGTGTAGGCAAAGCACTAAGGGGAGGGTGGTGTGGAAAGGAACCTGTCCTTCCATCCAGATTCAGCTCCTTGACCACAGCGCCCAGGCCCACCAGAGACGCCTCCCAGGAGGAAGCCACGTGACCCTCCTGATCTCCAGAAAGTGGGTTGTGTGCCTTTGCTCACCCAGACCTCAATTACCACAAGCGCATGGGTACACACGGCCCCACTCACCTATCACACAGAGTAAACTCTGGGCCAGTGATAGTCGGGTCTCACTACAAACAACTTCCGGGCCTGGCTCTCGCTGCCTCGGTGCGGGCTGCTGCCCCAGGGCATGAAGCAACTGTTTCAGGCGACCGAGCTGAAGGCTAGACTCCAAACTACGGTTTTTAGTCACCAGCCATTATCCCCAGAGCCCCCGTCCCCAACCTCGCATGGCTTCCAGCCCGGGGAGGATGAAAGGCCCACGGCTGTCCCTCCCGGAGACCCATGCTCCCACAGGTTGAAGGGACAGGGGCCCCTGGCCGCAGCCCTGGCTCCTCGGATTCGCGGCAGCCGTGTCCTGGGTTGGACCTCGAGTCCTGCCGCACCTCGCCCCGTGTCACCGCCCTCTGCCCGCAGGTGCCCCAACCTGGCGTCCGTCACGCTTTCGGGCTGCGGCCACGTCACCGACGACTGCCTGGCGCGCTTGCTGCTCAGCTGCCCGCGCCTGCGCGCGCTGCGCCTCGAGAACTGCGCGCGCGTTACCAACCGCACGCTGGCGGCCGTGGCCGCGCACGGGCGCGCGCTGCAGACGCTGCACGTGGACTTCTGCCGCAACGTGAGCGCCGCCGGCCTGCTCCGTCTACGCGCCGCCCGCCCGCGCCTGACCCTGAGCGCCGAGCACAGCGCGACCATGATCCCCGACCAGCCACCGCGCGCCGCCTCGGTTCTCCCGGCCGCGCCCCGGGGACAGTGCCCGCCTCACTCCACGGGCTCCTACGGAGGACGCGCACGCGAGTAAAGGAGCGGATGCTTGGGAAATGTGGGGTGGTGGTCTTTGAACGTCTGCCGCGCGCGCCCGTGCGCCCTAGCTGGCCTGGAGCCTCCCAACGAACCCGAGGCTAGGGCCTCCCGGGCCGCCCCTGCCCCTACGGAGCAGCGTGCACAAGCCTTTTTAGAAAACTCGCTTCCGTCCCTGCATGACTGATAGTCCTCACAAGGGGAGAGTGCATGACCTTTAAAGATGAAAGTAGTAGCCCTAGTTAAGTGCTGACACAAAACGAGACTTGTATTCACTAGATTGGCTGAGCCTGGACTGCCAGGTCAACCTCACTTTCGTCCACTCGTCCCCAAGGTCAGGGCCCTCTGTTCACCCAGCGCCCCCCACTCCCCGCCGGACGCCGGACGTGGGACAGGCAGGCAGGGTAATTGAACCCAGAGGGAAGCTCAGAGGGGCGCCTCCCTCCACCAGCTGTAACCAAGACCACTTCATTTATCTGCAGGCAGGTTTTTCCAGTTTTCTGTGAAATGGTTTCCCGATCCCTACCCATAGGGCTCCTTAATGTGTTTCCCAATTTGGGGGGTGGGATGAGGAGGAAGCACACAAGAAAAAGACATTCTCTTCTGTTCCCATGGAGCCTCTCTTCTAGTGGAGGCTGTAATTGGGACAGAAGGCGGCTTGTGGGGGTAGGGTAGAGATGAGTCGGGCAACCCTGGGTGTGGGGAGGCACTCAGAAGGGGTTCACCAACTAAATCTCATGGAGAAAGTGACGCTTGAGCCACGAAGGGAGCCAGGGAGCCAAGCAAGCCATATGGAAAGTGTTACAGCCCAAGAAACTGCAGGATGCCTGACTAGGAGCTCGGCTGGGAGGAGAGGAGGGGAGAACTGGATGGAAGGAGCTGTGAAGGACAGATTAGGCTCCAAAAGGAGCCTTTGGAGGTCACCTCCTGCCAGCAGGAGCCAGAACACCAAGCACAGGGAAAGCCTGTGAAGTTGCTCTGAACACTGTCCAGACACAGGCACAGCCTCCAAGGCCTTGGGGACTGCTGAGTGTCTTTCCTGCTGCTGCCAGGTTCTGAGCTGTGGCGTGTCTAGCCCAGAATCAGAGAACACACAGGTCTAGCGTAATGCCTTTTAATCTGTGGGGAACCCAGTGGATCACCCAGGGGAGTGTCCCAGCCGTGAGGACGATGTTCCTGTTAGCAGGCAGGGCTTAGCAAGCGCATGGCACCTTCAGGGAAAGTGGGTAAGTCGGGGCAGATGGGGCTGCCAGAACAACTGGAACGGGTCTTGGGTTTGATCTGTGCCTTCACAGGCTTATTCAGACCACATCCTCACTGGAACCCATCTTTTCAATCTCATGCTAGGAAGCTGAGTGCACAGCTTCTTCAGAAGACAGCCCACTGTCTTGGCTAGGAACTGCATAAAGATCTCATCAAGCTGGAGCCTGAGGCCAGCAGAGACCTGGGCCTACGTGGTGGGCCCCAGAGACCCTGGGAAAGTCTGAGGTGGTGCTCAAAACCTGTCTTGGAGGGACACACACCAGCTTCTGCACTAGCGAAGCCTCCTGGATCCTACTATGGCAGTGCTGACCTGTGGCCCAGTACTTTCCCCAAATCTTTAAAGGGAGACCACCTTACCCTGAGCAACCCTCCTGCAAGCTCTTCCAGTCGATGTACAACACAGAGCTTCTTGCCAGACACAGAGCTTCTTCTAGCAAAAGTCACAATCTGGGAGAACCTGAACAAACCCACTTCTTCATAGACATATGGGAAAAGCTTTTTTGTTTGTTTGTTTTTGTTTTTTTTTTTTTTTAAAGGCAAGAGGATTTTTGTTTTCTTGAGATTAAGGGCATAAATCTGCAAGTATTTGTTAACTGAATGATGCCACCAATTAAGGACCTACACAATTAAGGGGTGAATGTAACCAAGGCAAACCAAATCCCTACCCCCGGACCCAACTGTTGCTCCACAGACAAGGAATACTAGTCTTCAAGAAGCAAAGAATGCAAGCAGGTTTCCAGCCAAGAGGCAGCATGGTGGCGTGGAGTAAAAGCCCACTAGAAAACTCTTCTGGGCCAGCTGAGACAGTGCCTTAGGTCTGAGCACCGTCCTGTTAAGAGTGCTTCTGGCCTCTCCAGGTGGGGCATAGCCACTGTTAAAGGTCTGAGCCACAATTAAAGTAAACTGAAGCCTGCAGACTGCACACTCTTGGCTCAGCAAGAGGGAAAACACTGCTTGTTACCAGGACGAAACCCAGAGGAGTCAACAGGCCCGTAATCTCATCCCCACCGAGCATATTCTCTTAGTGAAACTCTCCTGGCCAGAGGCCCAGACATGGCCTTTCAAGCTCAAGCCCAGTGTTAAGGGCTTGTCACTATCTAGAAGCCCCTGGTGTCCCTCAGAAACATGATCCTTTCTCTAAGGCCCAATTCCAGATGAAAACTTCAATAAAATGATGTCAGACTTCTCAGCTTAATCAGGGATTTTCACTCAGATTCAGAAAAACAAACACCAGCCTTTCTACTGATAAATTCTAACATTTGCCTGCCCATTTCTCTGCCTCATACCTTATTGGAGCAGGCTGTCAGCAATGACCTTTGTCTTGAGTCCACAGGAAGCAGCTTGTGGTACACATTTGGTGGGAGTAAAAGAGACAAGCTGCCCACTGGCCTCCAACTCTTTCTGGTACAATGCAGCAAGAGCCTCAGAGTGAGGTGGCCCCTCCCTCCCCAACATACTCAGCTAACACTCATGCACAGATGAGCACCTGCCAATTACCACAGGAGCCGGGCTCAAGCACCAAGTGGGACTCTTTCTCAGCCTTGCACCCTCACACTAACCCTGGTGAATTCAGTCACTCCCTCATCCACTTACTGATGCGTGGTGATCCCTGCAGGTGCACAGCTGTCTCTTCTGCACCACCTTCCCCTCCCCCCTCGCTGTCCCAAGCTGCCATCAGAGCTCACTCTGTCTCCTCCAGTTCACTGGCACAGAGGCGCTGCCTCACGCCAGGTGTGCTGAGGCTCTGCAGCAGGAGAGGTGGTGCCATAAAGCTCTGCTCTAGGGCCAGGGAACAAAGCCAGAGACCCAAGATGCCAGCAGAACAAACGGAAGGCAGCATGCAAGTCCCGGCCTCCACCACATGATCCGCAGTAGTGTCTTTCAGATGAAACCTGCCCCAGCTTCTGAATGGGCCAAAGAGCATCAAAGTGATACTGCTGGGCAGCCACGCTCGTTCCATCTGGGCTGTCTGCCTCAACTCCTCGCCTGAAGCTCCCCTGGATCAACAACAGCAGCCCCCACTGATTCCTGAATCTACTTTATTTCTCTGCATAAGGAACCCTGCACAGGCGAATCAAACTAAAACAAAATAAATATATGAATATTCATGTAAAACTGTCCTTTCTAATGAACAATTATACACAATGTACAATCTCATGTTCACTGGGTGGGCTTACAAAAATGTATCATTCCCAACTAACAATGCACCAAAATGGTTCCATGCAAACTTACTCAGAGTGACCAAAAATACAGAGGGAAGGAAACCTGACTGAGCAGTTTGTTTCTGCTTTTTGTTTTTGTACAATCACAGAAAAATAAAAACATCTAATTTCTTTGTTTCATTTGAAGTAACTAAATGTGGCCACTGTTTCAGTTTATGTTCCTACAACATCTATGCAGTTACCATAAAAGTCAAACATCAAATCACAAGTGAGCATTACGGAGAGAGGCGGGTGACAGCACCCTCATCAGTAGTCAGTGTCAGAGCCCTCAGCATTGTCCACGTTTCTCGAGAGCATGTAGTTGTCCATGTCAATTGAACGGCAGTTGTTAATGGCATACCGCAGGCGCTCAGCCATGACCAGCTGGCTGGAATAGGGGGGCAGCCTCAGCTGGAAGAAGCAGGTCTGTGAGGTAGGCAGACTGTCGTAAGGCTGTGAAGGGACAGAGAGAGCAATTACTGAGTGCAGTGCCAGTCCAGGGAGCACGGGGCTGCTCACTACCACCCCAAGGCAGGAGAGCACTTCTGCCTAGGCTGAGACCACCTGGCTGATTTACTTGGAAGTGGAGATTAGGTCTTAGCAGAAAGCACATGGGATCCACAGTCCTGGCCCCTAAGACTTTTAGTCAAGTTATGTCTTCCTTTCCACTTCCTCCAGTGGCCTGTGGTGGGAAGTGTTGAGCTCTTGGAGAACACTGCACAGAACACAGCAGAGGGGAAAAGCATGGTGACAGTGCCCACCTGTCCACCAAGGGCACAGACTCAAGCATGATGGGGGTGCTCCAGAGAGGGCACTTTCAAGCGCACTCTGCTGTATACAGTCTGCGCACTTCTCTGCTGCTCACAGCTGGTGAGGAGAAACAGCGAGGCCCAGGCTGTGCCTTAGCTAACTGTCATCACCAATGTGTGTGTAAAGCTGGGCTTTTTGTTTGCTTTGTTTTGTTTTTTTTCAACACAGTGTTTCTCTGTGTAACCTGGGGGTGCTGAAACTCGCTCTGCAGACCAGACTGGCCTTGGACTCAAAGAGATTGACCTTCTGTCTCCTGTGTGCTGGAATTAAAGGTGTATGCAAACACCACCCAGCTTGGAAAGCTGTTTTTTTTTTTTTAATTTAGTTTAAAAAAAAAAAAAGCCTAAAAGGGAAAAAACAAAACAAAACAAACAAACAAACAAAAAAAAACACACATGGTGTCTCACTATAAAATCTGGCTGGCTTGGAACTCAGTATGGAGACCAGGCTGGCCTTGAACTCACAAAGACCTGCCTGCCTATGCTTCCCAAGCACTGGACCTAGAGGAGTGCTAGAACTATGGCCACCTTTTAAAGAAGAATTTTTAAAATACACAACTGAAAATGGCTTCTGCTAGACAGCATGTTAAATATCTTGTCTGGCCCTCCCTGCTAACCACCATATTCTAAACTATTTGCAAGAACAGTAATGACACTACGTCATTTCTTCTTTCAGGGTTTGTATGTGGCTCAGGCTGGCCCTAGCTTGAGTCCCCCTTTGGTACTGGGATCGCAGTGCGCACAGCTGCTATGCGATATGTAACAGTAAGTGTTTCTCTCCTTCCAGGGCTGGGCTGGAAGGGCCAGGAAAGCGCTCCCTACTGGCCACATCCTTAGCCCTGCCCTCCCTCCCTAGCTTGGCATTCTTTGAGTCAGTGCTTCTCCTCAGAGTTCCCCAAGCGAGGCTACATTTCAGCAGAGGTGGGGGGGATCTGCACCCTCCAGGTGTGGGAGCTGCTGATAACAGAGGTACAGGCAGAGAAGCTGAGGACAGTGAGGAAAGGAAGATTGCTCAGAGTACCTAAATGTGGACACTAGAGAAGTGATCTAAGAGCCACAAAAGATACACTCCCAGTGGGCAATTTACTGAGGCAGGAGATTAGTGAGGTGGCTGGGTAGTCTGGGCATATTCAAGGTAAGGATCATTTCCAGAACTGAATGGAAAGGAGCTATTACCTCCTTCCCACTTCACTGTGCAACAACAAAACAGATTGACAGCTTATAGTTTTTGGCTAGTCATGCAGGAAATGCATGGAACGACTCTTTTCATAGCCCTCCCCCAGCACAGCAGTCCCAGGGAGCCTAGGCCATGGCCAGGAGCAGAGCTCCAGCTGGGGGCTGCAGGAGGCAGAGCTCTGTCTATGTGAATGGTTCTCAACATGTGGGTCGTGATCCCTTTCAGAGTCAAACGATGCTTTCACAGTGGTTGTATATCAGATATTTACATTATGATTCATAACAGTAGTAAGATTAAAGTTATGAAGTGGCAACAAAGTAATTTTAAGGTTGGGTAAAATGAGAGGGTCCCCACAGCTCGAGGAACCGTACTGAAGGACCACAGCCCCAGGAAGGTGGAGAGCCTCCGGTCTAGAGCAGCCGCCAGGAGCAGCGGGCGCCTGGAAGAACACAGGGCAGACACTGACGCTGAGCAAAGCACTGCGGGTAGCATCTTGTTTTCCTCACTATCTCCTCACCAGACCCCATTCACCCGCTCAAAGGACTGCCCACACATAGGGAAAGGGGAAGGGTTATGGCTGAGGAAAGAGGACAGAGCTACCCTAAGTGGTGTGCCAGGGGGTGGAGGTCAAGAGGAGGCAGAAAGCACAGGAAAGAATTCCAGAGGGCTCTGCGGAAAAGGGCAGTGCCTGCTAGGCACAGGTGGAAGGGGCACGAAGGAGAGAATTCGCTATGTGCAGGCTCCAAAGCAGAAAGAGCACAAGGTGCTGCAGAGACAGGCAGAAGCCCATTATGGCCAGAACACAGGGTGGGGCAGAGGTCTGACTGGGGAAGGCTAGCAGCGTTTACCCTGGGGTCAGTCCAGGATCCCTGAAAGGTCTACAAGGAGAGAGGCACAGCCAGTAGCGTACTTAGAAAGATGGCTCTTTCTAAGTAAGATGCAATGTGGGCTTCGGATTCCAAGCTTGTATGTTCCTAAGCCACCTTCAAAATGCAACCAGGCTGGGGATCTGCAGCTAGGGCCACTACCCTGTGCACCCACCTCCGATGGTGGCACGGTCGGCCGCCACTACTGCCTGTACACCAAACAAGACTGGACCCTGCATGCAAGTTACACATGGAAAAGGCATTGGGGCCTGAGAGGCAGGGACACATGAGGACCCCTTGCCCACTCAGATCTAATGCAAGACGAGGGAAGGGCGCTTCTGGCAACATGCTTTCCACATCCACGCAGGCCCTTTATTCACCACCACTAAGTGAAGTTAAAGTCTGATGCATCACGGTTTTAGATCTGTTATGAATCCCAAAAGCTAAAGCCTGAACAGGTAGGCCTTCTGGGGAGGTTAGACTTCCATTTCCCTAGCAGGCAAGCAATAAAAGAGGGGGTAAAGCGAGCAGATTTTAAGCAAGGAAGGAAAACTGCCTACTTACCCTATCGACCTTCATGATCTGAAACCTCTGGGAGATGTCGGCGGTGTTGGCTGGCAGCCGGGAGCGCCCAGACACAAAGCGCATGAAGAGCACCCTCTCCTCATTGGAGAACTCCTCCAGGGTGCGCCACAGCCACTGCACCAGCTGGTGCTGCTCATCTACCTCGCGGTAGCGCACCACCTTCTTCAGGACTTCCACACAGATCTCAGGCATCCCGCACACCATCTGTTCCAGCTGTTTGGCCGTGAGGAGGGACAGCAATGGCACAGGGACAATCCAGGACATCCCTTCTCGAACTGCAGCCACCTGTCACGAGGTTGTCCATTTTAATACGTTTGTTGTGTGGAGAGATACTTATCATGACCACCTCTGTCCATTCTAGGTGTAAGTCCTGTGGCCAGGGCCACCCTTGCGTGAGTTCCACCCTGCTCTGAGCCTCTTACCCTCCTTCCAGTCTCAATTCAAAGTCAACATAGGAGCCTGCCTTCACTTCCTGCCTTCTTCAGGGGCCCCCACTCATGTTTCTAGTCACAGGGAGCTCCATGCTATTTAGTGTGTTGTGTGACTGTTCTACCTCCTCATCCACGTAAGCACCTCTTAAGGACTGGTAGGGTATAGGTGGATATTCTTTAAAAACTGTGTCCACTGAAAAACAGTTCTTGAAAAGCATAAAGAATGTACAATAGAAAGTCAATAAACAGAATTTAGTCAGAACATCTGTCAATCACCACTTACTATCATTTGAATTTTCTCACATGAAAAATGAGGTAAATATTGTTCACCATGAGTAATGACAAATGACCTGGCAGTGTCAGCACCACTAGAGTCATCCTGTTTCTGTTCTCAGAGCACAGGGCAGCTGGGTAGCTGCCGAACAGAGGAAGAAACTCCAGCTCTCTGCCTCTATGGTACAGGAAGGCAACCCTACTTCAAATATTTCTCTTTAGGCCAACCTCAAACCATTTATTTAAAAAAAAAAAAAAAGAAAGAAATACAAGCCCCCAGTCAGGAGCTCCACCCTTGGGGCTGTAAGTGGTGCTATGGTTACTGTGCCTGGGCTGAGGGACTGCCCACAGCATCTCTGAGGTAATAAGGGGCATATCCACTACAGACAATTAAAAGTAAGCTACCAAGGCCAGTAAGATAGGGAAAAAAAAAAAAAAAAAAGAGCTGTTTATAAGCAGCATGATACTAAGGTGTGAGGCTGGCTGCTTGGAGGAAGCAAGGAGATGACTGGGGACAATCACAGGAAGAACATTCAATTTTAAAAGATGAGGCGAAAGTGAAAGTGGAAGGGGCCAATTCACTGAGAGAAATGAGGACAGTGGACGTCAGGAGCTCAGGGGAAGGTCAGCAGAACCTGCCTGCAGGGAGGCCTGTGGTAGGGCCATTCTTATTTTCTCTAGGTTCTGTGCTTCTGTGAGGTGCTCACAATAACCCTTAGTGCTTTGGCTCTGACAC
Organism: Psammomys obesus; assembly: GCF_907164565.1. Classification (NCBI taxonomy): domain Eukaryota; kingdom Metazoa; phylum Chordata; class Mammalia; order Rodentia; family Muridae; genus Psammomys; species Psammomys obesus. Next base: position 4,020,146 of record NW_026585691.1, on the reverse strand, counting down.
TGAACCTTTGCTAAACTAAAGAAAACAGTTTAATGACTGAACCGGCCCCGAAGTCAAACTCAAGGAAGGACCAGGAGTGAGAAGTATGGAACGTTAAGTAACTGTACTTTGGTATCCTCAGAGCCTAGATCCAGAGCTAAAAAGGACCCAATAACCTTAAGATAAAACATTGAAACTATGAATGATCTTACGGAAAGAACCAACTCTGACATACTATCATCTCCTGGTCACTTGTTCCTATTCCCATGATTAACTCAATGCTTATTCGTGTTTCAGGACAGAGCAAGGAGAACACAAATGAAAGAGAAGATAGTCCTCAGGTGCAGCCTTTCATACACACAACTATGAGACAAGCTGAGGACCTGCAGAGTGAAGCAGGCCTGTGAAAGAGGTGCAACTCCTAGCTGCGACTCGCAGATCCACATCAGGAGAAGGAAAGAGGCTCTTATGAGGCTTTACGATCATGTGTAGGGACTAGAGAGATAGCTCAGCAGTTAATAGCTGGCTGCTCTGCCAGAGGACCCAGGTTCAATTCTCAGCACCCACATGGCAGGTCACAACTGTCTATAACTCCTGTTCCTGCGAACCTGACCTTCTTACACATGCAGACAAAAGGCCATTTGTAGGACTGACTGACCTAGCTGGAGCAGGTACTAGATGGGATAGTTGTAAGAAATATGGGCCAGGTACATGAGGAGGAGTGAGGAGTCAGGGCCTTGAAGCTGAGGTGAGAACTTAGCCTCATACAGCAATGATCAATTCAGAGCTGATTTAAGGATGGGGGTTGGGAGACATGACCTAAGAAGTCTCTGGATAAGGTCTGAAATAGAGACACAAGTGAATCTATGCATACATGGCAAATAATGCCCACATCTGGCTGTAACCAGTGAGCTTTCATCTGGACAAACTGAAGCATCCCAGGCCACTTCCTGCATGAGGTTTCATCTCACCTGCCGGTCCATCTCATGAAGCCGATACTCAATGGCCCTCTCCACGTATTCCTTTCTATTGGAAAATGTGAGCGGGATACTATTTCCTCCAGGGATTATGGGAACCATCTTACCATCAGCACTCTGGCCGACAAAAGAATCAAGAGGAATCATCTGAGAAAAGAAAAATAAGAAATTTTATTACATGGTAGAGAGGATAACAAAAGGCACATTTCTCACATAAAACTAAAAAAGTCAAGGCTTTAGTACCAAAAACAAGGCAGGCCAGGCAGGTCTGCCTGCTCAAGACCATGCTGGCCCATCTGCTACAGGTAAAAAGAGGCACATCTTTGCACCAAACCAAGTTTGTTATGTTCCAGCTACCTAGGCCTCCCTCTCCTCTTGGTGTACCTGGTTGTCCACTCTGACATGCAGAAAAGTTGTTAAAGTGGAAGGAGCAGAAGATGGAGGCTGGAGCCAGGTCTCCACATTAGCAGCGACCTGGGTCACTAAGGCTGAGCTACCAGGGGCAGCTTGGCCCAGACATTCCAAGGTCAGGCTGACAGAAAGAGGAAGACAGCTTCTGCCTCTACCCAGAACACTGATCGGAGTACACAGGCAGTCAGATATGGCAAGTTTACCTCGTGGAAACTCTCTTCAGTAATGCCGCTGTCTTCAATGTGAAGGATGCTGTTAAGGGTCTGCACATAGAGCAGATCCACCTCCTCCAGGTCCTCGAGGGTAAGTGGAACACAACACAACTGTTTCCACACCAGAGGGGCCAGGTGAAGGTCCAGAGGCTTCTTTGTACGTATGGCAACCCCCATTAAAATTCCCAAGAACTTAAACTGCATTAAATGTTCATCAAGACAAGCAGAGGGGTTAAAAAGGAACCTGCAAAAGAAAAGTAAAATCTTTTAGCAAAAACTTCCTCCCATTAGAAACACGTTTCCCATAGTTAGAGCATTAGATTGGGCCTGTGCCGTTGAGTCCAGTGGTTATTGAGTACCCTCGGCTGTTTAAAGTCTAAGCATCCCCACTGGCCCTCGTTTGGTTCCAGGTGCTGGAAATTGTAAGCATGTGCCGTCACGGCACACTCACCTGCAGTTCTTTAGTTACTCTAATCACATGTGCGTGCTCACCAAGCTACATGACTATTGTTTTGGACAGCATAGGGACAACATTCTGAATCTCACTCTTAAGAGAAAGACTGAGCGCATGTACATATGTGTGAGAATAAGCATGTGTGAGAGAGAGTGTGCACTTGTACATGCATGAGCACGTGGCAGGTTTCTGAGTGTACAGAGGCCAGAGAAGGATGCTGGGTGTCTTTCTCTATTGCTCTCCACCTTAGATTTCTGAGACAGTCTATTACTGCTAGCTGACTTCAAAGCCACTATGTGAACAAACCTGGCGTCAACTCACAGACATCAGGCTGCCTCTGCCTCTGTGTGAGGATTAAAGGTGTGTGTCACAACACATGTCTTTCGCCTCAAATTTTTTGAGACTGGATCTCTCACTAAATGTGAAGCTCACCTGGCTAGGTTGGCCAGCCACTGAGCTCAGACCCTGCCTGTCTCTACCCCCAGCACTGGAGTTCCAGGCACAAGCAGCCATACCCAGGTTTTATGTACTGAAGATTTAAACTCAGGTCCTCTTGTTTCCAAGTGCACCTACTTTCCAAGTCATCTCCACAGCTCATACTTTGTTTCTATTTAAGATAGAGCCTTGCTACGAAGCTCAGGTTGATGTTAAACTCACGATCCTCTTAGCTGTACTTCCCAGGTTATAGGCACGTCCCACCACACCCAGCTAACTTAGAAACAAAGGAAGAGCAGTGAACGGCTAGTAGCCACCTGCTCAAGAATGTCCCACATTCCGAAATCATTTCACTGCAAGATGAAAAACATTTAAACTTGCAAAGAAAGGACAGCAGTGGAACGTGACCAAGTAGCTCCATGACATGGCAGCAGCAGAGCTTTCTACATGAATCAAGACACAAGAAAGCTACACAGCCTGGAGAAACACAAGGCACCAGGGTACATAAGAGACCTTGAGTGTCTTCTTCCCTTGGGATTATCATCAATCTGTCCCTTAGTACTGGGCGAGGTTGGCAATGTCTGTTTCTCATCATGACAGGGTTGATGGCTGCATTGCCTTGGGGTTATAATGAGGACTTAGTGGGGAACATGAGTGGAGCAGTGAGAACAGGAAGCACTCAGTAGTAACTGTCATTATTAAGACATTTGAGAAACATGCCCACCTTACCTGTCTCTATTGTAACCGACTTCTGCAGTAGCATTAGGAGAGGGTATGAGAAGGTCAACTATACCAGTCTCAAGTTCCTGCAGGAAAAGGGTTTTGTTGAGAGATAACAATCAAATGCATCAAGAGAACAAACCAACTTCATTGGAGGTAATACTGCAAAGGAGATATTTGGGAAACTTATAAAGCTCTACTTCAGCAATCTCTAGAGCTTAGTTATTTTTGTGATTTCAACTTAAAGTAAAATTATGAAGTCCTCCCTGGGAGAAACCTCAAGAAGCATAAAGAACCAGCATGAGAGAAGCCAATAGTGAGCAGTGGTGTAGCTATGAACAGGGTATGGTGAAATTCCAAACTGCCTCAATACTGACAGCCAAGTGTTACCCACGTCACAGGGACAGAACTAATGGAACAGAATTAAGTGGAAGGAAGAGAACTAATCTTGAAGCAACCCACCAATGTGGCTTCTAAAATCAGAACTTTAATCACGGTGGTAGCTCCCAGCCCCTGCTTAAACTCTTTAACACACATTTTCTATTCTGGAGCCTGGTGGCCCACTTTGCTGTAAAGCACACAGTGGTCCTGGATCTGTCTCCTACTTGATGCACTCATGTGTCACCACTGTTCTTTCTACTCCTGCACACCTGATGCTGGAAGGGTGAAAAGTCAGTGATCTTGATATGCTAAGGTATCTCCACAAAACATTTCCTGAACTCACTACAGTCTGCTGCACACACAGCACTAGCAGGGAAACACAGACTCACAGATGCAGCCATGCTGAACTGACAGGCACTGGATATCAAACACCATTAACAGAGCTCAGGGGGGATGCCCATGCAGGTACCTGGCACATCTCTGTGATGGTGTCATCAAACACTCCTCCAGCATCATCAGCCCCTTCTCCAACCAGTTTAACCTTCCATGCTCGGGAGGGTAGACGGAGGTCTGATGCATTTAGCTTTACCACTTGTCTCGCTATTTGAACAAAGATGGGCTTACACTTCCGTCCTCTAAACAACAACAACAAAACCCATTAGAAATAATGTTAACACAACTCTTCTGCTCCACAGATCATCCCAGAGATCCTTGGTGGCATCTTTTCATTATGAATGGACATGGGGACCAGTGTGAGCGTTGTCACTGCCCTTTAAAACTGGAGAAGCTAAGGCACAGAGATGAGTTAACAGTAATTTCTAAACAATTCTAGCTGGTTGGAGAAACACACATGACCTACCTGGTTGATATTCTCTTTACAGTAATCTGAGGCCCATAATTTTTGCCTTGAACCATGGTCTTCCCTATGGAGCGCACCATGGGCAGTGTGTAGACTCTCGGAGCTAACAGAGGCCGCAGCTGTCCCTGTACGATGCCCCAGGTTCCAGCATTGTAATGAGAGGTGCTGCTCTGTAGACAACATGAAGAGATCAAAGATGGCATAACACAAAACTTCAAAGAAATAGCACTTTTAGATATAATTTCTTTCTGAAATGTCCTATAACAGCACTGATCAGAACACCAGTTGCAATTAGTAAATTTAAAAAATTATAAAATGTGATTAATATTTTTTAAGCCTTAGAAAATAAAGAAAAGGAAAACTACAGACAAGGTATAAAATCATCCATAATCCATCCACACAGAGATAACACCACTGACGCCCTGCATTGCCTTTCAATCTGGGCATGCACACATACATCCTCAACCATGTGAGAAACTATTTAAATGTTTCTTAGCTACTTTTCTCACATGGCTTTGTATCAGACATTTCTCACTTAACCAGAACCAGCTTGTTGGCAATCTGTGCAGCAGAGCATCCTGCTGCCTGTCTGTTCCTGTGTATAGGAGACGTCAAGGCTTTACCTTTCTCTCCTAACTGGTGATCCAAAGGTTTCTGACTGAGAGTTTTACAAACTGATACACATTTTGGAAGACATGCTTACTTATTAAATAACCTCATTCGCTTTCTTCTTAAATTGTAGGACCATTCTATAAAGACAAATTAGCCAAATTTACTTTATTTCCCCAACTTTCCTTTACTAGATTGAGAACGATCCTTTGTGAAGAGAAGGAAGGCTTCTAAACTTCTCAGCTGACCTGATTCTTGGGTACCCTTTACTATGATCCTAGCAGCACTGTGTATTTAGATTCCCCCCCCCCCCATTCTTTTTCCAGGTCTAGGGATGCAATCCAGCCTCCCTAAGAAGGCTAGGAAAACCCCTAACGTTTTGGCCATACACCCATCCACTTAACATCATGAATTAGCTGGGTAGGAGATAAGACATGTTCAGTCACCCATGCTTCCTCCAGTTTTAAACAAATCAAAACACTTTCTGTTGACATACTTGCTCACAAATCAGCAATACAATGGAATTACATCTGTTCTTCCTGTTCTTCTTGAGTCACAGAGCATAACAGGTTAGCCATGAGAGAAGTTTCCAAAGGCAGAAAGGCCCCAGGATCCGGAAAGCCCGTCATGGGCACCACTTCCCAAGCCAGCACTTTACCTGGTTGTTGGGGCTGAGATTCAGGAGCCGCCATGATGAGTACATGAGGTCGGAGAAGTGGTAAAGCAGCCGGAGCCTAGCCCGCACGGTGTGAATGCTCACCTCCCTCAGGGCCCCATACTGCGGGGGCACTGCATCAGGCAGGCCCAACTGGAGAGGCACCGACACACCTGCCCAAAGCACAGAAGCACTTGTGAAGGAAAACACAGCGTTTCAATTCTGAGTATTTTGAAAACTTTCACACAGTGAACACAGAATAATCACTAAATGGACACCTAATCTCACTCCCTACATTCTATATTAATATTTTACTATATTTATATATTCTACATGGATATCTATTCCTCTACCCATTAATTCATCCTAATTTTCTTTAGTACTTGTGGTTTGAATGACAATAACCCCCAAAGGCTCATAGATTTTAATATTTGGTCATCAGTGTGTAGCACTATTTGAAAGGATTAGGAGGTATGGCCTTGTTGGAGGAAGCGTGTCACTGGGGGTTGGCTTTTAGTTTTCAAAAAGCCCATTCCATGGCCAGAGTCTCTTTCTCCAGCTGCCTGAGGATCCTGATACACAACTCTCAGCTACTTCTCCAGTACCATGTCTTCCTGTGTGCCACCATGATAATGGACTAAACCTCTAAAACTATAAGCAAAACACATTTCTTTTATAAGAGCTGCCATGATATGGTGTCTCCAAAGCAGTAAAACCCTGACAGTACTGATCCTTAAAACTTAAAAAAACAAACATCGTAAGTTCAAGATCACCCTCAGCTACATGGGAAGTTTAAGGTCGTCCTGAATTACATGAGACCATTTCAAAAATCAAAAAAAAATGAAACAGTACAAATAAAAAATTAAAACCAAACAAAAAAAGCCTCAAACAAACAACACAGGAAACCCAGTCTTTTCTCCTTTAGCAATTTCTGTTTGAATAAAGAGACAATAATAGTTGGGGTAGGGGATAAATTCTTCCTTTCCTATTGTCAATTTCATCTTAATGCATACTGCAAATTAGAACCAGGTGTTCACCTCTTGCTTGCTGCTAATCTCCATGACAGTTAGTCCTTAAGAAAATAATCTCTCCGAGAAGTATTCCCCAAGAACTTGTTGTAAAGTAGGGAGGTAAGAAAAACGGAAGAGAACTCTAAGCGCAACCACACATGGCTTCACCAGAGGCTAGCAAAAGGTGGATGAGGGCGTGGACAAGCAGTAACACAAATATGGCAACTACTGAAGAATGCCACAATTGAAGAAATGGCTGCATTCAGGGAAACAGAAGATACAGACAATCAGAGGCTTTATTAGGGAAACAATTATGCCTATGTTTGGTTTGGTTTGGGTTTTTTTTAAGACAGGTTCTCTCTGCATAGCTTTGATTGTCCTGGAACTCACTCTGTAGGCCAGGCTGGCCTTTAACTCAAAAAGATCTGCCTGTCTTTTATGCATAAGTTTTTGTGTGTGTGTGTGGCTATGTAGTAAGTAAGAGGTCATTCCACAGAATGACCATCCACCTCGTTTTTGGAGACAAGGTCTTCTTCCATTGGCCTGGAGCTTGCTGATCAAGGAAGACTGGCCCTGGGGTTTGCTTGTCTTTGCTTCCTCAGAACTGGGTTTACAAACTTGTGCCAACACACTCAGCTTTTTTTTTTTTTTTTTTTTAATGTGGGTGTTTGGGCTCAAACGAGTCTTTATGCTTGTATGGTAATTACCTTACTGACTAAGCTATGTCCTCAGCCCTGCCTTATATTTTTAAGTCTTTCTTTTTTTAATGACTGTAATGATTTTATAATATTTAAAAAAATTTTAAAGCTAGAACAGCTACTATTCACATTCTGCAATGGAATAAAATGGCACTAACTAGACTTGTACTGCATCACTGAATAGATATCTTGTTTCAAATGGCTAATGGAGTGAGGAATATGACACCTCAAAGTCATATTTTAAGTTTTTTGAGTCAGTGTTTCTCTGTGTAGTCCTGGTTGTCCTAGAACTCACTTTGTAGAGTAGGCTGGCCTTAAACTTAGAGATTCACCTGCCTCTCTCTGTCTCCTGAATGCTGGGATTAAGGGAGTGTGCCACCATTGCCCAGTTCACCTCAGAGCTCTTTATCTTTTCAATAAAAAAACCTTATAAAACAATTGTCACCTTTTTGTTGGTGTTTTTTTGGCAAGGTTTCCCTACCATCCCTAGCTGTCCTTGAACTCACTATGTAAGTGAAGCTGGACTGGAATTCACATAGATCCCCTTGCTTCTGTCTCCCTGGGATTAAGGGTGGATCACCATGGCCAGTTTTATTTGTTACCTTTTTATCTATATGTACCTTTATCTATAAAGGCGCATGCCTTTAATCCCAGCACTCAGGTTGACAGAGGCAGACGATGGCTGCAGAGACCAGCCTGAATCCTGGACAGCCAAGGCTACATAGAGAAACCCTGTCTCCAAGAAAAGCCAATATATATATATATATACACACACACACACACACACACACACACACACACACACACACACACACACACACACAC
>NW_026585691.1:3945055-4011911 GCF_907164565.1 Psammomys obesus | reverse complement strand
CACACACACACACACACACACACACACACACACACACACACACACACTTAGTAGATGTTCTAACAATTAATCTTTGCTTGCCTAAAAAAAACATACTGATTTTTTTGGGGACTAGAGAAAGAGAAAAAGAGAGGGCAGGAATCTTTGCTATATACTGAAATCTGTAGAAAAAAATGCCTGATGTATAGTGTTTATAGCACAAAGAATACTTCAGAAGCCTTGACAGTTTCAGACAGATGCTGGATGCAGTCAGAACTGCCAGCAGAGTGCACTGAGGCACTGCTTGGCCTGTCTCTCACCTGGTGCTCTCGGTGGGACAGGTGGTGCTGTCCATGCGGCACTGTGGCACCGGCCCGCTGAAATCTGACGAATGTTTTTCCCTTGCAGAACTGTTACCAGGGTTGGTTCTCGGACATGGTTGGTGTGGCCTAGGCCAAGCTAAGAGTAAAAGACAAATGCACAGAGACTGAAGAGACAGAACTCAAGCCAATATAATCTATTAACATCTGTGTTACACACCAACATCAATAATGAAGTAAATTCCAAATATATATATATATATCCCCCCCCCCCGCCGCCATCATTGTATTCCTCACGGACTAGACTGTCTCCTAAAAACAAGGGCAACAGGGCCTGTCCAAACTTACAGATCATTCTTAACAACTGCTCACTCTCTTGGATTTCACTTCTGGAAAGGGTATGAGTTCTTGGAAAGTGAAAAGAGAAGGATCTACAGAGCTCTTACGTAAAACATACTGGCTTCTGAGTAACAATATACAGATATAAAACATATACAGACTCCAGGTCTCTGTTCTTAGCAGCTAAGTGTTCAGCAGCAGGGAAGATCTTGTCAGCCTAAGCTGGAGAATTCCCCAAAGCCTCTTCACCATTAATTCTCCTCTCATCAAGATTACTGCAACCACAATGACAAGCGACTTCCTGGTCTGCAGTTAGGAGGAGAATGCTCATGGAGGCTACTGTGAATAACTGACCTTGAACAGCAGGGTCTCTGATTCTGTGGGCAGTCAGATCTGAGATTATGGCAGCAGTGAGGATGGCTCTGCCTGTGGCTGAAAACTCCTGTAGAAGCATCTATTTCAGACATCTCCTACCGAAGTCTTTCTCTTCATACACAGAAGACCTACACACATAAACCTGTAGTCTTTTCACATTCTCTTCACTTCCATTCCTGCCTTCACTCTTGTGACTACTGGGGATGACGAGACTTCCTGCACAAGCAAAAAATTCTCTGGACACTGCTGCTGCTGCTTTTTTGCTTTTTTAAGACAGGATTTCTTTGTGTAGCCCTGGTTGTTCTGGAACTATCTCTGTAGACCAGGCTGGCCTTGAGCTCAGAGATCTGCCTGCCTCTGCCTCCTGGGATTAAAGGCACAGTGTGGACACTAATATTAGGAAATATAAAGATATTCTTGCAAGTAAGTAACACTGTCATATTTCTAGAGCATGCAAGAGCAGCAAACAAGACATTTACCTGCCCTTCTGAATTGCTCCCCCAGGCATAAACATCTCCAGTTGATGCTAAAGCAAGTGTGTGTTCAGCTCCAACTGCCACATCTTCGATGACCACTCCAGCTAAGACAGGGATTTGCTGCGGTCGATTGTGATTCCGGGCACGACCCTCAGGCAAGCCTATCAGGCGGTCTGCAGGATAGCAAGAGGAAGCGTTACGGATTGGGCACCTTGAAGTCTGTGTTTTGTAACAGGCCATTAACTTTTTGTGTGAGAATGGCAATGATGTACATAACTCACTGGGGCAAAACCTTCTATTCCAGAAAAACATACCAGACTTTAAGTAAAAAGTCTGAGGCTATTCCTGAATGAAATGTTAGTCTTTTTATTTATTAAAAAAAAAAAAAAAAAAAATCAAGCCTAAAGTCAATATTTTAAGCCAAGATGCTTTTCAATATGAAAAGGACAGGCATATGTCCAACAAGGCCTTCAAGACTCTTGCATTCTTATGCCATTCAACCTGTCTTAGCCTCAAATTTCTCTCCTACTTCTCTCTTAACCACTGCTGCTCAATATCCTCTAGGCCCATTAGGCATGGCACCTGCCACCTGACTTCCACTTGCACAGCTGCCCTAAAACTGTTCCTCAAAACCATGAGTTAGCTCCTGCCCACTTGCTGCAATGGCCTCTCAGACGCTGGCCCATGGACCGACCCGCAGCTATCTGATTACATGTCCAGAGCTTCCCCCGGTTCCCCACAGACTCTTCCAATCTCGCCAATACTCTACTAAAAACCACCTGCCCTAACACTCCCTAGAATTCTACTCTTTTCTTCACATGATCTCTGGGCTTCTTAAATCAAATGACTAAAATTCAGCCACTATGTAATCAATGTCCTAAACTAAAACTGCACATCCAATTCTTCTGGAGTCCCAGCTCAAATTCAACCTGCTGGATATCTCCAACACATATCTAGAACAGAAGGGCCCATATAGTGATTACGATTTGAACATAAAATGGTCCCAAAAATCTCATGTGTTTAAGCTGTGGCCCCAAACTAATAGTGCTACTAAGAGGATGTTAACTTCATCAGTGGATTCTTCCACAGCTGAATGGTTACTAGAAAGTGAGACCTGGTTGGAAGAAGTGGTAATTAGAGGCATATTATTCTTCATTTCTCCTTATATTTATTCGTTTAAAAATATTATTTATTTTCATTATATATGTGTGTGAGTGCCTACATGCATGCCTAGAGCCCACAGAGAAAGGTGTTGAATCCCCCGGAATTAGAGTTAGGCATGGGTATGAACCACAAGATGTGTGTGCTTGGAACCAAAGCCAGGTCCTCTATAAAAGCAGCAAGTGCTATTAACCACTGACTCATATTTCCAGCCCCTTATTCATTTGCTGCTTTTCCTCCTCCTTCTTTTTCTCTTCCTGTGTGTGCACAGATACAGGCCATACTATGTACATAAAGGTCGGAAGACAATTTTCCCTTTTTTCCACCCTGTGAATTCTGGGAAGGAACTCGGGTCTCATGTTTGGCAGCAAGTGTCTTTACAGATGGAGCCAATCTTGCCAGCCTGGAGGTATGTATTTGAAGGATTTTCTTTTTTTTTTTTTTTTAAAGATTTATTTATGTATACAGATGAGTGCACACCTGCATGCCAGCAGAGGGCATCAGATCATATTATAGATGGCTGTGAGCCACCATTTGGTTGCTGGGAATTGAACTCAGGACCTCTGGAAGAGCAGCCAGTGTTGTTAACCACTAAGCCGTGTTTCCAGCCCCTGAAGGATGTATCTTGTCTCCAGCCTTTCCCCTTCTTCTTTCTCTGCCTGGTGCCCACAGAGACTAGAGGAGGATGTTGAGTCCCTGGAAGCAGAGTCAGGATCAGTGTGAACCCCATGACGTGTAGCTAGCCACAGGAGGTGAATAGCTTTGTTTGGCCATTCTCTCCTCCCAAGAGAAGCTGCTTCTTCACGAATCTAGAATCAATGGGACCATACAACTACAGACTGAAACATCTCAATCCATGAAACAAAACAATCTTTGTTCCATTGTCATAGTGAAGAAAAAGCAAACTAACACAATGACTAAAGTTAAGCTCTTTCTCTCCTGAGCCAGCTCATTCCTTACTCAAGGACTCAGTTTACTTCTTCACCTCTCCACCATCCACACTCACCTCCCAGTCTCTATAGCCTGCCAGCAGCAGAGAAGAGGAGGGAGAACTCTTGGCAAGGGTTCTTCTAGCAAGAGTGAGGGATCTCTCATGAGACTTAATGGAGGGAAGTTTGTCCTTGAAACAAAATTCATCAAATAGGAGCAGAAAGTAGCAAATAAACAAGGGTCACGAGATAAACACCACTCAGAGAACTCTATAAACCAAGAAGGCAAATGTTTTTGTTTTTTTGTAATACACACGTATAGAAAGTAATATAGTCTAGAATATACCTTGACCAAAAGTATACACATGACCATCCTTGGTCAAAGCCACAGAAAACTGGGTTCCACAAGCAACCTTTTTAATTCCAATTCCACAAAGGACATCAACTTTCTGTAAAATAAAAGTATAAGGAATATGTTCAGGAGGAAAAAACAAACCAACAAGCAAAAACTTCTTGAATTTTCCTATTGGCATTTATAACATCAAGTACCATCTCCAATAAAAAGGCCAATTGTCACTGACTTATATTTACCCAAATCATATTCTTAAAGATTATTTTCTCCTACTGCTCTCAGTGGTAACTGAGTGTTGGGGGGAGAGTGCTGAGGCTAAGGAAGTCTGGCTAACATTCTCAGGAACACATGCGAAGTGGAGCATTCCACGAAGAAGCAGAAACCAAAGAAAACCATGACCATTTAAAGAACATGGCACGATTTTGTGAGACCGCAAGCAGCTTCCTGTCAGTTTGCTTTTCTTTTAGCTTTCCCATTTGGTAGGAGCTGCCTTCAGCATTCCCCAGAAAAGAAGTTTTCTGCTTCTCTAAACTCCAATTTGAATATTCATCAAGCAACTGTTAACATGTCACAGACAATATATGATAGCAAACAAGTTGAAAACAAAGTCAATCATGTTATGCTGTTTTATTAAATATGTAAGGAAATCCCATTTTATAACAAAGATTCACAGGAGGTTTGCGGAACCAAGGGACCTAAAATGTGAATAACTGTTCCTAGTTGATTTTATACACACTCATTTCTTTTTATATAAACACACACACACACATTTTTAAAGACGTACAATTCAATGGTGATAAGCTGGAACAGTGGCTGCAGGCCGAGTTGTAAATATCTACTCATGGGTCCTCCATAAGGACCCTGGAAGTTCCTGTTTCGTCTTTACATGGGACAAGTCATAGAGCACTCAACCTGTCTGCGAAGACAGAGGCTTACACTTGCAGAATGTTTACATCCATTTTTCCTTAGTAATGGCTTATTTAAAAGTCAAGATCTAGAATGTTGGACATTTAAGAATAAGCAACTGAGGGCCTTAAACCCTTGTCACAAATTACAAAAATGTTCAAGCTAAAGTACTTTCAAATCAAAAGATGTACTGAGAAAAGCAAAGGCTAAGTTCTACTGTATAAAAACTAAGATTTAAGGCAGTAACTGACCTGAGGGGAAGATTTTGCAGTGGAATTTCCTAAGCCCAGTTTTCCATAGTCTCCATCTCCAAATGCCCACACCATGGAGCCGTCTGCTGACACTGCCAAGGTGTGGTTCAGTCCACAGGCCACCTTGGAGAAACATCAGACCACTCAGTGAACAGATCATCTAACCTGAACACAAAATCTATTCCCAGAACTTTTTCTCTACTTGACTGAAAATTTTCATGTGTTGTTTCCGAAGAGTCTTACTGGTTTTGGTAACTGCTCCAAATGTTAACCCAAACACATTAACTAGAATTCCCAAGATCCCTAAATTATTACTTCACTTTCTTCAAAGTAAAATCCTTCAAGCATCTGTAGCTAAGAACATAAAAGTATAAAAGGCAGGAAAAAGTACATGTAACTCATTCAGTACACAGGCTATCTCAGCAACTACAGAGGGAAGTCAAGACATCTTACCCATTATTGAGACACTTTCAATGTTTGTGCAAAGAGGGAAAAATTCAACTATATAACTCAACACTGCCACACAGGAGCAACAAAAAAGCTGTTCCACATAAAAGCAGTTTTGTGCTGCTGCTGCTGTTTGCTTGCTTGTTTGAGATGAGGTCCTGATACATTACCTAGGCTATGCCTGAACTCTATTCACTTTTGTATCCCGGCGGTGGCCCCCTCCCTTATCTCCTCCCAGTCCCACCCTCTCTCCATCTTCTCCCCCTATGACCTTCCACTGATAGGGAGAGGTCCTCCTCCTCTACTATCTGATCTCATCAGGACTGGCTGCACTGTCTTCCTCTATGGCCTGGCAAGGCTGTTCCCCACCCCCATCAGGGAGATATGATCAAAAAGCCAGCCACTGATTTCAAGTCAGAGACAGCCCCTGCTCCACTTGGAGACTGAGTTGCCTATGGGTGACATCTGAGCAGGGGGTCTACGTCCTCCCCATGCATGGTCCTCGGTTGGAGCATTGGTCTCTGCAGGGCCCTTTGGGCCCAGACATTTTTGGTTCTCCTTGTGGAGCTTCTGGTGCTTGAACTCTTGATCTTGCTGCTTTTCAGCCTTTCAAATGCAGGGATTACAGATAAATGCCACCACACCCAGCTTTTTAAAGACTATACAGCAAGGTGTGATAGTGTTTTTGGATGGTGTTTGGGATGGGTTTTGGGTGGATGGTGTTTTTTTAAACAGCCACATCCAAAACTAGGGGCAAAAAACTGTGAATTTTTCACACTGGGAAAAACTAATGAAAAATTATAAAGTATGCCAAATAAAAGATACAGAGGTTAAACACAACTAGTGATTCTGGTCTTTCTGACTGATAGACGAACATCTACGTGCAAACAGAAGAGATAAGAAATTACTATCAACTACAGCACCACATTGACTTATGCCATGCCTGTCCAATCTGATATCCTTCCAGGGCAGTCACTCTCTCCGGAAGTTTTTTGTTAGAGGTGTTTCCGAGACCCAGACGACCATAGTCACCATTCCCAAAGGTGAAGAGTTTGCCATCTGATGTTACCACTGCTGAATGCTTGAAGCCACAAGACATCTAGGACAGAATCAAGGAGAAAAAGGCTTGTAAGAAGGGAGACTAGGAAAGAAGGCAGTCGCTTTCCGCTAGGAATGTAACAGTATAATTGGCTGACAAGTGAAGACTAAGGAGTCTACCTGCCCATGTACCCTCCTGATCTGCCTCAGCAGGTTCAGAAAAACCAAGCAGACCCAGGAAGAACTGTCATTATTCTTTTTGCTGTGTATGCTAACCTAGACTAAAGGAGATAAATGAGAAAAAATTTTGTAGTAAACTGTAGGGTGATATGTGATTTTACAGTATTATCTTTGATCACTAGCTGATCCTACAGACATGCACATCTCTTTACAACAAAACTTCACCACCTACCAAGAACTGTGTGGGGGACCTAATCCATTGGTGTTTTGTTTTGTTTTATTTTGTTTTTCCAAGAGCCTGCAGTTATCCTATCACGGACCAAGTCTGCTGGCTTGGAAAAGTTAAGTCCATTCTAACATTAAAAGCCGTTTAATTTCTAAAAGCTGAGGAATGAGCCTACATAACCAAAAATAGTGGATCTATTATACTGCCCATGGAATCTGTTTTTATACTATTCCTGCTAGCTAAACTTCAGAATGCTATTTAAAAACTCTGTATTTACACTAAAAGGCAAACTTATCCATTCTGTGCCTGACCTGCACCACTTCTTCTCCTTGTAAGGCCTCAATCTGCCTTGGCCGGCGCTGCCTGTCGCTGTTCCCATGGCCAAGTTTGCCATAGTCCCCATCTCCCCAGCTAAAGACTTCACCACTTTCTGTCAGGGCCATTGAGTGCCCATCAGAGCCACAGGAAGTCACCAGCTGTGTCACCACAAAGCCTAGAAGACAGAAGAAACACAAGAGGTGCCAACTGTAAACTATCTCTCTTGTAGCCACTATAGAATGCCCTCAGATTTGAAAAGCACCAAAATAATACTGTGTGATAAGAAACTTTAAATAAAGTTTATAGACATAACCTGGCATATCTGGGAGCAGTCACACAAATGATAAAGACGAGGGAGGACAAGAACAGCCATCACAGCCACTAAAGATGACATTCTAGTCACTCCTATAACTGCTTTATCAGGATTGTCTTATTTCTCCTTTCACACAGAGCAAGTTGGGCAGACACCACCATTCCCATTTTCCACAGTTGCAGAGATTGAGCTGCAAAGTGGTATGATGATTAGGACATGGGTCCAGAGCCAGGGACTAGAAAGAACAGGTAGGAGCCCTGCCTGTGTTCCTATCCACAATGTAGCAGTCTATCACCCAGTTCTGCAGGAATCTCCTGTGAGCTCACTGATAAGGCTTAAGTAAAAGCAATTACTTAAGAGTATTTGTGTTCTCCATGAAAAAGCATGCTCACCTTACAGCCTGTAGGCCAAATATATCCCAATATAGCTAGGGATGTGGCCTAATTAGCAGGTGACATCATGTCACAATGTTCAAAGGTTGGATAGCCCTTATTGCAAGCATTAGGATCCATGAGACCCTGCAGTAGTTTTTCTTGAGGCATTCTGTTTCAAGTGACACAAATCTCTGCCAGAGATGCCCTTTAAACTCTCTAGCACAGTTGGAGATTTTCATGTGAAGTGTTTTTATGTTAATGAAACACACACACACACACACACACACACACACACACACACACACAGACACCTAATTGCAGTTTGTTTATAATTTTAAACATTTTGTTTTCCTTGGATCTCAAATGTATATGCTGCTACATTTTAGCGCTCCTACTTATGAACTACATAAAATGTGGAAATTAAGGCTGTACAGAGTACCTAACTAGAGCCAAAACATAAGCAACCCCCCTTGGGTTCCACAGTTGGGAAGAGTTCCAGTAGATATGCACACTCCTACAGTCAGGTCACTGTTTTCTAACTATTTTAAATCCAGGGCAGCCTCACCTTGCAGGGCTGAAATGACAGTCAGCACATGAAGGTCATCTGAATTTCCTTGCCCTAATCTGCCATAGCTTCCTTCCCCACAAGCCAACACTGTGCCATTGGCCTGGATGACAAAGGTACAGTTCTGACCACATATAACCTAGTATAAAACACAGAATTAAAAACATTATTCTTATTTGAGTCAGACATGATCAAGATATATTGTGTACGTGCATGAAATTATCTAAGAATAAATAAAAACATTACCTCCCCATTACCCTTATTGTTTATCTCTAACATTCAGGCATTTTAGGTGATTTCATGCACCTGAGGATAGCTCTACCACTTCTTTTTTCCTTTGTACCAAAGCAGGAAAACTGGCCTAACTGTGGCTTCCCTAGGACCTTTGATTACTATACTTCTGATAACAATCAAGGCACATATGAGGCCCATCTCACTGAAAGAGTTTAGACCCATGAGATTTCAGTTAACTGCACAGTTAAACAACAACAACCTAAGAAAAGAAAGAAGAAAAGCAATAGGGAATTATTAAAGCCTGGTGTTGAAAGAGGCAGAAACTGGAATGGAAACACACAGGGAACAGCAGTGAACTCTGGGACAGCTTAGGCAGAAGAGAGCTGAAGTGGCTTCAAGGATGGTATGGGAATACAGTACCATGACAATTACATGAAAGGAGGGGTATCAATAAAGTCTAAAGATCCTAGATAGTTTATGTTCCCAAAGAGAACAGTGATTAAGATTAGCTCAGCCTCCATACATTTACACTGCACTGGCCTAGTAAACTGTGACATTAATTTACTATATTTGCAAGAGAGAAAATTTTAGAAACTTACTAAAATGTCTTCAGTACAATAAAACCTTAGCAAGCTTTTATTTGGAAACCACATATAAAATGAGATTCCTTCATGTTTCACCACCTAGACTACAAAACTGATAAGCTTTAACCCCAAATAAGTTACTGACAGCAATTGGAATTCCCACATTTCTTCTTTGCTCTTCACTCTTCTAGTTAGTTACCTGTTGGGCCTGTGAGAAGGAAGGTGCTATAGCTGGTACCATTACATTTCTTCCAGCTTCGGCCAGCTGTCCATGCCTGCCAGCACCCCATAAGTAGACATCACATTTACCTCCCAGGTGCCAGTCCTAAAAAACCCACAGGCACCTAAAGTTAGGTTCATCCAGTTGCTCAAACAAATATACACTGAGCACAAGCATGTGACCTCTACGGGAAACAGAAGGACACAGAAACACATGCCTTTACAATCAAGAGACTGACTGAAGCCCACCACATAGGTCTATCTTTACTGACCTCGGGTCTGGAAGTGGCCCAAGACATAATTTGTTCATCCATGCCATTGATCCACTTGCTGTTATCCTGTAAGACAGAGCATACATCAAAACCAGTGATGCTTTGTTAGGACTCGTCTGCTCTGTTAGTGATAACGCTTTTCTGAAGAACATGGTGATAGCAGGACAAGTCAAGAGGACTTGTTCTTATTAGTTGTTCTCACTTTGTTTTGTGTTTAAAAAAGACAGGGGTCTCACTATGGTGCTCAAGTCAGCTGGCTTCAAACTCTTGGGATCAAAATTCTCTTCCTTTTTCCTCCTAGAAAAGTTGGGGCTATAGGTCTATGCCTTCCCAACCAGCAAGTCCAATACCAAAGTATTTTCAAAGTTGCTTTTTACATTCTAATATTTACATACACACACACACTTTTTTTTTTTTTTTTTGAGACAGAGTTTCTCTGTGTAGCTTTGGCTGTCCTAGACTCACTTTGTTGACCAGGCTGGCCTTGAACTCATAGAGATCCACCTGCCTCTTCCTCCCTGAGTGCTGGGATTATAGGCGTGCACCACCGCCTCACACCTGGCTTCAAATATTTACTTTTTTTTTTATACACACTTTCACTATCACTAGGTTCAAGGCTAATCATTCAGGTTTACTGAGTACCCATGGGTGCAAGGCCATGTACATAATCTACTATCACCCTAGATTCTTTGTTTAGTTTAGCAGGTAGCTCTTATCAGGGCTTCAGCTTTCTTATCTGTAAGATGATATTAGGGCCAAATGGGGTCCAAAAAGGCCTGCTATATTCTGTTTTGTTGTATTTTATTTCAGTCCTCTCGATTCTCTTATTTGTATGTGGTGCTGGTGCTGGGGACTGAACTCAGGCTGAACTGTGCGTGTCAGGCAGGTGTGCTGAGTGTAACATTCACAACACCATGAAAGACATTTCTTGATTAAAAATGTTTCCAGATAGTTTTATTCAATTCCTGTTGTATTTTCATTTTTATGTTCAAACACTTGCACAAATAAACCTTAACTAAGGTTAAATCAGGTGCTCGCTTGTACCCCCTTACATTGGCATTTTACTGTCATCTCCATTTCTATAGCTAGACAATATCAAATACAGTAAAAAAGAAAGGACACACTGAATGCTCTTCTGTATTCTCGCTTGATGCTGATTACTAACATGTTTAAAGCGTGGACTAGTTCAGCATCTCCATGTGGCATAAATCCCATAAAATGAGCAGAGGAAAACTAAGCACATGTGTACTTAAGGCACTTAGCAAGCGAGAAAGAAAAGAGTGAAGTATGGACCTGCTGTACGGAGTTGGCAGATTCAGAAGGCTCTGTCTCTACAGGCTTGAGCGGCCATACAACAGGAAATATATTCAGTTTATCTAAGGGCTTGTCACTGCGGGTCAAGCCAGCCAAGGAACTGTGGCATGCCAGGCAGCCATGGCACAACCTCCACTGCAAGTAACAGCAGCTCCTGCTGCCCTTACCATGAGGAGGACTAGCTCATCCTCGGGAACAGGCTCCAGGTCTGGGACAGTAAAGGACTCTGGAAATGGGGCTCCATTGGTCAGGGCTTCTGCAGCCTTGATGGTAGTTGAGAAGCATTCTAACCAGGCCCACTCATTCGGATTCCAGGACGTAGAATCTGGGAGGCAGTTCTGGTGGTGTGGTGGCACTGGAGGGCTACACAGCAGCTGATCCAGATGAAGTCCCACAGCAAGGGAAGCCAGACATTGCATGTAGGGGCTGTGAACAAGCTGGTCACCACAAACCACATGAGGCTAAGAAAAAACAAAAAAAATGCCGGTGTCAGATATTCTGAATGAACTTACTATGTTATGAAAGCTTATGGAACCAGTAAAGAGAATGATACACATATATATGTTAGAGAAAATTGAGTAAAGATTATGTAGCATTCTCTTTACTAGTTATGTAAATACACCTTTTATATAAAATAATTATATATTTAAATGGAGTTATTTATTATGTACACTGTATTCTGCCTGCATGCCAGAACCAGATCTCCTTACAGATGGTTGTGAGGCACCATGTGGTTGCTAGGAATTGAACTCAGAGCCTCTGGAAGAGCAGCCAGTGATCTTAACCTCTGAGCCATCTCTCCAGCCCATTTATATATATATATGTTTATGTAAAAGAAATTTTTATATTTAAAGACATATTTACATAAAATAGATAGTGTATTTATATACAAATAACCTTATATAAACATACTGCATTAATAAAATAAATTATTCAGTATATTTATATGTAAATAGCCTTATATAATAATAGCATTCATAAAATAGAATATATATAGTGTGTGTGTGTGTGTGTATATATATATATATATATATATATATATATATATATATATATCCTTATATAATCATGGCATTAATCAAAACTAAGAAACTTGTGCTAATATAACATTACTCAAACCAGAACTTTATTTGGCTTGGCCACTGTAGCCCTTTTTGTTCCAGAATCCAACATGGGATCACACTAGACTGCACATGCGTGCGTCTTTCCGACCATAAACAAGGCAGATAACAAGCCAATCACAGAGAGCTGACCCCTCACACTTCTCTTCCTGCAGCAGTAAACCTTGGTAGTCATGAGAAGCAAATTTCTCTTTTATGTCAGTCTTTAATCACAGCAGAGCAAACCTATGACAAAGGCCATGAAGATTAAACCCAGGCAAATTCTTCAGTGAAATTAACTGGCTATGAAGTCAACAAATCATCTGAAAGAACGTATCAACACTACAAACTGCAGGTTCACAGTTTCATTTTACTTCGATGAATCTAAAGAGTGGGTTTAAGGTTAACTGAACAACTGCTTCGGTGCAAGCGACTTCATTTCTGCCCATATCGCTGCACTTATTTTCCTTAAACTTCATGTCTTTGGGTGGGTGGGTGGAGGGGGATCCAAATTCCAAAGCACCAAGCACTATGGGAGTTAGGGCCATGAGTTACCTTTTCATAGGCATATTGCTCTTGAAGCATCATGGGTAGCCGTTCCAGGAACGCTCTCATGCAGGGAGCCATGTTTAATCCCAGAATACCCTGTTGTTTCAGGGCTGTCCTGCAGGTTGCTAAGATGTGATTGGCAGAAGCCCATTCTGCTGTACAGTTCACAACCAAAACATCCTAGTAAAAGTAAATCATGCCATATGATTAATTTCCTTATACAAAAGATTAAAAAATCATACCATCATCATTCAACCTGAGAAATTCTCTCCAGTAACTGGATTAACTACTTTTCCATTTTACAAACAGAAAAGTCTATAGAACTTTTAAAACATCCAATTTTTGTCTAAGTTAAACAAATGAATAAAAATAGTAAGTGTGAATCACCTTAACAAATTTTCTTTAAAAACATCAATTATCTGCTGGTTCATAGGACTTGTAAGACAAGGCTCACAGTCTGACCTGACTACAACACTAGGAGAAATAAAGAGTTGTTTCCTCAGGAGCACAGCGTGAGCCCAGAGTTGCCCTACTCCACGCAGCAGGCTCAATCGCTGTTGGCACTGCTGGGGTGCTGCACACTACACTGCTAGTCTTAAAGCACCCTAGGATTGCTTAGCTTGCACTTTTACTTTTAGTGGGGCCATTCACATAGGATTATAGCTTCTTTTAACACCATTTAAGCACATAAAATGTAAGTCAAACCGCACACTGGCTTTGTTTCTAAGAATATGAAGTTGACATGTGGAGTCCCATCTCAAATAATTAAAATTGTGAAGTAGGACATATTTAAAATGTTTTCTATAGATTAGTTGAATTATTTATTGTAACAATTTACTTCATAAGAGTGTAGAGGATGTTGTCATTTTCATTTTACTGTTGAGGAAATTAAGCTACATAAGTTTCTTTTATAAGATCACCACAGTGAGGCATGGAGCCAAATTTTGAATATAGCTTGGTACCATAGCTATTTAAGTCATTACATATAATAGCTTCCAGCAGAATATGCAGCCCTAATCATACAAATGTAGTAAGAATGTCTAGAAATATCCTGGATTTTGGATCATTCCAATGTTGTAATCCTGACATATTTCTACCAGAGTAACCTTGGCCAATTTCTTTGCTACTGTAATACTCAAAATGTCTTTCAATGATTTCATTTTGTTTTTAAAGGTGCATTATATGAGTGAAGGTTATATATCTTAGTGGTAGTATTTATCTAGTATTGATGCCCTGGCTTTAATTCTCAGCACTGCAAAACTCTTTAACATTAAAACGAACAAAATTATTGTGCATGACCTTGGGAACATGGTTAAGTGGGATGTACCAGGAACCTCTCTCTCTCCTAGGAACAACTGTGCTGGCAGGAACAAAATGAACTGTTTCAGATCTCTGTAATCTTATTTTAGTTCTCTATCTTCCAAAGGAGATATTGGTAAGCAATTGTTTGCTTGTTGGTTGTTTATTTATTATTATTATTATTATTTTTTTTTTTTTTTTTTTTTTTTTTTTTTGGTCAGGTTCAGCCTTAAATCATAGTGGCTAATGTCAACACTCCAGTCAACCCACAGATGTGTAGTAGATAGTCACACTTGTGTTTCTGGCATAGCTTTCTAGAGTTGCATGCACAATAAGTACTTTACTTCCAAGTCTCAGGGTATTATAATTTAAAAGTATGGGCTAATAATGTTTATTATTAACCCTATAATTATTGTGGCAGTATTATCTAACCCATTATTACAGTTAATAAAGACACAGACACCTGACAGATTGTAGATCAGCCTTATTTCACCTGAGACAGGGCAGATGTTACCTCCTAAGTTACTCAGTATTCCACAACAACAACAACAACAAATTAAAGGCTCCTGAACAATAAAAAGCTTTAAATATCTTAAAATTGTAAGTGGGAATAATTAAACAGGGAGGCAGAGGCAGACGAACCTCTGTTAGTTCGAGGTTAGCCTCATCTACACAGTGAGTTCCAGGACAGTGTCTGAAACAAAAAACAAAAAACAGAAGAGAGAGAGGGGAGGAATAAAGGAAAAAAATAATTAACAACTGACTTTCACTAGAATTTTGGCACTAAGGATAAATAAGGTTATTGCTCAATTTAGTGCAGTCCTCTTTGTTTTAAATTATTCTATGTTTAGTTATTTACCCTTGATCATCCTTTTATAAAGTATTGCTATGTGCAAATTGGAATAAACACTCTTATAAGAACAGTAGCTTCCTTAAACTTGCTATCCTTACTACATCTCCTCAGAAGTGATAGAATGTTACAGTTGTCATTCAGTATTGTAATGTAAATGTCAATCAATAGTGGTGTAACACAAAACAACAAATACGCCAAAAAGATGAGAGCCTTAATAACATATTTGGCTGTGAAAAGTTAAAAAATAATAATCCTATTTTTATGTTTTTTAGTAAAAAACTCCTTTGTAATACTTTTCTAAAAACCAAGACAATGATTAGTCACCACATATGCCAAGTATTTGATATTGTGTGTTCTTGTCATGTTTTCTGAAATTAGAGGAAAAAAAAATTGTTTGAACCTTAATTTCTGTTAAATGACATGAAAACATGATTCTGTGTTGTGAGTTTTGTTTTATTTCATTATCACAATGGATAGTGTATACTATGTACATACTGCTATGCACTTATGTCAAGAAATAATAAAAATAATGACATGACCAAGTTTAAAAAAAAGAGAGAGAGAGAGTACGAAGACTGCTGTACTGCACAACAGAATTTCTTCACAGCAGGCTGGCTAGCACTTTGCTAGAATCTTACATTTCAAAGCCATGATATATTTTGGATACTTAAATATCTTTGGAGATTTTTTTCCCACTATTTTTCTGACATAGTTTAGTGCTGCCAAAAATCATGTGAGAAAATTAGAATCTCCTGTGTCTTCCAATGAAAAGAAATTATTTAAAAAATAATTTAAATAATAATTTCAGCAAAGCCCAGGTATAAGAGAAAGGTGTGAAATGAGAAACGAGCATGCCCAGGGTTAACTCCCTTCTACTATTAGTTGCCTATCTTGGGCAATAGTAATCTTTCAGACAGCATTTGTTCTCTGTGTTGGGGAGGGCTTGAACTGTAATTTCTAAAACTTCTCTAGGCTCATAATCTACGGTTTGGTGTATCTGTTCATTACCTTTGATCTATTTGAGCAGGCAGCTACCCCAACTTCTGGAATCCATACTGTGGTCTGAATAGCTCCAGAGCCTATCACAACAGTTTGCAAGACAGAGCCATCCTAAAACGAGATATATTTATCAAAACTCATTTCTTGACTTTAGGCACTGTTGACACATTTGTTACTTTACATTCACAAAATATACATTACAAATTATAACTGAGCTGAATTCAACAACGTTCAATTTATAGCCTAATACCCACTTTTCATTTAAAAAATACTTATCAGTAAGAAACCCAAAGGACAGAAGATCAGTTCTTTTAGAGCAGATGACTTTACAGGAACTTCTTAATTATCCAAGACACTGTTACATGAATATTCTTCAGATTGATTAATTTTTACTATATATGATCCAACCTAAAGTAAAATATTTTTTAAAAAATCTGTATCCTTACCCTTAAAGACCAAATGTTCATAAGCCCTCCGAGTCCACCAGACACTAAGGCCAAGCCATCAGAACTGAAGGCCACAGTCCGAACAGGAGTGATGTGTCCCCGCAGCTGATAAACACATTTGGCTCCTGATGACTTCCTATAGCCATCCTAGAATTCATTGTTTTGAATACATATTAGTTTAAAAAATACTTCACAGGCCCACTCTTGGAAATTTTACATTTCAGCAATACGAAACTGGGGATTGAGGTAGAGACACTTTTTCCAAAAGTTACTTATCTTGATGAATAACAAGAAGGCAGTAACCCAGCTGTTTTATACTTTTTAAAACCAATTTTCTGTTCTTTAAACAAGCAGAAATTACTATATTTCAAAGTTCCAATCTGTGAGACAAAAAAAATCTGACTTTTCTTGTGACAATAGTTTATTTTACAATTTTAGCTTCATATCATTGTCATTTTCTCACCTAATACTTACCACTGCTTGTGCCCACTCCATACAAATAGGATTTCCTATTGTTGGCTGATGGTTCTGCCTCTAAAACTATGTCTGTTGGAACACAGTTCAAGAATGGAGTTGGGAGAGAAGAATTCTCTGTGCTTGGGAGAACACTCCAAGAAAACAAGACAAGAGTCTTGTGACCTCAGTTTCTTCAAAACACAAAATTGTTCTTGGAATGTGTTTTCAATGTTCCTCCCAGGTACAGTAGATAGGAGTGAGTTTACTTCAGATGATTCATTACAACTGGCTATTGTTATTTATTTGCCTATACAGGAAAACATGTTTTAACTATGTGTGGCTTGTCCTTATGATTGTACAATTTACTCTTGTACAATTTACTTCTTAACCTTGGAGTATAAATTGTCTGATGCTCTGAACAAAGTTGGTTATTGTACGAGATTTTAGTCTGTCTCATTTTTAGGCTCCATTCTCCCAGGTTCCATTGGCTCTAAACAGTTAACGTCTCATCAACATATTCGTTCTGCCAGTTTTTGAAGTGAGAAGGCTAAGGCCGGTGCACAGGTCAACTCACTTGGACAAAGAGTAAACTATCTTTACCTTTACTGATCTCATTCCCACTTCTGTAGCCCTTTCCTCTTATCATTTACCTCTTCATCCTTCTCTTTATACTAGTTAAGACTGATGCCCTTATCTACCCAAAGGCCACTAAATGGAACTTTCAAAGAGTGTTTGTATCACAGGCAAAAGGAAGCTGCAAACTGGTAGTTCAGAGATTCAGTTTAATCAGAATTCAGTTTTGTTTTGTTTTTAAAGAATTGCAGAATGCCAATATTAGTATCTAATTATTTAGAGTTTTTACTTAAAATAGTAGGTGGTTTGGCTTCTACTTAAAGCAATTAACTACTTCATTAACAATACGCTCTTAATTCTAGGGAGGTGACAATCAGCTGTGCAACAGCTGAGCACTTATATCAACACTTATGAAACAGGGTCAGAGCCTACCAGGCTCTGAAACATCTGGCAACATAAAAGGTTTCCGAATACATCATGACTAAAAACTGCAGAATCCAGCACATAGGAATCCACGGTGTCTCTGAGAGCAATTGCCTTTGCATTGTGTGACTTACTGCAGCTTTGGTTCTGAGCACATGTGCCCTGCACTGTGCATGTTCACACTGTCCAACACCAAGGAGGGTTTCAGGAAGCATCTTGGTTAAAACTTGAGACTGCATGTTATAAACTGTAGTGATTTTTATGAAGTTTTTGTTCTTACTAAAATGTAATAGCTGTATGGAAAACTGTTATTTGTATGGAATAGTTGTATGGAAAAGTACGGAAAACAGTGTTTTTGTATTTTTCTATTGCCATTACACAGCAAGTATCAAACTAATGCATCTTTGGTATGTATTACATTTGAGTATTTGCTTTTAAAATTTGCTGTTTAAGCCTGTGTTTATGCAAAAAGTGTTCTATGTATTGACAATTATAAAATCAAAAATTAATTAAATCTAAAGGATAATAAAGATGTTCTATGTCTTCCCTTATCAAACACTCAACAAAGACTTACTTTCTAATGTAAAAATAAACAAGCACATATATCCCATAAGGATGTAAATTTGCTTTGCTCTTTAAAAAATGATGAAATCACATGTACACCAAAGTGTCATTCTAACATAAATTTCATCATGATTTTTCTAAAATCAATGAATATTAGTTGTGCTCACCTACTTTGTATACCTACCCCAGGGTGTGTGAGGTGAAGAGGTTGACAGCAGTAAAAGTTTAGGAAGTCCAGTTTGAGATGAAGCATGTGTGCTTCCTGGGTGGTTTTTGTCTGTGCTTTTTCTTCTCTATACTTTCCAATTCCCAGATTCATGAGTTTATGTAACATATCTAGATGCCTTTGTAAGTATCCAGGCTCATAACTTTTCTTTCAGA
Organism: Psammomys obesus; assembly: GCF_907164565.1. Classification (NCBI taxonomy): domain Eukaryota; kingdom Metazoa; phylum Chordata; class Mammalia; order Rodentia; family Muridae; genus Psammomys; species Psammomys obesus. The sequence goes on along the minus strand of NW_026585691.1, from coordinate 3,993,096 downwards.
CTAATCATTCTGTGCAGGTGAAGTTCTGGCACTGATAAAAGACACCCTGGCTGGGACCTCTCACAGTGTCACTCCACTGTACCAGACTTCACTCAGGCCTAGTGTGTCCACAACATCCATTTTGTTTATCACCAAAATGATCACCGTATTAAACACCTCACTGCTACCAGAATGATGGTGTCCTTGACTTATAAAAATTACAACAATCATGTACAGTTCCCTGATGGGTCATGCCCTTCAGAGAGAGGAGCAAATACCTGACTGAGGAGGAGTTATTGTACTATGATTTCAGCTACATATTACCTGACAATTTGATTCCAGGTCCCACCATCCTTCTGAGCTGGCCATACCAGTCTGTGTGGTATCTTGTGGAATACACCAAACACACACTAAGCCATTTTGACAGCCACTTAAAAAGAAAATAACAAAAGGAGAATATATTAAATGAAAATCTAAAAGTATGCTCTTTATTTCTCTTAGGTAATTTTATGACGTTACACATTATAAAACAGTAATAGTAAACTGAAATTACTGAGAAGTCATACTATTGCAAGTAACAGTCTACACTTCCAAAAAAAGCAACACACAAATTTATAAAAATTTATAACATACGTGGCCATCAGTAACTGCATCTTGGATCCTTTCCCTGGAAGGCTGCACCAGGCGATGCCATTTACAGTGGATGGATGGCAGAGCGAATGCAGACAGCGCCAGCATCCTGAAACAGGCCCCCAGAGTTTCACATTTTCTTCTTTGGCACATGTCATAAGAATATGGCCTGTTGGGTCCCATTTCATACTAACAAGAGTCTCCTTAAAATGGTAGGGAAAAAATCAGAGTAATACTCGCTTCACAGTGGGTACTTTATCTTCATTAGTTTGTGGATGGTACTTTGATAACTCAATTGCTTTAAAATCAAGACTTTTTTACACGAATCAGATATTTCCATATAATTCCTAACCTTAATCAACCCCTTCTTTAAATACAGTCTACATTATATAGAAGCTAAATAAATGTCAAGTTATATAAATAATGAAAATATGGCTCTGAAAAGATACAGTACCTTTTTTTGCATGTGTATGTACTGCATTATTTTATTGACTGGTAATCATTACAATGTGAAAATGACAGAAACAAACAAATCAAAGCAATATTTACCCCAAATTAGTGAAAATCCTTATGAGGGCCACGGCCATGTTTTGTGTTACATGTTCTGATCACTGTGCTTTTCTTCTCCTAATTTTTTAATAATTTTAATTTATGCAGATGAGCACTTTGCCTCCCTGCATGTCTGTGCAGTATGTGCATATCTAGTGCATGGAGAAGCTAGAAGAGAGCACAGGAACCCTTGGAACTGGAGTTAAGATGGCTGTGAGCTGCCATAGTAAATGTTAGAAATTGAACCTGGGTCCTTGGGAAGCCCAGCCAGTGCTCTTAGACTTTGAACCATCTCTGTCACCTGCTTGGGTGGCCATGTAAATTTCAGGAATGAAAATCTCTGAGGAACCATCTTTGCATCAGTGAAAATTCTGGCATTAATGGAGACACTAGACAGGGGATATGTCAAGGGCGCTCCCATTTAACTCTTTTTTTCTTTGTAGCTTGATTTAAAAAATTTTTTTTCCATGTGAACACATAGCAAAAAGACTTTGTGTAACAATATAACATTAAATCATAAATGACCAATGCAAAATATCTTCGAAGAAACTATTTCCAAACAAAACTACAAAAAAAAAAAAAAAAAGCAGCCATCAAGATTTCTTTACCTTATGTGCATCAATGAGAACAATGCCTCCTTTCTCAAGTGGGTCCTTTGTTCCCATTAATAATTTTCCATCAAAATATCCTACTGCAAATGGTCTGTCTTCACTGAACCAAGCAATGCAAGTGACAGATACTACCATGATAAAAGCACAAGAAGAAAAGAAATTTGTCATTATCCAGAAACCTCACTAGATGCTTTGAAAAACATCTGTACTTCTATCAGCATAGCAAGAAAACTTCCACACAGCTAACAAATTACAGCCTCAGCACAGAGCCAATGTAATCCACCTTAAGAATGTCATTTATGAGTGAAAGAAATGACCTCACTTTTAACATTTCATTCTTTCCCAGAAGGTTGTTAAAAGAAGGAGGGGAGGGAGGGAGGGAGGGAGGGAGGAAGGGAGGGAGAAGAGGAGGAAGGAAGGAAGGAAGGAAGGAAGGAAGGAAGGAAGGGCCTTAGTATTAAGGCAGTGCACCAGGTCCTTCTCTTGGGAAAGAACCTACTATGAATCTTAATACTGAAGCAGCATCAGCCATAGGAAATCACCTGCTCACTTCCTGTGAGGTCCTAGTCAGTATTCTCGGGCTCTCAGGGCTGTCCACCCTAGCCTCTAACCACCACTGCTTTTCTGTAAGGCTGGGAAGTAGGAAATAGAACCCAGAGGCCAGACTGTAAAGGGGGCAGTGGGAAGGGGAGGATGAACACATAAAATTTTACTTCTAAACCTTTCAAAACTTTCTAACTTTCGAACCCTATGAAGCTATCAAATTTTTAAAGGTGGATTGTAAGAAGCCCAAAACCACCCACCATGGTGGCGAACACCTTTAATCCCAGCACTCGGGAGGCAGAGACAGGTAGATCTCTGTTTAAGGCCAACCTGGTATACAAAGTGAGTTCTAGGGCAGCCAGGGGTGTTACACAGAGAAACCCTGTCTCAAAAAGCCAAAAACCAACTAACCAACCAAAACAAAAGAAACAAACAAAAATTCAGAAAACAAAAACAAAACCTAACAAACAAATCTCCTGTCAAACAGAGTACCATATAAATCAGCACTATGACCTCTGAATTACTCAATTCCACCCAAATAACTGATTAAAAACTGCTAGTAAGACATGCACTTACTCAAAGGTACTCAGTAAATTAAAAACACAGAGAGAGAACTTGTATCATCTGCTGAGTCTAGGAACCTTCCTCTTCCACCTTCCCTTTCACTTACTTGTTAACAATTTGTTCTACCAACGACTTTTCTCTTGCTCTACAACTCTTAACTTTTAAGGGATATTTGGATCCTGTCATGTTAAATCATTCACATAAAGGATAAATGACTAATACGGTGTAACTAAGAGAAATTTCCCTTTGACAGAGAGACACAGAGGAGGGAGAGAAACAGATTTCAATTCAGTAATTAATTAAAGTCAAATATGTAGTGGAAATATTAGAAACAATGCCAAAAGTAACATTCACTCAGCTTTTATACTCAACCAAAACCCTTTTTGTCTTTTTGTCTACTCTCTTGAATAGTATAACTTCTTACCATCCTTTCGATAGCAGTGTTCCAGTTCTCGGCGCTGCATAGTGGACACATCAACAACTTCAATCAGTCCTAGAGACCCGTCCATCCGTCCCACCAGCAATAACTCTGGAGATTCTCCTGACCAGGCTGTGGCTGGACCTTCTTCTGGCCAAGCCAGGGCAGACACCCAGTGAGGCTGAATATCTACTAATCCTTTCCCTCCTACAGAGAGAGAAATAAAAATGTTAACTCACACTTATTTAACTCTTTTAAAAGAACACATGCCAGGGGTGGTGGCACACACCTTTAATTCTAGCAATCAAGATAGGTAGATCTCTGTGAGCTTAAGGCAACTCTGGTCTCCCCATGGCATATATCAATATAGATATAGATTAGATATAGAGACAGACAGACAGACCGAACAATTGATCCTTGGCTGGCATGGAATTCAGTGAGGGATAGATATGTCCCTCAAAACATATTTCTCAATCTCTCTCTGTGTGTGTATGTAGCTGGAGACCCTTGTTGTGGTTGATCAGGAACTAATGTATGGTTAAGTGTTAGCTGCTTGCCCCATAGGATCCTTGTCCTAGGAGCAGAGTCTTACATACTTAGGATGACACTGTGTGAACCTTGCTTCCCAAATTGTCCCTGATTGGATAATAAAAGTTGCTGACAGCTTATAGTTGAGCAGAAAGAGAAGGGAGGGTGGGATTTCCTGGGAGAAATAAAGGAACTCTGAGGAAAGAGAAAAACGTTTACCAGGAGACAGACATGACTATGGGCCTGGAAGGTATAGCTATCCACATGGCTGGATGGGGCAAGTGGCTGGGTTAACTTAGATGATCTAGCTGAAAGTCTACCCAGCTCAGGCCTAAGCTTTGAAATACTAAAAGGTCTTGGTGTCTTTATTTATATGGATTAAGGGTCACCAGTGTCATACAACAGAACCTGTCTCCAAAAATAAGAATAAACAGAAAGTTCAAAAAAGAACAAGAGAAAAATATTATTAGCTAATACACCCAATGAAGCCTCCAATTCACAATAGTCTATGAATCTAAAGGCCTGTGAAAACAAGATCTTTTATTCATGTCTTACACATCATTCAAGTCAACAGTCTTTTATGTACCTACTTATTCTACAGAAGACAGAATAAAAATAAATAAATTTAACAGAAAACGGAAAACACTTAAGTGCTTTCCTATTGCTGGCAAAGTGGCACATGTTTCTTTTCCAGGACACTGGGAGAAGGCTGAAGGCAACATCACTAAGATACTTCTGCTTTTAGTTTACTTGTTTTTGACACAAGCCTCACTCTGTAGCCCATACTGACCTCCAACACTCAGTAATCCCCCTGCCTCTGCCTCCTAAGTACTGAAATTCCACGGGTCAGTATGCTCGGTGACTCTTAATAATTACTGAAAACCCAAATGATGAGTAATTCACCTACAGCTAAGACTAGCTGCTCTTCTACTATGTGAATGACAACAGTCACTTCTTGACTATGTAAGAATAAGCAAATGCTAGTAAATCTAAAGTTACAGCAGTATTTTTTATTTCCCAGAGAGGTACAATACAAAAGGGTGACTGAGATAGCTTTGTGGGTAAAGGCACTTGCTGCTAAGTCTAATGACCTAAGTTCAATCCTTGGGATCCACATGGTGGAAGGAGAAAACCAACCTCAGGTTATTCTCCAACATACTCACCATGGCATATGCACACACCTAAATAAATTAACAAACAAATAAATATAAAAACACCTAACAGAATTTTTTTTTTATCTCTGAAAGAAACATAAATAATAGAGCTATTTCAAGTGACTGAAAATTACAGAGCTTAAAATCCAGTAACTACTACTTCTCTCAAAGCCTATTTCCTGCTGTATTAAAAGAAATTTTGGTTTATAAAAGTAGGTAACTAACACTCCCAGGAAGTGTATCCTGCGCAGTATTTTCACAGCTGTTGCACAGTTCATGGATTTCCAGGTAAAGCGAAGCCACTGCTTAGCCTCCAAGAGTAAGTGAGAGGAAGGCTGAGCCGTACCCACTCCACTTGCACGACTCTTACCATTAACTTGCCAAATGTTTACCATCTTCTCCAAAGCCCCAGCAAGGTATTTGCCACTGATACTCCAGGAAACAGGTGAGAAGCTTGGGTCGCTGGGTGATCCAAGGCTTTCCTCAGCATCCCCTTCCCTAAAATGCAACAGATGAGTATATGGTTTCCATCCCCATTTGTAAATTATTAAGCTGGATTTCAAACTATGAAGTAAGGGTGCATACAGACTAATTATCATAGGATATTCTTGGTCAGCAGTATTTGCCATCACTGAGATGTCAACTATGAAAGAATGATGTTTCAACTACTCATAACTAGGATAGATTTTGTCAGCAATGACATTCAGAACTGTTCTGGGTTGTAGACAGTTACCAGAGTATACTGATTTCTCTATGCCAAATTTATGCAACATGTTTCAGAAAATAAATACCCACAGGAGAGAAATGAGCTTCACCAAAGTCACTGTTGGTGTGCTGCAAGTTAATACAGCCATTACGGAAATCAGTTTGGAGAGTTCTCAAAAATTAAAAACATAACTATCATATACACACTGAGAACTCTACTATTATGTTATTTGTACTCACATATTATTACTATTTTTTTAACTGTAACAAAAAAATTGGAAACTATCTAGTTGTCTTATCAACAGATGAATGTGTAATAAAATTTTGTTGTATATATGAAATGAAATAATACTCAGTTCTAAATAAAAACATAACACAAAATTTGTAGAAAAATGTACTTAGAATGTAAAATACCAAGTGAGGTCACACAATCTCATAAAAAAACAACACATGATCTTCCTCATTTGTCGAGTCTAGCCAATAATATATGTATATGAAAACAAATGACAAATATATGTGTAGGCATAGTATAACCTGTAGAAAAAAAAAACACAAAAGAGGCTAAATACTAGGATGTGAGGAAGGACTAAAGTGGGTAATGGACACGAGTTATACAAGCGGATATAAAGCCAATTGTATTTTATTTCTAACTTTTGTGGAGTTTCTGTTTTTCATGGTAATAAGCAAATAAAAATATAGTTAATAGTGTTAGTGTAAAATCTAGCACAACATTTCCCAGCTGCCATTCTAAGTGGGAAGTTCAATGGGATGCATACACTTTGGGCTTTGTTAACTTCAACGTGATTTTTTTTATTTGAAAGTTTTTTATAATAAAAAATTGTTAAATCAATTAAAAAAATTAAATAAATACTTAAAGCTAGATACAGTACTATAAGAGTGCAACATGCTGATATAAAAGCAATTTACTCTACTTCACAAAAAACTACTGAAGAGTGATGAAACAGTATACTAATTTTGATAGTATATCAAAATTATATTTGATTATATTATATATTTGAAAAAACTTATATATAAGTTATATATAACTATATATAATTATTCATATTAAAATATATTATATATAAATATATTTGTATATTTATAAAAATATATAAATTATATATTTAATATAACTAAAAATGTATTTGCTAGTAGGGCCCTATTCTAATTTTTTGTAAGCCTAAATAGAGTTTAAGGTTTTATTTCCTGAATTACTACCATGAAAAGTTGAGCATACTCTCTGGAGACTTAGGAAAATCTAAATCTAAAAGAGAAACCTTTAGAGTTTTACTGAGAATGGCTAATTAGCATGAACAAGGTGAGGCCTGTGGAGCCTGCCTCCACTTCCCGCCAGTGGGACAAGCACTTACAGTCTACTGAACACACAGGTCTGCTGCAGAGAGTACTGCTTCTTGGTAACATTCCATACTCGAATAGTGCCATCGTTGCCACTGGTAGCCAAGAGGCCTTTTTTATTACACCAAACACATGTCATTACCTAAACAAATTAAAACAGACAAGCTAAGCCAAGTTTGGATTTAAAGGACTCCATCATTTGACGTTCTATAAAAGTTACCTACCATGAAACTGTAAATATATCCATGATTGTGATTCAATATACATGGTTTCATTTTTCTCAATACCTTGTAAAATACCTATTTAGAGTACAGCTTTAAAGTACTCTTCCAAGCTCCTTCAAATTATTTAAGGCCTATTAAAATCTTTTTGATACACTTTTATTTTATTTATTATCATTTCTATGTGTGTATTTGGGAGAGAACACACATGCCACAGTGAACATGAGGCAGTCACATTTCGGGGGGTGGGGTGTCAGTTCTCTACTGTGCGTTCCCTTTGGATCACATCAGGCTTGGATGGTAAGCATTTTACCCAATGTATGTGTATAAGAAAAAGATACACAGAAAAGAGACACCAAGATCTACGCTCTCAGCAGTCAGACAGGTAATCAACACACCTTATGCTCACAATACATACTCTGTTTTGATGAGCCTCCAACTTGATAACAGAGCATTTTCTGAGATCTCCTCCCATGTCAGCGAGTGTCTGTGGAGCAGTCTGATTGTCACGGTCATGCGCAGCAAGAGTGCGTACAAGCTGTTGAGCAGCCCATTGCCTGTGCTGTGAGGACAGCCTAGAGGAGAGGCAGCAGGCTGCCAGGGCATTAGCCAGCTCCAGAGGGCCTACAGCAGAAGGATCATAGGAAGGATGGGCATGCAATTGGGCAATAAAACCTGCTTAGACAAAACAATGAAATGATGCCCAGGTGAGAGTTGGTAGTGATGAACAAACAAAAATGGGTTAACCCATTTCTCTTATAAATTAGCTCTTTTGTAAGCAATAATTTTACTATGCTTATAAAACATAAAGTATTTATTTTACATCAAATTCTATAATAAGTCTGATCCACTACAAGTTAACATTTTATTATATACCAGTAAACAGTCCCTGCTCTAAGGATTTAGACTGGGAATACAGCAAACATTTTCTGGCCTATGCAAAGGCAATGGGCCCTTAAGAATAACTGGCTAGTGCCTGCTGCTTAAAGAGTGCCTTAACAGGGACATAACTGGAGTTATGGCTCAGTGACAGAGCACATGCTCAGAATACACAAAGTCCTAGACTCCAATATTCAGCACCAAATAAATAATTTTAGAAACTGGATCTTAATAGCTAGTAAAGGAACTACACCAAGAGATCCCAAAGCTCATCAATCTCAGCTAAATGTTCGTGACTAGAATGAAGGTTAAAGAGTAATTTAAGTTGTACTTTCACCATCTCTCCTTAAATTGTATTAAAGAGCCCTACCATGTAAGTTGATTCAAGCCATTACCTGTAACTACACTAATTGATACATTTTCTAATATTTATTTCAATGTCTGTGCAAACTGTAATTCCAGTGCTTAAGAGGCACAAGAGGAGTGCAGGTGTGAGGACAACCTGGGACTACAGTTAGACCCTGTCTCAGAAAACCAGGCTATCTCTAATTCTTTTTACATTTCAGCCTAAGAAATGTCCTTCATTACACACAATGCAAAACCACACTCTTAAGACATGAACGAAATCAATTAGAAGACTGTACTCAAACAGTATGAAACCTACCTTTCTTTTCTATTTCTGACTTATCATAATTAGGTCTCAGTTTGGCCCCTTTGTCTGCCAATAATGCCACAAGGGCCTGAGTTACAACAAAGTTTGGGGAGGTAACAAGCTTATTTTCTTCAGCAATTCCACGGAGAAAGCTGGGGAGAAACTTCCGCTGAATTGGGTCATCCACTGTGGTGAGATTGACACCTGTTGCAGCAGAAATCAGGTTCTGAAGAGGCAATCAGGACAAATAGTTTATTTTTTACATATTATTGGGACAAAAGGGCTAATTTCAAATGTTCTTTAAGAATCCCCGGGATAAAGAGTGCAGGAATCCCTGAAGCGGCCTTACCTGTGTACACAGCTGCACCAGCAGCTTTGCAGCACTTGGAGTATTTGATGCCAGGCATCCCACTGCTGTGCTCAGGTAGGCCAGGCAGGAAATGGGCTTGCTGGCCTTGCTATGCCCACCTCGTGAACGTTCTGAGGTGCTGGCCATGGCAGAAGGGCTGGTGGAAAGGCCAGCTCTCCCTGCTGCAGCTAAGCACATTAACCGAACCAGGGTACGGATATCTGTTAACCCCAGAGATTCAAGGCCAGCAGCCAGGCTACAACTGGAACCACTGTCAGACAAAGAAAACAAGTTTCTTTACAAATTCCCTTTTTATTTATTTATTTTAAAAGATTTATTATGTATACAGCATTCTGCCTGCATGTATACCTCCAGGCCAGAAGAGGGCACCAGATCTCACCATAGATGGTTGTGAGCCACCATGTGGTTGCTCGGAATTGAACTCAGGACCTCTGGAAGAGAAGCCAGCGCTCTTGACCTCTGAGCCATCTCTCCAGCCAAGAAAAGAGGTTTCTTAAGGAGCAACTGTGAACCCCACATACATACCATCCTCACCATAAACCCAAAAAAACAAAAGCTGTAACATCTTTAATCACACATGTCCTTATATGGAAACATGATGTAAAATTGAAAAAGTCATGTAAACTTTTTCCTTTTTATGAATATTGTATACACTAAGAGTTATCACTAAATCGCTGGAATATGACTTTAGGAATGGTCACAGAACCTAAACTTTTAGTTTGGAAATCCCCATGTCGCCACTCTCTAGGTGAAGAAACAGAAAACTCTAGCAGCACCTCAAGGGGGCTCCTCGAAGCCACTGTGTCTTCAGAAGTAACCACTGTCTCATGTCTAATCTTTATATAGTTCTGCAGAAACACTAGTTCACTCTTTAATTTCTACTTAGTACCAACTAAACAGCTTAATTTCCAGTTTCTGGAACAACAAAAAAGATACACAGCTGACGCTCTTACTAAATTGGCATTATTTCAACCTAAAAAGAACCAAGTATTAACTGAATAAATACTAATAATGACTAAGTCTAACCCAAATTCATTCAACGACATAATTGCAAGTTTTGAAAGCTCTCTATCCCCGACCAGACACCTGTGTGAATTCATCAGATGCTGACTGCATCACTTGACACAGCAATACTCACCTGACTGAGAGAAGAGACAGTGCCCGCATGACCATGGTTCTCGCCAGAAGGACTTGAGCAGCAGCAGTCACCCTCCTTAAAGCCACAACTCGGTCATGAGGGTTTGCAAGGGCTGCTGCCTGCTCTCCTAATGTCACTCTTCCTGAGGAACTCTTTTCCACAGAGCCATGGCAACCTGAAAGCAGGATTTTGTTCAGTTCCAACAAAGTAAGACTATTGACTTTGTGGACTATTAAATTTTTCCCCTCATTTTATGTAGGTTCTACTCTTCAAAGACATATAGCAAGACATGTGTTTTGTTCACCTAGAATTAGCAGAAAATTCCTTATGATGTTAAATGTAAAAGATTTCTGAGTTAACAGAAGAAAATTTACATTAAATACAGGTTTGTTTTTCTTAATACTTTTTTATGTGTCACTTCTGATATTAACAGATATAGGAAAGCCATAGCTTTAAAAAAAAAACATTTTTATTTTATATATATATATATATGAATATTTTGCCTGCAAGTGTGTGTGTATGTATATATATACCTGTATATATATACCATGAGTGTGCAGTGCCCAAGAAAGCCAAAAAAGATCATCAAATCCCTTGCAACTGGAGTTAGAATGTGAACAGCCATGTAGGAACTGGGAACAGAACCCAGGATCGTCTGACAAGAGCAGCAAGTGCTCCCACCGCTGATCCATTGCTTCAGCGCCAGGGAAGATATAAATGAAATATGCTTTGAGTACAAATAAAGAGCTGAGTCATTAATAGTGCCAATTTTTAAATTGTGATGTGTGTGTGGGAGGGTACACATGTAAACTGGCCAGTCTAGACAAATCAATGAGCTCTGATTAGGTTCAATCAAAGACCCTGTCTCAAAAAATAAGGTAGAGCTGGGCATGGTGGCGCCTGTAATCCCAGCACTCAGGGAGGCAGAGGCAGGTAGATCTCTGTGCGTTCAAGGTCAGCCTGGTCTACAAAGCAAGTCCAGGACAACCAGGACTATACAGAAAAATCCTATCTCCAAAAAAGAAACAATAAACAAACAAACAATAAGGTTGGAAAGAATTAAAAAAAAAAAAAAAAAACCCTCCTGTTAAACCTCTGGCCTATACTCAGTGTCCCTCCCCCATCAACTCACTAAAGAGACTTGCTGCTGTGAGGTTAAACCATTATTTACCTAAGAAAAATATTAAAGTAGGCAATTAAATCAATGACAATCAGCCTTTCAGCTCACCAATTTGCATCAGAGTCTCTTCCATACTGTTGGTAGCTGTGACCATTGCCACTGATGCTCCCAGTGGGTCACTGTCAGGGAACTGAACTGGTTCTGGCACAATGCGCCGGTCATTTAAGCCAAGGGGTCCAGCAAGCAATTCAAATTCTTCTTCACCTGTAAGTTTTTCATCTTCATCAACATCTAACATGTCCCAGTCTTCTGGAATTCAAATAAATATATATCATGTGAATATAAACAGAGCATAGTTCTGCTAAGAATGGTTACTTTAACAAAAATCTAAAATGTTCAAGAAGTCAAAATCCAAGACCCATACCATGAACTATATAGCACCATCTCCTGGAGACCTGAGCAACCTGCATTCCTGAGGCTTTTGAGACTACTCAAAAGGAAAGGAGTGGAATCAAAATCCACTGAAATCACTAGCAAATGTCACCACCAATCACAGAGGGCTCAACTAATAAACATCCAAGCCAATGAGGGCTCAGAAACAAACAAACAAACAAAAAAGCTCATCTCAATTTTGTACTTGTTTCCAACAATTAGTATGGTAAAAGTTTAAAATGTTACTTTTTTTTTTTCCTATTCTGGAAAAAAACAAAAACAAAAAACAAAAAACAAAAAAAAAAAAAAACACCTCTGCAAACAAATTACCACTCTGTGGTAAAGCTGCCGTTTCAGTTTGGGCTCTTTCTCCTGTGTGAAATGTTGTTATCAAGCGCACTAAGTAGTATGTACATAATTACAAACCACATGATGGTAACGTTTAGTGGCAGACGGTAAGCAAGAAAGATACACAAAAATACATATAAAAGAATGAAGCTCTCAAAACAAACAACTACCTTCATACACACTGTCCTGCTTGCCAATTAGATCTGGAGCTTGTCCCTTGTACCTGCACCAAACATGAAGAACATCGTGTTTTTATATAAAGTTAGTACCCAAATGCAAATTAAGTCATTAGAATATTGTAAGAGTTCATTAATAAAGCAGCAGAAAGTCAAAGTGTCTTGTGTTATGGGACAAATGAAGTAAAAACTGCAGTGTATGTACACATGCTTAAAGATCAATGGCTGCTTAACAAAACAAAGCAAAACAAAAACTAAGGACATTTCTGGTCACCTCCAATAACTCTTTTAATCACTCCGTCCTAGGAAGTGTCAAAGATTTAATAGTTGCAGAACTAGAGGTCAAGTATATAAAGAGTCTCTTTTTTTCCTCAGAAGTTCATTTAAACAGAGAAGTCTATTTTTTTCATCAAGAAAAACATCTCAGTTAAGATGTTGGAAAGTATTAATCTGAACTCTTGACCCTACACTTCTGAGGGTTAAAATGAGAACCCTGATCACAGCCTGCCAAGATGCTAATGGTTAACATAGTCAAACTGCCATGAAAGGCCTGCAGCCATGCCACTATGCCTGGGGTCCCAACGGACCAAAAATGGCCCCCAAATCTGCTAGAAATGGAATTCCATGACCTCCACAAGCTCTGTCCCCAATTCAGTCAAAATTAATTCTTTACATAAATAAAAAATACAGTTCCTATGTCTTAACGAGATGCTCACATTAGAGGCTGGCGTCTAGAGCACAATTTCAAGGTACCTTTCAGAGTTTGTGGTCTTGGTTTTGGTCTTCAGGGCTAGGTACTTCTCCCTGCAGCTACCACACAGCAGGTAGTATGGATTTCCACTCCCACATTCACCACCAAACCAGCCATCCACATAGGAGCCATTGCTGCGATACCCTTGGCGGTTCGCACTGCGCCCACAGCCAGGGTGGTTTCTCTTCATGTGCTGGTTGAAGCTGACAACGTTGCATTCACACAGTTCACACACCACCACTTCTTCCCTGTCTTCAGACTCACAAACATGCTGCACAAAATGATTTCATATCAAATTATAGTCAATTTAGGATAAAAGGTAGCTTATTTGTGATATAAAACTAGCTACTTTTTAATATCCTATTATTATAGGATATGATATATATTAATTCTACATAATTTTCTTTCAAATGAGAATTTAGATCACACACTGTGAAGGTGTTCTCTGCTCTTTTCTATTTGCTTAAGTTATAACATTAATATTACTCTATTGAAAAGAAAATGAATTCAATAATTTAAAGCTACCTCAAACCATTAAAAAAATTCTCTAGTGAAAACTTTTTACCTAGCCATATAATAAAACCTATTTTCTGAGATGCCATTATGATTCATTATGTTATTAACCTAATCAAGTAGATATGAGCTCACATAAATGAGATTTTCACTATATAAATCTTCAGTATAAAAATGTAATGCTAAATAGTACATACACATAAACCCATGAACTTGTCCCTGGATAACGGGGTATTTTAAGATCTGGGTAGTCATTGGTTCCCCTTACACTGACTAAATAGAAACTATGAAGGACAAGAGCATGCACTCAGATACGAATGTGATTAAAGCAACCATGTCAGATAACCCAGTAATATATACTAGGGCCTAATGTCAAGTTTTGAAATGTCTCTTCAACATCAGAATGAAGCATTACTACAATATGGCTCTAGTCATCTAGTCTGGGGAGAGAAGCAATAAATCAAACAGAGAAAGCAACAAGAAAGACTTTCTTATCAGTTTGTAGGTATCAAAGCAATCCTCAAGCATTACATCCCCAAACCTCAGGAGGAGCTGTAAGGCTCTTTCAACTCTAGGCAAGGCCGCTGTTAGTAAGCTGTATGAACAGGAGGGCAGGAAAATAAGTCAGAGCAGCCCCCGCTGCAGTCACACACACCCAGGTAGGCCAATCCAGTACCTCTGGGATCCACATTCCCAGAATATCATTGTCACTGGTCAGGTCTTGTCCAAACATAGCTTCCATTGCTTCATCATCAAGATCAATTTCCAATTCCTCATCTAAATTAAAGTCATACAACGCCCCTGGGTCTTGCTGCAAAGATATTCCTTCTCTCCGACTTTGATTCCTGTGAGCCTGCACAGAGCGGTATAACCCCGCTCAGAACAAAACAAAAAAGTCATTTTATTTGCATGAATAAAAAAATCCTGAGTATTTCGCCAGTTCTTAATTGCCACACATGTAGTAGAGAACCTAACCTCAACTACTTCTTTGGATTCCAAACCATAAACTTTAAATCACAACTATTACATGCTTCCTAATCTATAAAAACATGCTATCTCTCAGACTACTGATAAGTTTAAATAAGATACTACATACAAAAATTTTAAGAAGTTATATTGTTATTTATGTTACAAATATTATTAATTTATTATAAATGTCAGCTGTTATTACTCTTCCAGGTTCATTCCCACCCACCCCCCACCCCCCGGTTTAAATTGTATTAAATTCAAAGCAGTTGCTTGGTATGGTAGCGCATGCCTGTAATTCCAGCATTTGTGAGGCAGGAAGCTAGCCTGGGTTTCATAGAGACCCTACCTCTAAAAGCAAAAAAAAAAAAAAGAATGCATCGCTGAAATATTCAGGGCTGGCTTCCTAAGAGAGGGCATGCTCACGGATGTCTCATTAAAAGACTTGTTTCCAGTAGATGAACTCAAAAGACTTCCCAAATGCAGAGGACCCACCACCTCCTTCTCAGTTCCTGCCTTCCCTTTAAGACCCCCACAGGTTCACTTTTTAAGATTCGGCCTCTCTTTATTTTCAAAGGAAGTCTCAAATTTCTTTCTCATGGTTCTCATAAATGATTGAATCATCACTTATGTTTTAATAAGCAAATTCTTTTTAACAACAAATAATGTAGTTTCTAGCTTGGAAAATATATTTCCCTGTCGCTAGGGATATAGATTTGTGGTAGAATACTTGCCTACCATGCATAAGGCCCTGAGTATGATCCCTCGCACTATGATGATGATGATGATGATGATGATGATGATGATGATGATGATTATGATGATGATAAAATAATGGAATAGAGATAGAGCTCTGCGGTGAAGTGTTTACCAAGAATGTGCAAGGCTCTGGGTTCAATTACTAGTACCATAAAAACCACACACACAAAAAGAATATATTCCCATAACCCCAAACTAATCTTACAATTTACTAATGTATTGAGAGAAATTATTTTTGCTTCTCTAAGGGCCTAATGGTGAGGCTCTAAAGACCCAAGTATAACAGAAAAACCAGTGCCTACCTTTGTGTGTACCCTGCCAGAATCTTCTGACCACTGATGTTAAAAATTAAATATGCATCATCACTTCTCAAATTGTAACTGACTAAAAAAGCAGAGAGAAGCTACAAAATCTTTCAAAATATACAAGTGGTTACCATAGGCGTTGATGCCTACAGGCAATTAAAGATAAAGCTGTGAATGCATGCTGTGGTATTAGTGAAATTATACAGAGTACAAAATTATATGCAAACTGCCGTTCTAGTGAGGGGTAGCATCATTAGTTCACTTATTCTTTAGTTTGTATCTTCTTTAGTACCTCTTCTATAATGATTTTTAAATGACATGTTTTACCACGAGAGCGTTGTGAAAAATAATTACCTGCTCTTGCTAGCAATGTGCGAGCTGCTAAATCAAACTTGTGCCTTCTTGTTACTGCTGAGCGCCCTCGAGCTGGTGGTCCACTTCCAGAAGCTGCATTCTCTGTATGATCCAGATTATCAGGGCTACAAAATCAAGAGTGAAGGCAACACAACTTTTTAAAGTTCTCATGAAAAGAAAACAGAAGTACAAGCTTGTTTGTGGTATTGCCTTTTTTCTCCAAATATCCTGAGAATAAAATAGTTTGTGTGTGTGTGCGTGCACTCGCGCTCAAGGGAGTGTCTATGAGCATGTGTGTGGAGGTCAGAGGGACAACTTGGTGTTGTTTCTTAGCTACTGTTTTGGTCCCCCTCTTCCCCTCCCCCCACAAAAAAAAAAAAAAAAAAAACAAACAGGGTCTCTTAAGGCCCTGAAACTAACCAAGGAAGCTAGGCCAGCTGGCTGCTAGTGAATCCTGGGGATCCACTCATCTCTACCCATGGGGGGTGGGGGGTATGTATGTATGTGTGTATGTGTGTGTTGAGACAGGGTTTCACCATGTAACTAGCTCTGGCTAGCCTGGAAATTGCTATAGGTAGACCAGGCTGGCCTTGAACTCAGAGATCTACCTTTTCCTGAAGGGATTGAAGGTGTGTACCGCTATACCTGGCCATGCCTAGGTCTTTTAAAATGGGTTCTGGGAAGCATACTCCGGTTGCAAGTACTTTACCGACTGAGCTATCATCCCTTAAACAGGTTTTTAAAGCTTCAAAATTTTAAAATTAAAATTAAGACATTTTATAAAATACCATCATAACATATTTAGAAATTTGTTCTTGTTTGCTTGCCTTGCCATTCTCAATGTCTATGGCTATAAAAGCATCCTATTAAAATAGACATGATTTGCATACAGTATTTTTGGTGGAAGACAGTTGCTGGGGACTAAACCCTGGGTATCGGGATACTAAAAGCATCTACCACTGAGCTATACCCTCTATACCCTCAGCCTATGACAAAACTGAAATATCTTTCATCCCTTGTGAAACCCGTTAGTTTTAGATATGTCATACACTGCTTCTTGGGCATTAATTCTGTCTGATTTTGAATTCTACCAACAGTAAAATGATGCTTAACTCATGTACAAAATCAAACAAGAAAAAAGAAAAAAATCAAACAGGATCATAAATTGATATATGGCTAGTCTTTTGCTTAGAGTATAAAGGCTGAAATATAATCCCAAACCCTCACAACAAAAAACTAAAACAAAAAAAACCCTTCAAACTAAATACTAAATGATTTAACACTTAACATCTGAAATGATTGAAAATCTGTGCCAAGAGGAAAACAGATATATCAAATTAAATTATGAAAATATTTATGGAACTTATAAAATGTTTTTCTGTTACATTAAGACATAAGCCTTGATAACCTGCCCTTTTCTGGCTTCTATATTGCAATGAGCATGAACGTGGTGCATTGACACACATGAAGACAAAATATTTATACACATAAAATTAAAAATGTAAAATAAAAGAAAATATGGTTATAAGGTATGTAAAAGGAAAGTGACTATAGGAGAAATTTTAGGACATTTTATCATATTTCATTATAGGATACATAAACTCTAGATATCTTTTCACAGCTTAAAAATCATATAATACTAGATAGTAAAAACTATAGGATTTTGAATATATCTACATCTATATGTATGTATTTATCTATCTATATTTGTATCTCTCTGTCTCTCTCTCTCTACATATATATGTATGTATGTATGTGTGTGTGTGTGTGTGTGTGTGTGTATAACTTTAAACATATATATATATATCTGTGCTAGAGTACTTGACTAACATTCATTAACTTTGTATTTGATTCCCAGCACTGAAGAAAACATTAAAATAAATGAAAACATGAATTCAATTTAAATGAAACAGAAAAGTTTATTCCTATGAAATTCTTTAATTCTATCAGTTGGGTTTTGGGCTTTTCTGGCAGGGCTAAGGACTGAACTCAGTACCCTGTGCATACTATACAAGCACTCTAGCACTGACATACTTTTTTTAGCCAATTAAATCAATTTCTAATATTAAAAATTCATAAACTTATAACTAAAATGCCAATCTTTTTATATTCTTTTAAAATTTACATAGCAGCAGAAGCATTTATGAAAAAAAGTGGCTTTAGTTGATGACACAAGAGACAGAAACAAAGAAGCTAGGATTTACTTTTCACTAAAGCCTTCCTCCATTTCAGCAGCATCAGCTGATGGTATGTCTCCCGGTGACTGCAAATAACAGGGATCATTTGACTTTCCACCACTCCCCAGAACTGCTGTTCCAAGTCTGGAGTCTGCTGTGCTGCTTGGCTGGGGCTCCTCTTCATCCTCATGCCCGGGGTGTTCTATCATCCACATAGCAAGAACAGTGATATTCTGGGCATCAGCCTCTCCTCGAGCACCTAGACAGGCAGAAACAGTGTCTGACACTGAATTTGGAGAAAGTAATCAATGTCTCATGTTACTAGTTCAAGAGTGTTTGTTCTAATGATTATATAATAGATCTGCTGTTTAAAATCTTAAGAGGAGTGAGAGATGACTCAGCAGTTAAGAGCACTTACAGCTCTTCGAATGGATGCAAGTTCCATTCGAATACCCATGTCAGCCATCTCACAACAAACTCTAACCCCAGTTCCAGGGTCTCCAACGCCCTCTCTGGCCTCCGTAGTCACCTGCTTACACACACACACACACACACACACACACACACACACACACACACAAAATGCCTTTTGAAAAATCTTAACAACTTTAAACATGAAGGGGTACTGGATTTTGTCAAAGGCTTTTCATCATCTAATGAGATGATCATGTGGTTGGTTTTTGTTTTTTTTTTTTTTTTTTTTTTTTTTCTTTCAGTTTGTTTGTATGGTGGATTATGTTGATGGATTTTCATATGCTGAACCATCCCTGCAGCCCAGGGATGGAGCCTGCTTGATTATGGTGGATGATATTTTTTATGTGTTTCTGGATTTGGTTTGCTCGTATTTTATTGATTGTTTCATAAGAGAGATTGGGCTGAAGTCTCTTTCTTTGTTGGGTCCTTGTGTAGTTTAGGTATCAAGGTGACTGTGGCTTCATAGAATGAATTTAGCAATGTTCTTTCTATTTCTATTTTCTGGACTAGTTTCAGGAATAGTGGTATTAGCTCTTTGAAAGTCTGGTAGAATTCTGTGCTGAAACCATCTGGCCTTGGGCTTCTTTTGGTTGGGAGACTTTTAATGACTGCTTCTATTTCCTTAGGGGTTATAGGTCTATTTAAATTGTTTACCTGATTTTGATTTAACATTAGTAAATGTTATCAGGAAAATCATTTACTTTGTTTAAATTTTCCAATTTTGTGCTGCACAAGTTTTTAAAGTAAGATCTAATGATTCTTTGGATTTCCTCAATGTCTATTGTTATGTCCCCTTTTCATCTCTGATTCCGCTAATTTGGATACCCTCCCTCTGCCTTTTAATTAGTTTGGCTAAGGGTTTGTCTATCTTGTTGATTTTTCTCTAAGAACCGGCTCTTGGTTTTGTTGATTCTTTGTATTGTCCTCTTTGTTTTTATTTTATTGATTTCAGCCCCAGGTTTGATATTTCCTGCCTCCATTTACTCCTCTTGGGTGTGTTTGCTTCTTTTTGTTCTAGAGCTTTCATGTGAGCTTTTAAATTGCTAGTAAAATGCAGTACAGAGTTAAATGGAGAATTCATAACAGAGGACTCTCTAATGGCCAAGAAGCACTTAAAGAAATGCTCAATGTCCTTAGTCATCAGAAAAATGCAAATCAAAACCCTGAGATTCCATAAAAAAAAACTCATGTGACAACACATGCTGGAGAGGATGTGGAGAAAGGGGAACCCTCCTCCATTGCTGGTGGAAGTGCAAACGTATACAACCACTTTGAAAATCAATCTGGCGCTTTTTCAAAAAATTGGGAATAGTTCTACCTCAAGACCCAGCTATACAACTCCTGGGCATATACCCAAAAGATGTTCCACCGTACCACAAGGATATTTGCTCAGCTATGTCCCTCATCTGAAGAACAGATTTAAAAAATGCATACTAAGTAGCAAGGAGGGCCCCAAAGAGGCTGTCTGAATGTCACTCAGAAGGGGAAACATAATAGACAGCAGAAGTGGATGAAGAAAAGGAAATGGACAGGATATGGTGTAGGGAGGGAGACAAGGGTGGTGATCAGATGTGGGGAGAGCAGAGGCCCGGAGGTGAGAGAGCTGGGAGAGAGATGAACCATCTCTGAGGTAGGGCCATCTCTGAGACAAGCTGGAGACCTGTGATAGGGAAGGCTCCTGAGAGGTTATGGGGATGACTTCTAGCAGGGGGGACATGAAGACTAAAGCAGCCACCTTCTACCCAGGCAGGACTCCTAGTGGAGGGAGGGGAACACCAAGCCACTTACAAAACCTTTGACCCAAAATTTACCCTGCCTACAGGAAGTGCAGAGATAGAAAGAGAGCAGAGATTGAGGAAATGTCCAACCAATGACTGGCCCAACCTGAGACCCATCCCATGGTAGACAGCCAACCCCTGACACTACGAATGATATTCTGCTATGCTTGCACATAGAAGCCTTGCATAATTGTCTGAGAGGCTTCACCCAGCAGCGGATTGAAACAGATGCTGAGACTCACAGCTAAACATGGGGCGGAGCTCGGGGAGTCTTATAAAAGTGTGGAAGTAAGGAACCCAGAGGGGACAAGAACACTACAGGAGACCAATAGAGACAACTAACTCAGGCCCATAGGGGCTTACAGAGACTGAAGCATCAACTAAAGAGCATATATGGTCTGGATCTAAGACCCCTGCACATATATAATCCAGTTGAAAGTGTGGCCGTCATGTGGGTGCCCTAGCAAGTGGATTAGGGGCTGTTTCTGACATAGACTTTGTAACCTGCTTTTGGATCACTTCTTCATAGTGGGGCTGCCTTGCCTGGCCTCAGTGGAAGTGAATGTGCTCAGTCCTGATGTGACTTCATGTGCTGTAGAGGGTTGGTATGGGGGAGTGGTGGGGAGCACCTTCCCCATTTCTGAGAAGGGGAGGGGAGAAGGAGAGAAAAGGATAGGAGTGTGGGACTAGGAGAAGAGGTGAAGGGGGATGCATTTGGGATGTAATGTGAACTTAAAAAAAAAAAAATCTTAACATGAGTTATGACCTCTTAAATGCTTCCTTCAATAACATTTAGGATTTCTTGTATCTACAGATACTGAAATACAAAACACATCTTACCTGTAGCTTCCATGGCTTTGGCAATCTGCCGGAGAGAGAAGCCCATTTCCAGCAAGGGCACTGCAATTGCTGGGGGAGGAGGAGAGGTTGAAAGTCTGCTGCTTGGGTCTGACAAGGCTGAAGCAAAAGAAAGAGTAAGTGGGCCTAAATACTACACACCAGAAGCAAAGCATACACATTGCAACTGTGAGACTTCAATTTCCTAGAATTATTAGAACTAAATACAAATTTACTGTTAAAATATGATAAATAAAGCTGGGTGTGGAGTTACATGCCAGTAACCCTAGCACCCAGAAGGATCATGACTTTGAGGCAAGCCTAATAGAAGGGTTTTTTTCTTTTTTCTTATTTGCTTATTTGTTTAAAAACACATAAATGTATTGAGGCAAGCCCAACAGAAGGGGTTTCTGTTTGTTTGTTTGTTTATTTGTTTTCTTATTGATTGCTTGCTTGTTTAAAAATGCAGAGATATGTTGAGGCAAGCCCAGTAGAAGGTTCTGTTTTGTTTTGGATTTTTTTTGTGCTTATTGTTTGCTTGTTTGTTTAAAAACATAAGTATGGGTAAACTTCTCACAGCAATATAGGGCTGTTGCACAGATAAGTAAATCTGCTCATAATAAAAATTTAAATATACAAAAATTTGGAAGAAGAGCACAAAGAATTTTTTTTCTTCCGAACTACTGAAGAATTACCAGCAAACCAGATGCTCTAATTTCTCTGAATGTTAATAGGTAATGCCTATTACCTGTAACAGGTAATACATCGAGTTTAGAGCTTAGCAATGTCATCATTTAATCCAGCTCCCAGTCTAGTTCTACACCATGTACTGGTAATATTCTTTATAGCAAAGGATCTAGGATCATCTGTGCATTTTATCTGGTTGTCAGGGATCTTTGAT
The DNA here is from genome assembly GCF_907164565.1 of Psammomys obesus. Classification (NCBI taxonomy): domain Eukaryota; kingdom Metazoa; phylum Chordata; class Mammalia; order Rodentia; family Muridae; genus Psammomys; species Psammomys obesus. Next base: position 3,970,908 of record NW_026585691.1, on the reverse strand, counting down.
TTCTTTAATCTCTTTGGTTTGCCTCTGCTAGTACTAGGGATTGAACTCAGAGCCTTAAATAAGACAGGTAAGCACTCACCCATTCTATTTTTACTTTATATTTTGAGACAAAGACTCATTAAGTTGTTCAGAATGATCTTAAATGTGTGATCCCTTGTGATCCCTCTGCCTTGGCTTGAGTTGCTGCTCAATCACTGTGATACATGAAATATCATGACCTAGTTATTTTGCATAAAGGCCCTCAATTTGGATTTCCTCTGATGCTTCCTTGTGATACTTTGTAATAGTGTGGGTTATGAATGAAGCTACACTTAGAAAGACATTTATAGCACTGAATATTGGCCTATTAGAAAAGGAAGGGCATATATGATTAATAAGCATGTTACTTCTCTCTAAATGGCCATAATTCAATATACAACTTAAAACATAGAAAGCACTGAGTTGGAAGTATAGTTCTCTTTCATTAAATCATTTCTTTATCTTCAATTAAGAAAAGACACAATGATTATAAATCAACATCCATACATCTAGAATGCAAAGAGGTTCAGGTACTGCAGCATAGGACAGCAAATTCACCTGTGCGGTTAGCTGGCCTTGTAGACTGGGAATCAGGAGAAGTTAAACTCTGCCTCCTTCCTACTTCATCAGAAGGAGAGGTTGGTAATGATGATATTGGAGGAGTCTGTGCACGACGTGTAGGAAGTACAGTGGTGGTTGGATAACTAGAGAACATTTGCCTTTAAGAAAATAACAATGGTTAGCCCAAAACAAAAACAAAAATTCCAACTGGGAAAGAACAGACATGTCACAAATGTTTTTAAAGAACAAATTATAACCAGAAAGACAGCACAAGTTAGCTATAATTTAATACAGAGTGATAAGAGAAAGATTCTTCAGCATTAAAAACAATTATGTCATCGAATACTCTTAACTACAAAAGTAATATAATTTTCCTAAAAAAAATAGTAGCAACATATTGGGTAGTGATATAGAAATTACAAAAAGAAATTAACATTCTTTGTCTTTATGGTGTTTTTCTTCTACTATAATATCAAGGTGAGAAGGATAGTTTGTTATGAATATAGTAGTCATGAAACTAAAGAGGAATTTTAAGGACAAGAAACTTAGACTAGATCCTCTCCATACATGGTCCTTGGTTGATACATCAGTCTCAGCAGGACCCCTGGGCTCAGCATTTTTGGGCTTTGTTGATCTCCTTTTGGTGCTCCTGTCCCCTCTGGATCTATCCCCTTCTTCCAAATGATTCCCTGCACTCTGCCCAAAGTTTGGCTGTAAGTCCCTGCATCTTCTTCAATTCCCTGCTGGGTAGAGTCTTTCAGAGGACCCTTGCTCAAATGTAGCCCATAGGCAGCTCAATTTCTGTGGGTTCCCTAGTAAGGGGAGCAGAGAATGTCTCTGACATAAACCCTGTTGTCTCCTCTTTGATCACCTCCTCCTAGTAAAGTGACTTAGCCAGCCCACAGAAGAAGAGGATCCAGGAAGTCCTGATGAGACCTAATAGTCTAGGGTCAGATAGTAGGGGAGGAAGACCTCCCCTATCAGTAGACTAGGGGAGAAGGGTGGGGGACAGTAGTACCAGGAGATGAGGGTGGGGCTACAACTGGGATACAAAGTGAATAAATTGTAAATAATAATAATAATAATAATAATAATAATAATAATAATAATAATAATAATAATGGAGGAGGAGGAAGAAGAAGAAGAAGCCTAGACTAGAGATATGCCTCAGGTGGTAGAGTATTTGCCTAGCATTCACAAAATCCTGGGTTCAATCTCCAGCCCTGTATAAAATCTGGTGTGGTTGCATACACTATAACCCCAGCAATTAGGAGGTGGAGGCAGGAGTTCAAGATCAACCCTGGTCTTTTAGAGAGTTCAAGGGTAGCCTAGGATACATGAGACCTGTCTCAGAACCAAAAAAACAGATAGGAAACTTGAAGTTACTTTAAATATAAATCCACTAGCTATAAAATCAACACACTGGTATCAAGTATTAACCTATAGGAAAGTTAAAGAAACGGTAAGTGTGCAGTCACTCAGCACAATTGAAAAATAGTGTGTATGTATGACATAGCAGAGGGAGTTAACGTGTAGGATGCTATGGTGGTGTGAACAGTGTGCGAATGACGAAAGAAGCAAGTCAGGCTACATCCCCCAAACTAGGAGCTTTTTCTTTTCTGTAGTGCTGGGGGGTAAATGCAGGGCAAGGGCAGGGCTCTACCACCAGCTTTAGTCTCAGCAATCAAGGAGGCTTCTAGCTTCAGAAGAGCACCACTGACCCAATCAACCATGGCACATGGAGGGAACAGCAGGCTTACGGAGTTTTGTGGGGATTACTGTAGCTCTGATCAATTCCAAGCCAGTAGTGGAGAAACACAGACTGAAAAGAAAGGAAGATTCTCGGGGTGTGTGGCTTTGAGTTCAATCTCTACTACCAAAGAAACAGGAAGTCATCTGGTGGGCATCTATTCCAACAAAGCGTTATGACTCGACTTTTTAACCCTATGCCCACTCTGGTCAGAGCCTCAGAGGAGACAAGAGGCCACAGATTCTCTGTGAACACTCTTAAATGCAGGAAACACTAAAAACCACAAGCATGTTTTATTAGCATCTCCTAGAATTATGACTCAGTGAGAGAGCTAATGAACAGGTAAATATCCGTGCTCCTCTGCACAAATATACTGTAGCAACTATCAAAATGTGAGCTGACGATCAGTACAAAAAAAAAACAAAAAACACAATGAAAATGTAAACTATGGGCTCTACAGACCTACTAAATCTGACTTACTGCAGCATACAGTCCCAGAACTTTCAAGTAGCTCCTAGGTGGAGAGACAGTAAGGGCAGAGATGAGCTCCCCTTCTATTGTCTGTTTAGTAAGAATAATGGAGATCTATCCGAGAGGACATGCAGAGAAGGGAGGCAAAGGGAGGCTAGATTGCTTTCCTCACTTCACTTAAGCCACAGTGAAGAGAGGTCACAATAGTCTCTTCATGAAGAGCCTATAAAGCTTCACCAGTGTGTATTTAAGTTGCAAACTAAGCAAAAAGGAATTTAAACAAGTAAACCTTGTACAGAATTCACAAGCTTTCTACATAGAATGGCTGAAGAAGCACCTTAAAACACTTTCTTTTCATTTGAAAAGTAGACTTGCGTGACCATAGAGTGAAAATGAAAGTATAGAGCTGTTCAGGTGGCTCACAGGTGAATAACCTGAGCCCAAGGCATGATGAGTTCAATTCAATCCCTGCAACCTATGCAAGGTCAAGAGAACCAATGCCCCAAGCTGTCCCTGACCTCCACATGTGTGCTGTAACATGTGTGCTGTCATGGCAGAGAAACATTAAAATAAACGTTTAAAAAATGTTCAAAAGGGAAAGAACCTGAGGAAAAATTATTTCATGCAGATGATTTTTCTTTAGACTTTACTACTCAAAATTCAAGTACTGGACTGGCATTATGGCTCAGTAATGAAACATTTGTCTATCATGTAAAGGTCCTGAGTTTGAATCTCAGCAGCCACCAGCCCTCCTGCTCTCACCATGCCCTCCCCCAATTAAAAAAAAAAAAAAAAAAAAAAAAAAAAAACAATACGAACCAATTCATTTACTCTCTGAAGAGAACAAGTCTTTAAAAGCTTAGTCAAGCCAAGTATGGTGGTACACACTCACACTCTCACTAAGACAGGTTTTTACTGTCTTAGTATGATCCCAGGCACTTTCCAGCTCTACAATACCTGGATTTTGGCACACTCTGTGTACGAGAAGCAATGTGCTTTGAGAAGCATAGGCATCAGTGTGACAGACTTAAAGGCCAACTTCTCTACCTGAGAAGACTCAGCGGCATCACTCCTGGGGACTCGGATGCAGGCACCGTTTCTGTATCGGTGACAGGAGTGGTGGCAGTTGTGGTGTCCTCCAGGGAGCTGCTCATAAAGGAAGTGGTGCTTGATGCTGATGGGCTGGTGGTAACTGGTGTCTGTGCTTGCTGAGCTTGGTCGCTCTCCTCAGCTTGTTGATCAATCTCTGGAAGTCAAAGGTTTAGAAAATAGTAAGGATTGGCCTTTTAAAAAAGCAACAGTCAAAAATGGAAAACTTTAATTTTAAAAGTTTCTAAGGGTAAGTGTGGTTATAGACACCTGCAATCCCTGCATGTGGGAGCCTAAGGCAAGATTAAGTACAATGATACCCTGGGGCTATGTAGCAAGGCCAGCAAGACTACATAGTGAAATCTTGCTTCAAAAAACAGAGAAGTTTCTATAAATGTTCTCTGAAGGAATTTAAAAAAAAAAAAAAACAAACACAAAAAACGTTCTTATATACTGTTCTTTTTCTCTCTCTCCTTTCACTATTATTGTACTCATTATTCTAAATTCTATAGGCCCTTGCAATTAGTTCTGATTTTAAAGCATTCTCTTAGAAATGCATTAGAAGTGGGATGTGGTGATACACTCTTTTAATCCGAGCGCTCCGGGGGCTGAGGCAAGAGGACTGCAAGTTAAAAGCCAGCCTCCTTAAACTGAGCCTGTCTCAAAAGACGTGGGGAGGGTCCTCTAAATATACCCAAACAGTAAGACTATTTGCCTAGCATTTTGATGTTGATGCTTACCTCCAGTGTTGACAAGGGCATTTAAATACAAGAACAATAAAAACCTTGACAGAAATTTCACACTGACTATGACTTGAAGGGGATGTGTGTGTATGTAAAAAAAAAAAAAAAAAAGTTATCATATTTATAGTTTCCTTCTCCAGTAAAGGAACAACAAATAAAAATAAAGCAACAGTTTCTACAAAAACAGCTAATTCTAGGGCTGGAGAGATGGTTCAGTAGTTAAGAACACTGACTACTTGTCCAGACAATGTGAGTTCAATTCTCAGCACTCACAGGGCAGCTCATTTATGAGTTACAGTTACCATCTGAATTCTAGTTGCAGGGGATCCAATGCCATCTTCTGGCCTCTGCAGGGACCAAGCACACAAGTGATGCTCAGATACACATGCAGGCAAAACACCCATACACATAAAATAAAAAATAAACTATTTATAAAAATATAATTTTATTAGGTTTACTAAATGGCCACTTCCCTTAATAATCAACGTAGAACATGTCTCCTTACATGTACCATGAACCTCTCCTATGTACTATCTAAACTAAGATGTAACAAGAATGAAGGCAAAGGAAAGGGAGAAACAGAAATTATAAAGATCTAGCCCTCTTTTCCCTTTCTCTTCCCCTTCTTTCTTTCTTTATTACTTTTTTTTTTTTTCCTTTCTCTTCTACCTGTCCCTTTAGGTAGGGTCTCATGTAGCTAAGCCAGGCCTCACAACTGACTTATAGTCAAGAATGTCCTTGAAGTTCTGATTCTCCTGCCTCTATTTTCCAAATGCTGGGCTTCCAGGCTTGTGCCATTTCCCCCAGTATAGCACAAACTTCTTTTTTTATTTTTCTTTTTAAAGCTATTTTTATTTTGAAGTTATTAGTACTTGCTCCTACATTTTTATTTTTTTATTAATTAGAGTTTATTCACTTTATATCCTAACTGTAGCCCCTTCCCTCGTCCCCTCCCAATTCCACCCTCCCTCTTCTCCACCCATGCCCCTCCCCCAGTCCACTGATAGGGGAGGTCCTCCTCCCCTTCCATCTAATCCTAATGTATCAAATCTCATCAGGTGCAGCTTCATTGTCTTCCTCTGTGGCCTGGGTCTTCCTCTGTGGCCTGGTAAGGCTGCACCCCTCTGAGGGGGAAGTAATCAAACAGCAGGCCACTGAGTTTATGTCAGAGACAGTCCCTGTTCCCCTTACTAAGGGACCCACTTGGACACTGAGCTGCCATGAGCTACATCTTTACAGGGGTTCAAGATTATCTCCATGCATGGGCCTTGGTTGGAGTATCAGTCAAGAAACATCATTTTATTCACTGCTGCCTCTAGAAATTTTCTAGGTTCTAGAGAAGTACATTCAACAAATAATCTTCGGAATAAATCTCATCTTTCTTTAAAAATTTATTCTATTTCCCAAACTGAGGATAAAGATAGGCAAAGCTAGAGTCTTTTTTACATAATACACTATCAATGAAACAGCACATGTTAAAAACATCTCTGAGAAGTTTTAAGAATATCTTTTGAATCAGATCAATAAATAGTTGGATACCTTTTGAAGAACGAATTAAATATCAGTTGTTTTCATCTGTTTCTTTTTTTGTTTGTTTTTGTTTTTTGGAAGACAGGGTTTCACTCTACAAGTCTGGCAGTCCAGAACTCACGACGTAGATCAAACTGATCCTCAACCCAGAGATCTCCCTGCCTGTCTCCTAAGTGCTGGGATTAAAAGTGTGTACCACCAGACCTGTTTTAATTTCAGCTTTCTAAAATTTAGTGAGTTATCAAATTCTAGTGTTTATTTAGGTTTAAAATAGAAAACTACGTGCATACAATGATTGCTTAAGTAAAAATAACAAAAATGACCATTTATCTTACAAAGATAAAACAATGTGCAAATTTCTTTGGCCGAAAAAATATACTTTGACAAACCACTTTTAGGATTATATTACTTTTGATAGTTGTGAGTATAGTTTTATCAGATAACTTACCTTGCTTAATTTTGCCCCCAAACTGGTCCTCCAAAAGCCCATGGACCACCAGTTTGTAAATCATAGCTTGAGCTCGTTCCAGATCAGCTAACCCCAGCGCTCGCTTTATGGGTGACCGCATGACTGCTCGCTTCACCATGTGCCGCATCAGAAACTGGAGAGCGGCTCGCATCTCCACATCCTCGTGAACAACTGGAGAGCTTGCACAGTCTGAGTTGTGGCCATTTTCAGCTAGAACTTTTGGAATCAGCAAGAGTTCAGCATATTTACTGCAGCCAAGAAGAGCACTAAGTGACTTCATAGCACCGAGGTAGAGATAAGAAAGCTGGACTGCTCTGATTTCTGACTGGGCTACGTCATGGGTTTTGGCTATATGTTCATGATTTTTTCTCTTTCCATCTGTTACTTGATGTTGGGATTCCACACCTGGCAGTGTTGGTTCTAAAGAAAATGAAGCTAATTCATTTTCTGATTTGGAGCTTGTGGTACCCTGACTTTTGACATCATCAGACATTAACCCTGTTCGCACTTCTAAAATGGATTCACTTTCAAGTTTCTGCTCAATGTCCCCCTTTTCCTCAGACTCATGCCGGTGTTTCTTTTCATGTCGTTTGATGCTCTGTTTCCCCACATCTTCATGAATGCCTGTCAGATATGTTAGGTCCAGCAGCACAGAAGCTGTCAGGCCTCGGAATCGCGCCACATCAAACAGCAGTGGTTCACAGGGTTCCAGGTTATACAATGGAGTATCACTAGGCGACCAAAAAGTTGGGAAGCTTTAATAAGATCAGAATGACACAGGAAAAAGCAAGTGAGGGAAAGACAGGAGGAAGGTACAGAAAATAATGTAGACAAAACAAGACGCATCATGTACACAATGCAGAGAATAATTTACATAAACTGACATCATTACAGAATGAAAAAATAATATGAGGAAATAGAGATGTGATACTAAATGCAACAACAATGAAATGCACATGTGCTTTAGAATGAAACTATTTATCACTACGTATTGTAAAGTAGAGTGAGCAAAATTCCCATAAAGACCTAAGTTTAAATATCTTGAGCTTTGAAGGCATGTGGGCTCTGTTGCTATCACTCAACTCTGCCATAATAGTACCAAAGCAACCACTTATACACTAAGCAAAAGAACATGGCTGTGTGACTTTACTTACAAAATTGAAGTAAGGCAGATGTAGTCTGATAGAAGCTAGCTGGGAAATTTACATAATAATGCAGTCTGTTGAATATGAAGCAGATCTTTGTAACTTCCTTCAGAGGAGACTTTCTCTCACTGAAAATTTTACTTTGTGGTCTTCAATTGATAATCATAACTTGTAGCTTAAGCAAGAATATGATTACATGTCCCTGATATTTGGCACAAGATTCCTGAAGTCTAAGAACTACATTAATTACAAAAACTATAATAAAAAGCAAGTATCTCAAGTTTTGTTGTTATTGGCTGCTTCTTGGTTTTGCATATCGTGAAGTGGAAGGTGTACAATAAAGTACATTAATACCTGAAATTATATATAAACTTTACATATATGTGTTTTCAACTAAGAGAGTCTATCACATTTATTTAATCCTAAAATAGTACTACTTTCATTAAATACTATGGATCACTGTTTTAAGACAATGTTCTGTCATATTAATATATAAGAACTGCATTAGTTAATATAGTCAACAATTACATAATTATTATTACCAATGAAGCCTTATTTTCCAATGATAAAACTATGTACTCAGATATGTGAGATTGTTTATTAATGGAAATATTTAACATTTTTGAATATATGAAGTTTATACTTGAAGCTCTCTTTATTCAAATACACTTAAATACTTTCAAGCATCTTGCTTATGTCAAGTAAACATAATTCTCATAACTATTCAAAATAATGTACATTGGGGGCGGAGTATACGTGTTTTAAAAGGACAGGCTGGAGGTGACAGCATGCACGTGTGCTCCCAGCACTCGGGAGACTAACCAAGGGGAGCAGGAGTCTGGGGTCTGCCCAGGTTACACAGTGCATTCCAGGCCAGTTTAATCAACATTCAACCACAAGAAGAGTTGGGAGGAGCCCATCAGGGGACTGATCAGTGGTTAGGGGGACTAACTGGTCTTGCAGAGAAGCAGAGTTTAGTTTCCAGCACCCATATGGTGGCTCACAACTGTCCCTAGCTCCAGTTCTAGGAGAGGAAGTCCCTTCTGACCTCTGCAAGCAGAAGGCACACAGGTGGCACACAGACATGTATGCAGGCCAAAAACCCAATGCACAAAAAATAACAATTTAATTTAAAAAAGGCAGATCTCATATGTTCCTCAGTCACTTAGCTGTTCCTATGACAGGGCCTTTTGAACCTAAAGTCTCATCAATAGATTACCCGGCTGGCTTGGTAATGTTCAAGTGTGTAATGGAAATGATCAAAAGGCAGGAGACAGGTGGGGCATAGCTCACTGACAGATCACTTGTCCAACATGCAGAAGACCAAGTATGATCTCTAGCACACATACCTCCCCGCACCAAGAAGCAGGAGCTCAGATAAAAAATAGCAGTTAAACCTAGTGAACTTATCAGTTCATTACCAAGCAAATTTCAAAACCTATTTTATAAATCACTCATATTTTAGTAAACCCAAATTATGTATCTAGCCACACAGAAAACCATTTTCGAAAGTTAACTCTCAGTTCACCTACAAAACATTATTACTCACTGTCTAGGCAATTGCCCATTTCACCATCAAATACTTATCTGCTAAAAGCATAACTCAACACATCATACCTGATGGTAATTTCTGCTTCATCCCACTGGACCTTGGCAGATGTGCTGCCTTCTTTGACCACTCCCAGCAGCGTGGCATGGCGCCCAGTTTGCTTGTGAACACACCGACCTCCAACTCTAAGACCAGCATCCACTCCTCCTATCACTGCTAGCACGGGCCACACCTCTATGCAAAGAGTCCTCAGCTGCGGCTCTGAGAGGTCAGCAAGACCATGCCTACTATGTTTACCTTTTTCTTCTTCTTTGCTCTCTTTGTCCTCTCTCACTTCATTTTCCTCTCGGCTCTGAACCGAGCGGCTTTTCTTTAGCTTCTGACCTGACTCTTTAATACATATCTTAATTTTATGTAGCCTTTCCATCATCTTTCTGTTAATGCAGTAAGTCCAACGGTCTGTCCGGTGAAGGATACGGATAAGCTGAATAGTAGCCTCAGCTAGCACTGCTGCTACCGGACTACAAATAGGGTCTCCTGGAAGTAAATCCCGTGGCGTGCCACGCATCTGCATATCACATATTTTCACCTACATAGAAGAAGAGAAGGTGGGATAAATGATAATAGTATGTCTCCTTAACTATTTGTCAATATAGGTTCTAGCAAATAAAATCATAATTTGAACTAGTATTAGTATGTTATAACACATCAAGTGACCCCCCCACAATAGGCAGACATCGTTAGAGAACCATGGAAGTGATTAGCAAGGTAGTCCTTTAGAATGTCCTGCCATAAACAGGAGCCTACCACAGATGGCCTCTGAAAGACTCTACCCAGCAGGATACCAAAGCAGATGCTGACACTCATAACCACACTTTAGGCAGAGTGCAGGGAATCTTAGGAAAGAAGGGGGAGATAGAAAGACCTGGAGAGGACAGGAGCTCCACAAGGAGACCAACAGAACCAAAATATCTGGGCACAGGGGTCTTTTCTGAGACTGATACTCCAACCAAGGACCACTCATGGATATAACCTAGAACCCCTGCACAGCATGGCAGCTCACTATCCAAGTGAGTTTCCTAGCAAGGGAAACAGGGACTGTCTCTGACATGAACTCAGTGGCTAGCTCTTTGATTACCAACCCCGGATGGGGGAGCAGCCTTGCCAGGCCACAGAGGAGGACACTGCAGCCAGTCCTGATGAGACCTGATAAGCTAGGGTCAGATGGAAGGGGAGGAGGATGTTCCCTATCCATGGACTTGGAGAGGGGCATAAGAGGAGATAAGGGAGGGAGGTTGAGATTGGGAGGGAAGGAGGGTAAGGACCATGGCTGGGATACAAAGTGAATAAACAATAATTAATATAAAAAATAAATATTGAATTAAAAAATGTCCTGCCATTTGAATCTTTTGTAGCTCATATGTTCCAAAGCAGTTACAACCATACAAAGGATAGATATGAACAAGGCATATGTAGCTGACTCAATTTAGTCCAAACAAATGTCTGGAAGAAACAGTAACTATCATCCTCAGATCTCTGGATAATATTGAGTCTTGGAACTATCTTATATTGTTCTAAGGGCACAAATGTAAAATTAGAAAACTACACAACTGGGATAGTCCTAGTATGAACACATACGGCAAGTAGGACACAGAAGTGAAGAGGAAGCTGGTGTAGTGGCCTGTAGTCACAGCACCTGGAAGATCCTGAGTCCAAAGCCATCCTTTCCCTGACAGTATACTTGGACCCTGGCACCAATGTCTTGTACAAAGTGGGTTCTGATGTGATCTGCTCAGCATCATGCTTTCCAACATCCGTAAACCTCAGAGAGTTCACCCAGCCTTAGAATTCTAACCATAAATGTATTTATTCTATCTGGGGGATTTTTCTGAAGACCTTCAAAGTCCATGTGAGTTCAAAACAAGCCTGGGCTATGTAAAAGACCCTGTCTCATCTCCCTAAAAATGTTAAAAGAACAGTCAGACTTGGATTTAAATCCTAACTGTTCACAATCTTGGCAAGTAATTCAAGTCTTAGCTTCCTCACCTGAAAAAGGACAGTAATGACAGTACCCATCTCCTACTCTTATTTTAAAAATAAAAAACTGATATAGACAGAGCACTTAGTAGGTAGCACTTAGTAGCACTAGGTTCATTATAAATAGTTAATGCTAACTTTTCTTCTACAAAGAATATTATAAGAGCTCCAGAATACCACCAGGGCAAAGGATGATATCAGGCACTCAGCAGCCTCCATTTTACCCACAATTTATTGGCTACCTGTTCAAGAAGTTCCCTGTCTTGTGAATGGCTAATCTTAGATTATACTTCCTTAAAATTTTATATATTTAAAGTATTAAATATATTTATAATTAATTGATATAGAACTATTACATATAATTTATTAGAACACCACCACTCCTACTAGCACAGGGACCCAAGAGATGCTTGTTTCTGCTTTTGTTTTAGATGAAAAGAACAAAAGCCAGTTTCAATGAGAATGTATGTCCTTAGTACTGTTCTCACCACATTCAAATCTTACAGGGTCTGAGACCTCTCCCACATGAATGAAAGGTAGTTTCCCTACCATAACTTCAACTTCCATTGCTACACTGATATTACCTTATTACACTTGAGTACTGCTGCACTTCTCCTATCTATAACTACCAATGAACCATAATACACCTAACATACTTCTGGAATTCTCACAGTGCCACTGTTTGTATGTTGATTTGCTATCTAACTAAAATGCCTTAATATGGAGTAAAAGATAATTCCTAAAATTATCTCCCTTCTAGAAAAAGGACTTCTATGGGTCAGGTACTTTTACTGGTACAGACACCTTACTATTTTAAGACTTCAGTATCATACTAACATGTAACACTAATTTAAAATGACCAGTGTCCGATGTGCCTAAGTACAGGCTGGGCTTCTGTTACCTTCTCACCAGGGTTGCTGCTATAGAACATCACACATGGGTACAACTCTGCAGCATCCACATCTTCAAAAGCTAACTTGGGTTCCTAGAATGTAACAGAGGAGAAGCAAAGGATACTATGTAGCCACATTAAAAGTCAAAGGTTATAAGATAAAACAAAAGTTACTAGAGCCATATATCAACTGCCCTTCTACCCAGGGAATGCTAACTTAGAATATGTAATCCTAAACTGATCCTAAATATGTGATCCAACTAAACTGTTGCTGGTTTCAAAACTCTGGTTTGATCCTTACCACCATCCCTATAAGTTTGACACTCATAAAGATTTAAAAAAAACAGAAAGCATTAAAAGAAAATAGGAAGAGGAAAGTAAATAACCAATACTCGATAACTTGAATAGAATTTAAACTGAGGGGGGGAGGGGACGGGAAGAAGAATAGTGTTAGTGAACAGGTTTCAGTACCTCTCCATTTTTCCCAAAGGAAATGGTCCTGGCTTCCATGTCTAACACACAGGTAATAAAATCTCCTTGAGTAAAGCTGGACAGCGTCAGAGTCTGCTCTCCATTGTGATACAGGTTTCCACTGTAAGCCCTATAGAGCCACATGTCTGAGGTAGTACGGTGATTAAAATCATGTACTGGCCAGCGAGAGACTCCAACACACGTGCCCTCATTACCTCTGTTTTCCTTCACAATATAAAACTAAAAAAAAAGAGAGAAAGAAAAAACAACTCATAATGTTCACTAATAATGAAAAATCTGTGTGCTATTACTACATTGAGACTTAGACATGTTTATAAATAGTATTTACATATTTATGAAAACATGTTAACTTTCTTTTCAGCCTAAAAAGAAATAACCTAAAAATGAAATAATTTCAGAAGTTTATAATATTTTTATAAGGCAAATTTATTCATCTTATAAAGAATAACCTTTGGTTATCTATAACATTTAAAGTAAACAATTTTAATTTAATTTTGATGCTGAGGAGTATTTTAGAAACTTATTCATGGAAAGCTTCAACTTCCTATACATAGATTTTGCAACTACTCTCCGTGTATACTTTATTCAGAAAGGATGGGAAACTACAGGAGCTAACAACCCTCCTTCCAATCTTCAAGGGACTGACTCAACTCCCTGCTGTAAGGTTTACTTCTGACTAACTGTGTTCACTGAGCTTTCTGGTTTAGATTTGAATGGTTTGATTCTATAACTTTCACCTTTCTCCTGACACACAGACATCTCCAAAAGATTGATATTTTCAAGGCTATTAATCGAATATACAATTGGGATAAAGTAGTATGTTTTATATTGTATATGAGTATATTACCACATGCATGCAGGAGTCTAAAAAGGTCAGAAGAGGAATCAGAATCCCCAGAACTATAGTTACAAATGTCCATGAGCTGCCATGTTGGTGCTGGAAATTGAACCAGAGCCCTCTGAATGAACAGCCAGTGTTCTTAACCACTGAGGCATCTCTGCATCCCCAACAGGTCGGTTTTTTTTTAAGTTGCAATTTTTGTCCTGACCAACCCCTAACCTTTGTTTAATTCTTTACCAAAAAAGTTTTGTATGAAAATTCTTTTGTACTTCTTACACTCAATTCTTCTGTACAAAAGGATTTTTTAAATGTTCACGACTAAAAAAATTCAAGTTATAATAATCAAACGGTACACTGAGTTTCTTATAACACAGAGAAAACAAAAGCCCAAAGTCTAGGGAGGTGTGGAGAGGGCATCAAACATTACTATTTCTAACAACTATTCCTAACTGTTCTTCCTCTGGAAGGGGAAAATTGGCACTGCCCTGAAAGCTGCTGTGATCACTTGAAACTCAAAATGATTGCTGAACCTCCCTCAAACCTGACTGCCATGGTAGGCTCTTCTGACTTTCTCACAAAACACTGACAGTCTAGACACACACAGACAACAAAATTCTTCAAATATAAAGTCAAAGATAACAAAATTTTTCAAACTGACTCTTGAAACAGTCCCTCTGAAGCAAGGAACTCAACTAAGTGATTGAGAATGAAATAAAAAGACAGGAGACTGGAAGGCCCCATACAAACAAGCCACACTGGGATGGTGATAGCCTTACTTCTGACTATTGGTACGCAGACAAGAGGGGCCTAAGAATTACAGATGACTGGCTTGCAGTATACTAACATACGCTCTACAGGACTACATTTTGTATATGTACAGCAGCTCATAACAGCTGCTCAACCTTAGACTGATCAGAATTGTGTTCCGTTAAACTAATACCTAAGCCAGACTTTAAAAGTTAATACAAGTCTAGCCTAAGGGCACATGCCCATCATGGAAGCATTCTGAAAGACTAAGACAGAAATCCTGAGCTAAAAACCAGTTTGGAATACACAGCAAGACACTGTCTCAAGAAACAAATAGGAACAACAAAACATTAATACAAAAAGCTAATAATGGTGCAAGGCGCAGTGACACCTATCTTTAATCCCAGCACTTGAGATGCATAGGCAGGCAGATCTTTTGAGTTCAGACCAGCCTGGTCTACATAGTGAGTTCCAGGACAGCCAGGGCTACACAGTGACCCTGTCTCAAAACAAAAAACAAAAACAAACAAACAAACAAAGAATTAAGTCAAGTGAAATATAAGTAGCTAAGTCCAAGACACCTATAATATGGCACAAGTAAAGTCAATATTACAGTTTGGTCTCACAGGCTGCCTGAGTCCCTGCTAACAGTTTTACTGTAGGACATGATGGCCAAAAATCAAAGAGGTAGATTGCATATGAAAGTGGTTGATGTAACAGAGAAAGTCCGACTTCTAAGTTGACCTTTGGCTGGCACCAGGCAACTTGAAGAATAAACTATTCCTTCCACTGATTTAAAACCAAACAAACAAACACCACCGCCTTACTTAAATTATAAGGCTGGCTGTACAGCACCTACCTTGGTTTTCTAAGTAATAAGATTGATGTCACTTACCCACTTTCCTTCTTGGAACCTAAAGTATGAACACACACATGTCCTGTACAACGCAATTATAAGCCTGCACCTAGTACAAAGTGCTGCATCTTAACAGCTTTCCCAGGCAAAAACATGACCTATCTAATGGTATGTTCTCACTAATGGGAGAACTGTGTGCCTGTGTGATGCTTTATTTCATACGATTTTTAAACCATCACTTAAAAAAATAATAATTTTAAACTAAAGAAGTGTTACATAAATAGAGTTCATGTATCTCCTTTACAGCTTCCACTTACAATACCATGACAGAGCATCATTTACAGAAAATATAAATCTTTTCAAAGATTTTATTTTTTAATTAAAGAACCCAGGGGAATGGAACCAAAAATCTTTTTAAAATACTTTTTTGAGATTATGAACATCATTTCCCCCTTTCCTTTCCTCCCTCCAAGCTATCTGACATGCTCCTTTGTTCTCTTTCAAATTCATGGCCTCTTTTCTTTTCTTTGTTGTTTATTTCTTGTCTAGAGTTAAGGCCTTCTGCGCTTTCCCCCATTAACATCATCCTTTTTAAAAAACTAAAGGTACAAAACAACAACAACTACTAAGAATGCTCCTTACCTTCCATTGATAGCACCCAGAAGTTACCCCGGTTGAGGCTAATCCATATCCTTTTCCTCCACTACCATGAGTTAAAATCTGTCCATTTTCTACAATGCAACACTGAGCTTTCTCTGGATCAAAAGAGACTTCTTGAATGGGGAGATTTTCATCTTCTTCCTCCAACTCTCCTTGCTTCTACCAAAAAGGAGGCTGGGTCAGTATTTGGGAATAAACAGATCTCTAATACATTCCTTGGTTTTATTTCACAGATAAATATCTACCAGTTTTTAGTTACTGAGAAAGGCAGTAGGAATGCAGGGCCTATAAAAAAGCTTATTGTTCATTTAGGTATGCAGAGAATAATCAAGTCAGTTACACAGACAGGAATCGAGGGTGACTCCAAGGTTTTTCACTTCCATAATAACTAGAACCTGGGAAAGTAACAGAATGCAATGGAGCTACGGATGTTATTTTTAACACACTAAGTATGAGATGTCTACTAGTTATCATTCAAGCGGTGAGTTAAAAAAGACAGCATTGGGGCTGGAGAGATGGCTCAGTGATTAAGAGCACCGTCTGCTCTTCCAAAGGACCTGGGTTCAATTCCCAGCACCCACATGGCAGCTTACAACTTTCTATAACACCATTTCCAAGGGATCTGACACTGTCACACTAATGAACATAAAATAAAAGTAAAAAAAGATAGCATTTAAAAATTAGGCACCAATGGCTTAGACAGCCAAATGAGGTTTCTCTGAATATGGAAAAGGGAAGAGCTGCAATAGTTGCAGGGTGTAGGGGAATTATGACTGGGTCACACAATAACCCAGCACTTAAATAGAGAAAGAAAAACCTAGGAGAAAAAGAGGCCATTTTCTAAGGTAGAAGGAAAATCAGAAAAACTGTGAAATTGGGGAAAAAGGTAAGAATTTATGTGTAAGTAGAATTTGGAAGGTAAGTTAGGGGAGCCTCATGGCTACAAGGATGGGTACACAGGAGAACCAAGTAGGATGTGGACAAAAATGCAAGGTTGTACAGCATAGAGTCAACAAACCATAGACTGGAAATACATGTTTTATAAATAAATTAACTTGAAAAAATTTCCTAAGGCTTCAAAGCAGTTTACAAAAGAGCATGCCTAGACTCTTATCTATTAGGAAATATGGGATCACAACTCTTTACAAGAGTTTGCACTGTATTATGTATCAGAGAAACTAGAAATGATTCAAAGTATATGGGAGAACTGCATGAGTTATAAATCAGTACTATACTGTTTTATATATGGGTCGGACTTGAGCATCAACTGATCTGGGCAAGCACAGATGGTCCTAGAACTAACTCCCTATAGATACTGAAGAACAACTATAAATGTAATGTTAATACTTTATGGAATTCTGGCATCTTGGTGGATGATAAGCAATTAGATTTGAACAGATGCTAAGAAGTAGCTGACATGTGCCGATGCTTTCAGATGCTTAGTAGTGAGGACAAGAGGGAAGAACATGAAGGCTTCATAGAAAAAATACACTTTGAGAGTGGAGGGTGAGAGAGCACGACTGAGACTGAGATGAGAAGAAGCCAGTAGAGATGATAAAATGCAAAGAAGATGTGGAGCAAACTCTACAGCAAGACCCCTCATGGCAGGACCTGACAACCTGAAACAGAACTGGCACTAGGGTATCTACTTCTGAGACCTAAAACTACCATTTGGGGTAGAATCAATTACCTGCAATTTTATTTCTTGTTCTTTTTCCTTTATTTGAATAGCATGCTTGGCCTGAGCAATGGGAGTCTCCCACATACAGTCCGACAGAAGAGAAAATAATCGTTCAACAACCTGGTTTGTTGAAGGGAAAGGACGATAAAATTTATAAAAATAAAGGTTACATATTTTTATGAGGTATCATATACTATACTACTTAATGGGACATGAAGACTGATTATACTAATATCCAACAGTTACTTCTGTAGTTCTATATGCAATCCTTTTATTTTTAAAAGATCATCAGTTCATTACAAAATTGCTTTTATGTCTCCTTTCTAGATAAAGACATCTGTTTCAGTCTTGCTGTCTCACACATTTCTCTCTCTATAATCCTAAAATTCAATCTACTAGAAATGCTGGATTGCCCTTTCCTTTTGACTTGGCATGTATTTTCTACTCCCTACTTCTTACACCACACAACTTATTTTCTTTCCCTTCATTAAGGATGAAGGATAAAGAAAGCAATTTCAGATGTAGAGACTATGCAACTGAAGACAAGACAAATTTACGACTAGAGAATCTAGTAACTCTCAGTTTTGGGTAATGTAAAAAAGTATTTTCCAGCAATTTTGAAAATACAAACCTGGGCCATTTGGTCATCTTCTACGCCAGATTCACAAGCTGGCAGCACAGCCTCAAGGACATGAAGAGCAAGGAGCCTCGTTCTTAAGTTACCAACTAGAGGAATACCTGGGGACAGGCAGCAGACAAGTCTTGTTATCAATAAGATATGACTGGGATCCAGAGTTAAAACTGACCTAAAAAAATTTCCTAAGGCTACAAAGCAGTTTACGAAAGAAGCAGACCTGCATTTTAACCTACTGTCACATGAGTTCTGGCCCCATCTATGTCTGTTGTTCTAGAAACATACTTCATGTACATGTTTCAATTTATGTCTTTATTGGACAAGCACTGCAACCACATGAGTCAGATGTAGAATATGTATTTCGCACAATTTAATCCTAAACTCAGAGTCTGAATTATAACTCAGTTTAATGAGGAAACAGAGGCCTGAAGAGTTTAATAATTTGACCAAGACTCCTTCAGTAGAAGCACAATTTTTAAAACGTCTGTGAGTATCTAAAACCCAAGTACACGTCTCATTCCCTTGCTCTAGTCCAGGTTCCATTTCAGAGCTTGGTAGGCTTTTGGTTTTTTTAAGCATTCATACATGCGTATATTGTATGTTGATCATAATACCCTTCACTGTACATTAAGCAATTTGTGAATTTCTAAAATTAGAAAAGGTAGAGACAAAATTTTGGTATGTAAGTATTTGTTCTTCTTATAGACATACCTAGTAAGATCAGGTGAACATGAATGAGTATCTTTTACCTTATGCTTTAAAAATGTGATACAAACTTGAGGTCATTAAAGGAAGCTGTAAATTACACTAGATAATAAACATTGCTGAAGTATATTGAGAATGTAAACATATATAATAACCTCTAACATGGGATACTATATTATGATTCAAACACATTAGGAAGAGATAATGGAAAAAAATTCTGGAAATGGATAAAAATGATGCAACACTGTGACTATGCTTAATGCATTGAACTGTATACCTAAATGATCAAATTTAAATTTTTGTTATATATATATATATATATATATATATATTTTTTTTTTATCAAAACTGTGGGTAGCAAAAGACTATCAGGAACCTGTATAAAACTACCAGATTTTTAGACTGGAAGTAGGAATTAAGTTTATTATACAGAAACTGTCATAGATACTACACAAATAGACATCACAATCAAGGTAGCTGAAATCACATCATGACAGAGAGGACAAATTCAGATCTGACCTGACAATCTAAAATGTGAGGTTAGACTCACAGTAAATTATGTAGTACATACAACTCTACTTATTTTTAGTGCATGTTATAATCTGAACAAATAGGACCAAATTCTCTAGATTAAATCATAATTTCTCTAGCACCACTTGGCATTTTTAATTCTTTACCAATTGTTATCCCTGAAATTGGCACTTTCTATCAATTAAATAAATAATCGGAAGTCAAAGCAGGAAAGTCTTGAAATCGAGATCAGGTACCCACAGTTATGAAAACTTTAGCACTACCTTAATAAAGCGCATGCAGCACATGAAACCCCTCTAAGCAAAGGCAGCAGACACACCTGAGGAGCACTTCTGAGACGCTATGTTGAGAAGCACCTCTGTCCACTTGGGGGAAGCCATTTTTGATTGAATTGCTTTTGAAGACACAACTCTGCGAAGAAAAACTAAAAAATCCCCGAGGTGGAGTTCAGCCGCATGTTGTTTCCTAAGAGTAGCTGCGAGGTGAAGGGAGAAGTCTAGATGTTAGCGGGAAGGCAGCAGGGTAAAGTTTGTCAGCTTACACTTCAATTGCATTAAGCACAAATCTAATGCACAGTCTAGGTTTTCAATATGCTACCAACATTTCAAAACTGAGAGTAGGAAAAGGTGAAAATGTAAACAAACCCTATAAACATCTTTTATATGTATGGATGAGAAGAGTAAGCATCCTAGAATGTGTACTGATGGTTAATCCTCATGGTTAATCCAAAACCTTGACTGCTTTTGGAATGACCTAGGAGATGCGCCTTTAGGGTCCTTGTAAGGGTGTTTTCAGAAATTGAACCGAGGAGGGAGACCCACCCTAGAATGGGCAGCACCGTCCCGGAAGAGAAGCCTTGAGAAAGAGATCCATTTGCAAAGGGACATGCTACACTGACAACAGACACAAATCAACCTTCACAGGAAGGTGCATCCAGCATAGAAGACTTCTGTCAGCTGAGATGGATGAACAAGACGATGACAGAACTAAACTGCTGGGGACAGCTGGAGAGAAAACTAAGAACTACTTCTTTACATTTCCTCCAAATAGTACCTTGTCTCTTTATTTTATACAAAATAATAATTTTTACAATAAATAATTTTTACAATATTAACTGGAAAAACGCAGCAGTATCAAGCTCTGTCTCTCCTGTCTCTTACTCTAAACATGCTCCTACACACCTCTTGAAGAGTCAGCTCCTCTTCTAGGAAGCCTTCTTTTACCCCTTGTAGAATGTGTGTACTCTATCTCCTGCCTCCAGCAAGTCCTTCTAGAATAAATTAGAACCAAATGTGGTGGTGCATACCTGAACTCCTGGCACTCAGGAGAAATAGGATGAGGCAGGAGGATCATAACTTCAAGGCCAGTTTGGGCCCAGAGACCTCAAATATAAAGCTGCTTGATACAACTTGGTGATATAATTCTATGTTTAAAATAAAGGTCATACTTTCCTTTTAATTCTATATTTTAAAAGGATTGGAGGTTCTTCATACCTAAGCAGCCTGATTCTGAATGGTTGGCCATTAATAATTATAGCGTTAGACTCCTCCTAGGTGAGCTTCAAAACTGGGCCTCCTCTCTCTAGGACAACTGGGTCTAAGCCAAGACCCAGTAATGAAAAAACTGTCTTTCTTTACTGGATATTGAAAGATCCCAATATCTGTTTTCTTAGATGGAGCATTGCTATATAGCCCAAGATGGCCTGGAATTCATGTTCTTCTCTGACCCTACCTCTATGGTGGGAGTTCTAGGCATGTGCCACACATCCAGCTAAGGATCCAATTATCTTGGCGCTTTACTGGCTAAAAACAAACTCTACAATTCTTTCCTGTTGTCTGTATATGCGGTACTCAGTACAGACAGGTAAGAACCTGGTACCTCAACAGCTCGTATCCCCCAGTGGATCTCAGAAAAGCAGAAAGAGGCAGGGACACTTTGTTCTTATTGGTCATTCTGTGAGTCTGCCTAAGCTCTCTATATAAAGATAACTCTATACACACCTAGTGGGGAAAATCCCACTAGCTTGGGCTTGGAAACAAAAAAGCTAGTCTTTAATCAGAACCATATAACCTATGTTCTGGCATAAAAGATTCAGACACTTTTTTTCCCTCTTTCTCTTTTAAAATTTTATTTATTTGTTTATTTTTTAAAATTTATTCACTTTGTATTCCCACTGTAGCCCCTTCCTCATCTCCTCCCAGTCCAACCCCCCTCCCTCTTCTCCCCCTATGTCCTTTCCCTAGTCTCCTGATAAGGGAGGACCTCTGACTCTAATCTATCAGGTCTGGGTTTCTTATACTGTATCTGCTTACAAGTTTACCTCTACCATGACCCTATGTCAATGACAATAGAAACAATACTTTATTACTTTGCATCTGTTTAGTATATTCTATTCCCCCATAAAAGTCAACAATATTAATATGGTCTAAATACCATTTAATTGCAAATATTATCTATGAAATTATTAACAATCATGAAACTTTCATTATGTGACAGATGTGCTTACATGGATCAAGCTATTCAGTCCTCAAAACAATCTTTACAAGTTTGCTCTGTAATTTACTTTATTTTACGGTTGACAGAACTAGAGCAAAAAAAAAAAAAGTAGCTTGCTCTCTTCTATCTATCTATCTAATCCAGAAGGGACTTTTAAAGGGCTCCTAAAGTTATTGTGAGAATAAGACATGGTAACTCACAATCTTTTTGAAATAGTGACCAATTTTAAACCTTTATTCATGTAATTACATTAAAGACACAGGCAATAGTTCTACTGTTTCAGGCACAAATTCTACTGGAAACAACTACCTTCGTTTCACTTATTTTTTTAATTAATTTTATTTTTTATATTAGTTACAGTTTATTCACTTTGTATCCCAGCTGCAGCCCCCTCCCTCATCCCCTCCCAAACCCACCCTCCCTCATCTCCTCCCTGCACCTCTCCAAGTCCACTGATAGGGGAGGTCCTCCTCCCCTTCCATCTGACCCTAGCTTATCAGGTCTCATTAGGACTGGCTGCACTGTCCTCCCCTGTAGCCTGGCAAGGCTGCTCCCCACCTCAGGGGGAGATGATCAAAGAGCCAGCCTGAGTTCATGTCAGAGACAGTCCCTGTTCCAATTACTAGGGAACCCACTTGGATACTGAGCTGCCATGGGCTACATCTGTGCAGGGGTTCTAGGTTATATCCATGAATGGTCCTTGGTTGGAGTATCAGTCTCAGAAAAGACCCCTGTGCCCAGATATTTTGGTTCTATTGCTCTTTTGTGGAGCTCCTGTCCTCTCCAGGTCTTTCTATCTCCACCTTCTTTCCTAAGATTCCCTGCACTCTGCCCAAAGTTTGGTTATGAGTGTCAGCATCTGCTTTGGTATGCTGCTGGGTAGAGTCTTTCAGAGGCCCTCTGTGGTAGGCTCCTGTCCAGTTTCCTGTTTTCTCCTTCTTCCAATGTCCATCCTGTTTGTCTTTCTGAGTGAGGACTGATCCATCTTACCCAGCATCCTCCTTCTTGCTTAGCTTCTTTAGGTATACAGATTTAGGTGTATTAGATTATATGTCTAATATCCATTTATAAGTGAGTATATACCGTGTGTGTCTTTCTGCTTCTAGGATACCTCACTCAGAATGATCTTTTCTAGATCCCACCATTTGCCTGCAAATTTCATGATTTCCTTGTTTTTCATTGCTGAGTAGTATTCCATTGTGTAAATGTACCACAATTTCTGTATCCATTCCTCAACTGAGGGACATCTGGTTGTTTCCAGGTTCTGGCTATTACAAATAAAGCTGCTACAAACATGTTTGAGCAAATGTCCTTATTGTGTACTTGAGCATATTTTGGATATATTCCTAGGAATGATATAGCTGGACCTTGAGGTAGCACTATTTCTAATTGTCTGAGAAAGTGCCAGACTGATTTCCAAAGTAGTTGTACAAGGTTATATTCCCACCAGCAATGGAGGAGGGTTCCCCTTTCTCCACATACTTTCCAGCATGTATTGTCACTTGAGTTTTTGATCTTAGCCATTCTGATGGGTGTAAGGTGAAATCTCAGGGTCGTTTTGATTTGCATTTCCCTGATGACTAAGGATGTTGAGCATTTCTTTAAGTGTTTCTCTGCCATCCTATATTCCTCTACAAGAATTCTCTGTTTAGCTCTGTACCCCATTTTTTTAATTGGATTACTTGATTTGTTGCTGTTTAACTTCTTGAGTTCTTTATATAGTCTGGATATTAGCCCTCTGTCAGACTACTGTTTTGTTCTGATGACAGTGTCCTTTGCTTTACAGAAGCTTTTCAGTTTCATGACGTCCCATTTATTGATTGTTGATCATTTCTTATGGATGTGATAAGATACCCTAACAAAAGTGAAGGCCACTGCTCTCTATTCCCGAAGTTCCTGTTGCTGTGCCTTCTCTGATCTCATGGACTTAATCTGGAACTGTGAGGCAAATAAAACCTTTCTCCCCTAAGTTGCTTTTGTCAAGATACTTTACCAGAACTGGAAAAGAAAACTAAAAAACCATGTTCACTACAAAACGAATGATACATCAGCAACCAAAAATTCTATTGGCCAACTATAAAAAAGAATTCTGTTAGTTCAGTTCTTCTGATTATGACCCAGTTTCCAGTTATCAAAGCCATTACTCTCAGAGAATCACTCAGGTCAGCACTTTGGTTAGAGGAGGTCTGTTAGAATTAAGTAACTTAAAAAACATCTTATCCTCTCCTTGGATAGCCTGGAGAAACTAGTCACCTGATATTTAGGTACTTAAGAGCAGAGGTAGCCAAGAGAGGCTGGACCTGGAGAAGAAGCAGTGGCATTGAGCAGCATCAGCGGGGACAGAGCATAGGAGGCTCAGGCAGAAGCTCATCTAAACCATACATAGGTGCAGAAAAAGGGGGGTGCAAACAAGTAAAAATCCTTTCATATCGCAACAGAAAGGAGCCAATGTTCCTATCATATGCATACCATAGAGACTCAGCAACTACCTGTACGTAAGGAGAAAGGACAAAAAGCTTACACTTACCTCTGAAATCTTTCTTCTCAGTTTCTCCACTGGAGTCAACTTTTTTTTCTTCTTCTTCACCCTCTTCTCCTTCTCCAATAGAGGCCATAAATAGTACACCAGTTTGTGACAACAAATTCTTCAATTGACTACAGAGTAGATCCAACAAGGACTGAACTACTTTGGGGCTCAGTTTATCAGCATAGGTTCTATGTGAAATAAAAGGGAAAATTGTAGAGAATACAAACAGGCACAAATACTACAGACAAAACAGGCCCCATATAATTCTGTCAAGACTTTTGTAATATTTACCCAGTAGTGATGGCTAGAATCTGGAGCAACCTTGTACTGGCCACTTTCAAAGCTGTGCTAAGCTGGGAAACACCAGTCTTTGGCAGCAATTGCAGGGGCTGTCCTAACATGGTGTCTGTACCACATAACTGTGACAATACATTCAGCAGACCAGTGGAAATTGCCAAAGAAACATCTACTGGCTGATAATGAACACTGAGAGCAAAAACTGTAACCAAAAGAAGACGTTGTTGGGCCTCTAGAAAAAGAAAAAAAAGACAGTTGAGACTCTCCCTGGAATTCAATATTTACTAAAATAAATTCCAACTATAAATGATAGTATAAAGTAGTATTCAATTTTTAAGTATTATGCTCTTTATGTCAGTTGGTCTACTAATGTTAAACACAACATAGACAATTCTCTACCATAACCTCAGGCCAAAAATGTACATCCTTCTTTATTCTCAGGAAGCTACTCACCAATGTGATGTTTATTTGCTTGAAGGGCTCTCTCTAGAGTAGCAGACAACTGTTGATAAATTTTATGGACAGCCAGCTGGATTTCAATCTGAATATTTCTTTTAGCTGCTCTGATCCCATCCTAAATTACACAAAGTTACTTTTAAAATGATAACACCTTTTTTTCAACAACAACAACAAAAAAAAAAAAAAAAAAGAAAAAGAAGTAGTAATAACATTTTAACCTTAGCATATGCTAGGGCTGTATGATATTAATTATTCACTAAATTACACCATATGAAAGGTTTATAACAAAATTAGCTTGAGATGACTGGCAGTTTTTGCTTCTGTGCATTACACCTTCCTTTAAAGCAACTTTGCCTATCTAAATAAAGACATAAAAATAACAGTTCACAAGTGCCAGGTAAGGTGGCACTTTCATCCTAGCACTTAGAAAGCAGAGGCTTGAGGCTTCTTTGTGAATTTGGGGCCAGCCTGGTACACAGTGAGTTCCAGGACAGCCAGGGCTACATAAAAAGATCCTGTTGCAAAAAAACAAAAAACAAACCAAAGGAAAGAGAGAGAGAAAGAAAAGAAAGAGAGAGAGAAAGAAAGAAGGAAGGAAGGGAGGGAGGGAGGGAGAGAGAGAGAGGAGGAAGGAAGGAAGGAAGGAAGGAAGGAAGGAAGGAAGGAAGGAAGG
>NW_026585691.1:3939104-3945045 GCF_907164565.1 Psammomys obesus | reverse complement strand
AGGAAGGAAGGAAGGAAGGAAGGAAGGAAGGAAGGAAGGAAGGAAGGAAGGAAGGAAGGAAGGAAGGAAGGAAGTTGTTTACAAAATTAAAAAAGAAAACAGAGGAACCAGGTAAAATAATGAAGTCTAAAATGCTAAGCATTAAAAGCCATCTTCCCAAATTCTAACCCGCATCTAGCTCCACCCTATGTGGTTATGGATTAATAAAGCTGAGCAAGCACAGAATCCAAAAGCACAATAGTACAATCACTCACGTAATCCCAACTGTATGACTTACAAACTAAGACAACGATAGACCTTAAAAAGTAACATAAGCTTTTAGGATTTTAACCTTAGTCACACACATCACCAAGTTTCACATCATCCATCAGACACTGCAAAAAGATAAAGAACTGAATACAGAGCAAGTCACTCATGTCACTTACTTGATAGTAATGCAATCGGCCACTCTCTCCTTTGGCTCCTGTGTGTCCAACAGTGCCTAAACCAAAACACCCTGCTAGAAACTGCAGTCTCACAGATGTGAGCAGGGTGGATGACTGCAAGCCTGAACTTGACCTGCTTCCTGTCAGCAAGATGCTACCCTTTTCCTCCATGCCAGACAATAGAGTAAGGATCTGGTGAAGGGCCTCCAAACGAAGCTTAAAGAAAAAACATTTGAGAGTTGGTCACTAAACTCCAAGATTTCTGTATGTCACATGTAATATGTTACCTAAGACAAAGAAAATCTAACATTTTCTAGAAATCTGTTAAGATATATTTTTTATTACTATTTATTAAATCAAGATTAATCTAAAGCCTAAGGATATTTTAATATAAAACAATACATGTAAAAGGGAAGAGTAGATTTGGGTCTGTTAGTACCGAAGATTAAACTCAGGATTTAAAATGTCCCACTAATAAATAATATACCCCAAGTTCCTACAGTCATAAATGTAGAACTTGGAAACTAGCTGTCAAGGCCAGACTCCTCTGCATGGCGAGTATTCTTAGGAAAATTAATGAACTTCTTGAGTCTCAGTTGCTTCAGATGCAAAAGGAGACTGATAGTTCAGTATCTACCCTACTCAATGAGCTACCATGAAGCACACAGGTATCTGTGAAAAGTTAAAGCTACATAGCTTTATAAGTACAAGTAGTAAGATTATGTGGACTTATGTATTCACTTTTCAGCGCCAGAATCAGAAGTACTTCTCCATGGTTTGTCCAAGCCTTGCTTAAGTTTCTGATTTTACCTTCTCTACCCACTATTGAACTACCCATTGCTAAAGTGGCTCAGCCTAAAAACAATGAAAAATTAAAAAATAAAAATAAAAAAATGAATTTGGAAAACAAAAAAAATTAATTTCTACTTTAAAATGGTTTTAGATTTACAGAAAGTTGTAAAGACAGTTTTTATGTGAAGCAGTGATCTCATGATCATAAAATCAAAGTACTAATGATCAACTCTGAAAAATGCTGAGGATGCTCTCCATCCAGCAATACCAAGTACCCAATCAAGAGTAACTGCTTGTTTACTTCCTGAGTTTTCAGACTTATTTACTTTCTGTGTACGTCTGAGTGTATGTATGCGCACCTTGTGCATACAGGTAGCCACAGAGTCCATAAGAGGGCATCAAATTTCCTTGAACTGTAGTACAGGTGGTTTAAAGCCATCTGAGGTGGGGATTGGCAACAGAACATAGGTCCTCCACAGCATGTGCTCTTAATCACTAAGCCATCTCTCTAGCTCCCAATTAGATCAGGCTAGCCAGAGTTATATGGGGAGACTCTGTCTCAAGAGGAAAATAAGGAAGGAAAAAGAACAAAAGACTAAATTCAATTTTAAATTAGATCCCCACAGTGATGATTACTACAGTAAAGATAAGCAAACTCTGGATTAAAAAGTCAGCCTCAGGACTAGGAAAATGGTCTGGTGGGCAAGAGTGTTTGATCTGCAAGGAGGATGAACTGAGTTTAATACCCCAGCAACCATGTAAAAAGCAGGCCCAGCTGTGTGGGTCTGTAACCCTAACATTGGAGGTCAGGAACAGGCGAATCCTAAGAGGTCACTGGCTAGCTAGACTAGCCAAAACAGAGGTGAGCAATAAAGCAAAGAGCAATAGCGAACAATAACTGACTTCTTGCTCTGGACTCCACATATGCATGCCTGGGCTCACATAATCATACAGATTCATCTTATTCGTGTACAAATTTTCTTTCCTCTTTCGTAAATGATAATAAAAATTGTCTTAAAAGAAATTTCTTTAACATTTCTCAGTAAATGTTTGATTTGCATATGTATTTTATACCTATATACTCAGGGTTAAGTAAAAGTTCCTCAGGTAAAAAGGATCATGACTGGAAATTGCTCAAGAAGCCCGGAGGTAAGACTGCATTAATCTGTAATAGTATATACTCTTCATTTTTCATAACCATGACATGTTAGAAGTTCTCTTTGTATATCTTACAGGATGTTCCTGAATTTGGATTTAACTTTCCCACCCTACTTCTCATAACTAGACTAGTGCTAGGGATTTGGAGAAGACAGCTACAGAGTTCAGTATTGTCATATTACATCAAAGACACATGATATCCACATGACTTGTTACTAGTAATCTTATTCATGATTGCTTAAAGTTTTATGTGCCAGATTTCTAATGTTACTTTTTTTTTTCTCCTTCCCATACCCTATATTAGAAGTCCCTAAGAATAGTCCACTAACAAGGGGGAAGAATTTAACTTCTTTCTTTCTTTCTTTTTTCTTCCTTCCTTCCTTCCTTCCTTCCTTCCTTCCTTCCTTCCTTCCTTCCTTCCTTCTTCTTCTTTCTTCTTTCTTTCTTTCTTTCTTTCTTTCTTTCTTTCTTTCTCTCTCTCTCTCTCTCTCTCTCTCTCTCTTTCTTTCTTTCTTGACAGCATTTTTCTGTGTAACAGACCTGGCTGTCCTGGAACTCACTTTGTAGACCAGGCTAACCTCAAACTCAAAGAGATCTACCAGGCTCTGCCTCCCAAGTGCTGGGGTTAAAAGCCTGTGACACCATACCCAGCAAGAATTTAATTTCTATTGGAGGGAGGACTATCGAAGGTACTGTGGGCACATTAAAACAGTCATTAATATTTGGGGCTTACATGACTATGCCAACATCCTGGGTGCCCTGGTTTCTCCTAAATGTCTCTATTCATCTGTGGGTTTTTACTGCAGCAACCGTTATTGTGGGTATTTAATCACTAGTTCTTTGTTCTTGCCTTCTTTTCTTTTCCTTTCTTTTGCCCTTGCTTTTATGATAAGGTTTCTCCTGTGCAGCCCTAACTGGCCTAGTAGTGATAATGTAGCCTAGACTATCCTCCAACTCACAGCAATCCCAGTGCCACCTTCCCTAGTGCAGGGATAAAAAGTTCAGAATGGAGGATGTGAGAGGCAGCTGAGAGCGAAAGACAGAGACAGAGAAACAGAGAGACACAGAGAGAGAGAGAGAGAGAGAGAGAGAGAGAGAGAGAGGGAGAGGGAGAGGGAGAGAGACAGAAAGGCAGAAAGAAGTCAAAAGCTCAACTAGCTAAGGAGACAGCCCAGCAGGTAAAGTGCTACACAAGCACAAAGACCTGAGTTTGGAGCCCAAGCACCTTACAAAACCTAGACCTGGTGGCATCTGTCTGCAACCCCAGTGCTGGGGTTGGAGGTGAGGCACGGTCTAGCCAGACAGAGAACTCTAGATTCAGAAGGGAACTTGTCTTTGAAACAAAAAGAAAAACAAACAAACAAACAAGAAACACAAAGTTGGGCCAGCAAGATGGCTCAGTAGATAGAGGTGCTTGCTGCCAAAACTGAAAGCCAGAGCTCAATTTCTAGAAGCCACATGGTAGAAGGAAAGAACTGACTCCTACAGTTGTCTTCAGAGCCCTGTGGCACAAGTACCATAGAGGACACTCAATTTAACCTCTAGACTACAACATCCACATGCATTCACATCCTCTCCCCTCAACACACCCACGCACGCACGCACGCACGGAGAGGGGGCAAGTATGAAAGGAAACAAAGGGCAAAGTGTTTGAGTGGCTCACTTTTGGTGTGCAGAGTCTCTTATGAGAAGTAAATATCAACAACTTACTTCTGCCCTTAGTTGTTGCTGTTCCATTGCAATGATGGAGGCCTGCGGACTCGTAGACATACTTTCTTCCGGCTCTTTAAAACCTGGAGCATTCCCCACATCTCCACTCACAAAACTTACAACATTTTCAATCAATGTGTGAACTCCCAAAGACTTGGTAAGGTCAAAATCAGACTCAAAGGAGTAAGAGGAGTTGTAGAACCAATCTCTGGTATGTTTCAGGCGAGTCCAAGAGTCACTCAGAGATTCCAATTGACTATGCATAGGGCCTATATGAAAATAGGGGAAACGTCATCAACAGCAATCAACAAGAAGAGAACACATTCTCCAACTAGATGAGGGTTGTGTGCTGCTTCATACCAACTAGTGAGAAATGGGTACGCATGTCTGAACAGATGCATGCATTAGGTGAATCTAGGCAAAATGCTTTGAATAGAAACAAAACAAAATAAACACACAAAAGCAAACAAACAAAAACTAGAGCAATGGAAGAAAATAAAGAGAAAGCCTTGTTGATGTATCAGTATTTACATAAGCACTTAAAAAACACACGACCACAGAAAATAAAAGCAGAAGCTCTTCCTAAATGCTTAACCAAAAAGGCTCTGCAGTATTATACCACATCATTTCTCATGAGCAACAACAAATTGGGCACGTAGAACTCTATTGGTAAAACCCAATCAAAAAAGGGTTTCATCTAATTTAACATTATCACTGCAAAAGTAAGTCACAACTGCATAAAATGTCTAAATGTCTACATGTCTGTAACAAAACGATAACAGAAGTGAGTATAGAAAGGCAAGTAAGTTTATAAAAAGGAGACACAGACATCACTTTTGGGTTACACTAACATAAGGAACTCTCTCACTACCTGCCGTGTGCATATCTACCTCAGGTTGTAAAGCTCCTATATACAGGAAGCAAAGTTTCACCAATAACAGCACATGGTCTCTACGTAAAACAGTAATGGTATTGCCAGCAGTACTGTGTAGCTAAATACTATTAGCTGGCTGATGAGTATTTTTAAGTTAAACCTTTAAATAAACATCAAATTCTAACATGTCAGTGTACAAGAACAACTTTCTACATTACATGCCAAGTTTAGTTTTAAATAAATATATTTATGTCCAACTCACATTCTTAGAAAGCTAAATTTGTTTAATTTGTTTAATTTTGCGGTCATAATAAACCCTCTCATCATTATTCTATACATGGCCTGCTTTTGTATTTATGTATTTATATAATTTTTAATATAAATATAAAATTGACTAAAATTTTTATCAATTTGTTTTTCCAACTCATCTGTTCCTATCTCCTTCTAGATAAATTTTTACTAGTCTGAATCTTAGGCTTATCATTCTCTTCCTTTTATTACTATTAAAATTTGTCTTACATGGACAGGTACTGTTTAACTGCTGTGCTGTGAGGGTGCGTGTGGATATGAACACGTGTGTTTGCTGGATGCTCATGAACGTTTATGCACATAAATATAGATTTAACTTAGGGTGTCTTCCTGGGTTATCCTCCATTTTACTTGTTGTTGCAGGGTCTTGCTATGAACCACCCGCTCACTGTTTTGGCTAGTCAGCTACCCAGCTTGCTCTGAGGATTCCCCCTATCTCTGTATGGTGGCCTTCAGATAGGTTTTAGGGATCCAAACTCTAGTCCTAACACTTGTAAAGCAAGAACTCTGCTGATTCACCCACACAATTGCAATTTTAGCCATTTTTTACCTTCTAAAAGAAGTATTTTTTATGTAATCATTTTAGATAACTTTTCCTATAATGTAATATTGCCTACATTAATTCAAATTACTATATGTAGCCATGAAGTATTATTTATGTAATCATTTTAGA
>NW_026585691.1:3855258-3939094 GCF_907164565.1 Psammomys obesus | reverse complement strand
AATTACTATATGTAGCCATGAAGTATTATTTATGTAATCATTTTAGACATACTTTTCCTACAATGTAATATTGCCTACATTAATTCAAATTGCTATATGTAGCCATGATTCATTTGTTTGGCTGCTTTCATGCAAGCATACCAACTTTCTGTATTAGGAATTTATTTTAAGGTACCCAACAAAATACACACACACAAACACACACACACACACACACTATACTTGGTTAAACTATACCAGACAAAAAAGTTTGGAAAGATTACTACTTACACACTAATGGCTGCAGAAACAGAAATTCTAATATAATATTTAGCATATAGTTCTGCTTTTTTACTGTTACACTGGTGCCAGTTAAATCTTAGGGCTTTAAAATCATACATGGAAACTCATAATAGGGAACTAATATTATGACTATGCTACCAAAATAATTCAGCTATCAAAAGAACATATGGTTTAAATACCTGTTAAGTTTTCAATAGCTTCTGTGTGTGCTGGGGGGTAGTAACTGGTATGTGATAAACATGGAGAGTGAGTGTAGGCTAGCACATATCATGGCCCATAAGTGGAGATAAAGGGACAACTGTGGATGTCTGTCCTTGCCTCCACGTTTGTTTGAGATAAGACATCTTGTTGTTTGCCGTGGTGTCTACCAGATTAGCTGGCCTACAACCTTCAAGGTAGTCCTGTCTTCCCTTCCTTCCTTTTTGCCATGAAGTGCTAGGATGATAAGCACATAGACATGTAGGCTGTTGTGTGGCTTCTGAACCGCTTCCAGAGCCCCAAGAGTTCTCTGTATCAGGGCTGCAGACGCAGCTCCACAATGGAGAGCTTGCAAAGGGTGTACATAGAACCCTGGCTCCACGTCCAAAACAGGGGAAATCTTTCATGTTCAGTTTTATGGAGAAGAGAAACAACAACACGAAAAAAATTTTCCAAATTGTACGTATAGCTTTCATATAATATAGGAAAAGTAAAATCCGCAGGTATACACTATATTACGTTAAAAATACTTTTTAAATACAGCAAAAATTTAAGCAAAGATATCAAATGTCAGGTTTTGGTTCCTTGCACTGGGCTTGTTTTACTTATTAGCAAAATTTCAGAATAAAAGTCTTTGTCTTTTAACACATGTAAGTAACTTTTCAGCACAAGTGCCTATTTTCCACTGTCCAGTGTCAGAACCACAGAAATAAATGAGACCTGAAGGCCTGACTGCCTCGTTCAGTTTCCTCATCTGAGGAAACGAGAAGCTCAGACAAATGAGTCTATCAAAATAGTAAGACTGATTCCTTAATTCTATGTAAAGTAGATTTATAAATTACTGTTACCTAATGACCCAAAACTCACAGATCCATGGAAATTTCAATTGCCTGGTTAATTACATAAAGGCTCAATCACTAATCTACCAATAGTGAACTGCCTTTATATACAGAAAAATATTCCATGGAAGTACTGGGCATGCCCAAACTAAATCCCTTCTGAAAGCAGGGCTCAGAAAACTTTTTGTGTATGTGTAACATATTAAACAGTTCAGTGGTCCGTAAGGTCTCAGCCACAATTGCTCAATTCTGCTACTGTAATCAGAAAACAGACAGTCCATAAACAAATGAGTATGGCTGTATTCCAATTGTTTGAAAAACCTTAAAAGACAAAATTGTTGTGTACATGATTCAAATAAACTCCTTATGAATAAAATATAAGAGCAGGAAAGACATCATACCAAAGCACTGCAGGGGCACGGTACACACCTTTAATTTCAGCACTCAGGAAGAAGAGACAGGAGGATCTCTGTGAGTTCAAAGCCAGCATGGTGTACATGTGTTCTAGGCCAGCAATATAGTGAGACTCTGTCTCAAAACCCAAACAACATAACAAAACAGTATAGGGATGAATAAAATAATTTTCAGTGAAATATTTAGTCTGACATAAAAAATACTTCAGAGCCCCAAAACTTATATGTATAGAAATGAGAGAATTTTACGTAAAAAAAAAAAAAATTATATATATATATATATATATATATATATATATATATATATATATATATATATATGTTAACTTTGGATCGTTCCATATTGTTTGATCTCAAAATAGAAAATACTGTATCTGAAGACCATATCAAAGGCTTCTAGACCATATCTAAGATGAAGGCCAATGCTTACTACTAACTCAGAGGTAACAACTTAAGAAACAGTGCAGCAAGATACTGAGACTGTTTACTTGTCCTTACAACACTGGTTCTTAAATGGAATTTTCAAAATGAACATGGCAGAGTTGCAATACATACTTTATAAACCATAAAATATGTAGGCAAGCTAAAAGGGGAAAAAAATTTAAACATGCCATCATGTACTTGCTTGAAGCTCTTCTTTTTTCTGGGGCTCAACTGGCCAAAAAGGAGTAAATGCCCTACCACATGAGAATCAGAAGACAAAAGGAGACATTTGATACAGGAGATAACATTTACAATCTTTATGTAACTTGAAATGCACAGATAAAATAGCATTTCTCCCACACATGCCATATGCTACCCCATGAAACACACACTGATAAATGTTTCCAGCATTACTGTAGCAATAAAATGCTAACAACATACTGAAAGGCCTGACAGAAAGGACTCAAACTATACTTTAACCAATAAGGGTTACCTAGTAAGACTTCTGCTACTGCTTCTTCAATTGTTGAGATTCTACCACTTTCACGATAACAGCTTCAGTTTACATTAGAAAAAGCAAGCATCAGCAAAAGGCATTAGCTTTCTGTAAATAATCAGCTTCATCTGCACAATTACAGCAAATCTTCTAAGTATTTCTCAAAATACCAAAATGTCAACATATTTTGTTAAGTTCTGTTGAGAATTTGATAAACTTATGAATAAATGAGTTTATATTTGATTAAAATAATGTCTGGTGATAGTGAGCAGTTTATAAGCTTTTGAATATCAATTTCACTTTGTCCCTGAGGAAACAATTTGCTTCATCTGTTTCTTCTTAACAAAAATTTAAGTTATCATTAAATTTAGAATTTAGCTTTTTCTTCATTCCCCACTTGGGTCTTGCTATGGTGCCCACACTGTCTGCAACTCTTAGAGTCAGCCCCGCCCTGTACACACACCCTCCCCTCCAGCTGTCACTATAGAAACTCCTGGCCTACAATTTAACATTGGTGACTCTGAAAAGACAAACAAGGCGGTCTGGCTAAAGGTTATATGCTCCATTGCATTGCACCTTCCACATTCGCTTTCTTAGATCACAGTGAAACATTAGCCAGAATTAAGGACTTTAAAAAGAAAAAAGAACAAACATGTTTCATTAGCATGAATCTTAACATCCCTAATGCCAAATACAGAGTGAAGCACAGGTGATCAATACTTTCAAGGAGCTATTTTTAGAGGAACTAAACAGAGCACATATTGACCACTAATTATCATTTATACAGTTTAATTTTAATTTAAAAAGGTATAACTAAAATATTATTTCTCCCCTGCTCCTCTTACATGATTTTCAGTAAGTCATGGCCACTAAGAACAATACATGGAAAAGCTATTCAAGAGAAAAGTTTTGTATTTCCTCCTCAAATACTGGAAATAAATAAATATGAACATAGAACAAATGCTGGCTAGACATCTGTTCATCATAGTATAAGTCAGAATAATAACTCAACAAACAGTTTGGTGCAAACTATTCTCATATTTGGAAAGTTCAACTGTCTCAGAGAAGACATGCACATTAAAGCTTATGGCATCTAGTTCATGTTGACAAGTGAATAAGAAATACAATATAAGATTTACTATAACAGCATTTAAAAGCAAAACAAAATATACACTTCCTCCAGTGTATAGTCCAATGGTAATCACTAAATATGTAAGATTTGTAAAACTTTAGAAACACATATTAAATGTTTTTAAATTTTTTAATTAAAGATTTATTTTATTTCAAATTATGTGTTTATGGGGGTAAGGAATCTGTGCACATGAATACCAGTGATTTTTGATTTGTTTTAAGACAGACTCTGTCTCCGTAGCCTCTCTCCTGACACCAGTGACCCTAACAGCAGGAGAGCTGGAGTTGCAGGCGATGAGCAAGCTGATGTGGATGGCAGGAACTCAGCTCCAGTCTTCTGCAAGAACAGTGCGTGCTCTACACCCCTGAGACATCCCTCCAGACCCCTAAAATGTACTTTCAGTGTTTTTGAAAAAGGCATCTATTACAGTAAGTGACATAAAATCTATAAAGTATGCATTTTTATTATGTACTAAATCTAGGATTCTGAGAGTTAAAAATAACTATTTTAGATTACATTCTTAAAATAGTAACTCTCCTACTTTCTAGTCACTTGTCCCTAGGAATAAAATCAAGAGTAAATTTGCTCCCTAGAATCATTAGAAGAGAAAAATTAACACAATAAATTGGTACCAAATTAAGTGATATTTTTTCAAAGTGATAAAATTTCAAATACCCACTTTTGCTTCCCTACTATAATTTCCCAAATGAGTAGTTATATAGAATATTTCCATAATGGCCTCCATGTGCTTTCTGGTTTAAAAACAACAAACATGATAAATTCCAACAAGTCAATAGAGCAGTATAGTACTTCCTTGAGATTTTTAAGGAAGATTGTTTGTCCATACATGAAATTAAGATTAATGCACCACCAAGGTGCTGCAGGCTCATGGAAACTCGGGAGGCTGAGACTGGAGGACCCTAGGTCCAAGGTCTATAAATGGTGTAGAGTGAGTTCGGGGCCAGCCTAGGCAGCCTGGAGGCCATCTGACAATGAAAAGTAGAATGAAGACTTGGTGTAGCTCAGGGGGCAAGTGCTGGCCTTGCAGGGCTAAGTTTTCAGGTTCACCTGCAATACCACAGATACCCCAACTCTCCACCAAATTTCAGGGATGGGGTTTATAAATCACAAGATGGTCACATGACATCTTCCAGCTTGCTGCTCTGCTTCTCATGTGACTAGACATTGATAATTTGTGGGGTTTATAAATTTCTTCTTGGCTTCAAACCCTTGCAACACCCAGAATGAGGTGTGGCTTATAGGTCGGGTGAAGTTCCAATGTTATTCAAATTAATTAATTAAATTTAATTTTTAATTAAATTTTTAAAAAGATTAATGGCTTAATTTGTTATCTATTTAGAGTTAAAGTTATAGTAAGTTAACATAGTTTTAGGATAATTTTGAAAAAATATCAAGGGGCAACAATTCTAGGTTATAATTTTAATATTTTGATTAACAATTAAACTATGGACTGCCCTGAATTCAAAGACAAACATGCTACTTTCCTTTATTTAAAAGGTATTGCTTTGTTTCACCCTAGTCTGATTAGGAGGAATTAAATATTAAATGTATACTTCAAGAGCATTATAAAAAGTTATAAGAAAAAAACTACAGCCAATGGACTACCACTTAAAAACACAGTCTAAGTGTATGATAGACTGTGATTGGCCACTAGAAGGCTCTCAAACTAGAGGTAGCTCCCTCCTCCTCAGCAATTCTGGAACTGCTCACTCCCATGCATCATTAAGCACTTAGTGCTTTAGCACTCCGACTGCCACTCCTGAGTGCTGGCATCACAGGCATATGCCACCATGTCAGATTTAACATGAAATATTTATTCCACAATATTCACCTCACTTAAACAAGCTAGAAAAGTAAGTTATATTCCAAAAACTTGATTTTTTAATCAAGTGAACTTTAATTTCCAAAGTATTTTAAAATAGAATGTATGCTGCACATTATCACAAATAACATGTTTTGTGGCGGGTTCTGTCTTGTTTTGTTTTGTTTTGTTTTTTAAGAAACCCAGAATTTTTAATGTGTTGTAATTTCAAGAATAAAGAAAGAGTCATTTTAGTCTACAGGAATAACAAAGTTTCTTCTTCTGAATATATATACATATATAAATTTTAAAAATAGTATAACCTATGGTGTTCCCTTCCCACATTCTTTATCTTCTCTTCTTTTTTTTGTGGGGTTTTATTTGGTATTGGTTCTTCTTACATCTACAAAGAAGCCTAAAACACCAAGAAAGGGTTTCATGTTGAAGAACAGAAGATTGGGTATCACAGAAAGAAATTTTCTTCACAAGCTTTCAGAAAACAACCACTAGTAGAAATTGTTAGTATTTTATATTTTTATAAAACCACTATACACATGGCTTTTAAATGAAAGTATTGGCTAATAAGAGAATACTAATATTTATGAGAGTTTCCTCCATTTGCATATGTTACCTGACACTCATTAAGATAGAGCTACTAAGAAAAGGACAGACAATGTTCCTGAAATTCTGTAATATTTTTAAAAAGGACTTTTTAACAAAACCCATGAAAAACAGACGGAACTAATTATTAACTCTTATGCATTCCCAGTTTTTAAATATATGTGCATTATAGAGAAAATTATCTTTCTTTTAACTTTCTAATAAAATACATCTGAATGGCTTTTGGGCAATGACATCCCAGTGACAATCAGATTTAAATATATGAGACAGAAAAACTTAATTTAAGCTGTTACCTCTCTTCCTATGAGATGATGCTAAATCCAAATCAACATTTCGTCGGCCACTCTACAAGTTAAAAAGAAAAAGGTTAGCTGTTAAAAGTTTTTTATTAATATTCAATAAAGCATTAAAAATAACCCATAATAGTTACAGTAATGTCCTATTCTTTTACCAATCAAATCAGACCAAGAACACACCCACTGAAAACAACTATAGGAGTGAACATACATGGCTTCACAGGTACTAACTCAAGCAAAATGTATGAATTACCACATTGAAAAAGCAGTTGCACTTGCTGCTGCTACCTCCTCTCATCTTTACTTCCACCTTCCAGGTAGAGCATGACCATAATACTTTAAATACCAAAGTAATAATCTCCTAGTTCCCAAAGGTACTACTTCTTCCTCTGTCTTTATACGCCTTTCTTTTCAAACTTTGTATCAGCCTTGACTCAGAGTTCAGAGATCATCTGACAAATATACTAACAACAACAACAAAAAAAGATTAAACAGTTCTAAGAATCTACTGGCATTCTAATATACTTCAAGGGTTTTTTTTTTTTCCTTCAATTTGTTAACATAGAGAAATCCCAAATTGGTGATACTGCAGACAGCCTAGTGGATAAGTAAATTCAGAAGAAACAGTTTCCTTTGTGTCTATCAGGTGGTGGAGAGTATAACCTGTCTACTCTCACTTGTCCATATGCACAACCAAACATACATAAGCCATACAAGTTAACTTAAGTTCATATGCTTCACAGTATAACAATTTCAACTGTACTTTGACAGTGTTTCACACAAACAAAAGAATGTATGTCAAATAAGAGGACAAAAGAAACTAATATATGGATCATTTGGTAAATATTGTAGAAAGCCTTCATCAACTGCCCATATAAACACATACCAGTGTACCCATCTGTAGGTAAACATATGTTGTCTTATCCGTCCCTACACACATCAACAGAAAGTGCTAGGTCTTGGGCGATTTTATGCTAGATAAATCAAATCGTTCAACCAGTCTCCTAAAGAGATCACTGTTATGAAATGTTTTTATTACATGTACCTTTGCTCAAAGAAGAAATTAATCTCACCTCAAACCACAAAATGTTGGTAAGAATGACAATCTGAATTCAAATGATTACAAATAAGGTTTGTTGTTTTTTGTTTTTTTTTTTGTTTACTAAGACAGAGTAGATAATTCACTATAAAATATATCTTGTAAAAGAAGGCTCAAACAAAGATTTATCATTGAACTAGTTACCTTTGTTTCTTTGAAAAACATTATATTTCATTCACTAACAATCCAAAGGTACTGCTGGGCATCAAATATAGTAATAATGGGTTACCAACTACTAAAATAGAGTATAAGAGGAGAAGGTTACGAAAAGAAAAATCCACTATTGTACAGGCTAAAATTGGTGCAGACCAATTAATACAGTGAACTATGCAAGAGTCAAATCTACGAATCAAGACTTTAGGAAGAAGTCAGGGCTGAAGATCAAAATCATTAACAGTCAAGTGGTAAATTA
The DNA here is from genome assembly GCF_907164565.1 of Psammomys obesus. Taxonomy (NCBI): domain Eukaryota; kingdom Metazoa; phylum Chordata; class Mammalia; order Rodentia; family Muridae; genus Psammomys; species Psammomys obesus. The sequence goes on along the minus strand of NW_026585691.1, from coordinate 3,931,061 downwards.
TGTAACATAGCTATATTATTTCTATTACACATCTTTCAAGTTTGTATATGCCTAAAACAAATATAAACAACTCTAACCAAAGTCTTATATATCTACAGATTGAAAGCAAGAGTCCCTCTTTAGATATACTTACCAGTGCATAACCCTCTTCATCTGATTCAGGTTGCGACAAATCAGATTCACTTCTTGATTTGATCAGTCTGTAATTTGGACTTGCGTGAACTAGCCGGCTCTCAGCAGTGAGACTTTCACTCCTGTCTCACATACACAAAGAAAAGGTTTTTGATTGGGGACTGTTAGCAAACAGAACACTGACTGGAACTAGCAGAACAAAGATAATACACAATGAAATGTCATTATGTCTGCCCACAGAAAGCCTAGCTCAAGTAAAGCATGAAACCCTTTAGAGTGACAATGAATACTTTTATACTGATAAACTAAATTACAGAAAGATGCAAGTAATTCTTAGATGTTTGTTAACTGTGGTTGTTTATATGTATGGGAAACTTCCTCCTCATGGATCCAGAAATTCACATTCCAGGCTAAACCAGCTCTACTGTTTATTTTAAATTCATCCTGGTCAACTTGAATTTCTTCCCCTGTCTTTCACATTTAAGAAGAGAAACTCATTGCAAGACGCAGCAAAAAGAAGAAAACAGCATCCCAGTTTCCAGTCATGCCCACCTGGTCATAAGTCCCGTGCCTTCAGAGGCACTCACGGAAGGCTGCTGCACCTGCCCCTCTTCCCTTCGCTTCTGAAGTTCATCAATCACAGGACTTACTCCTAATATCAGGAGCGCACAACGGTGGATTACAGAGTTGCAGGCCGCAGTGTACACATCCTGCCCCTCAGGAAGGTCTGTGCTGACCCTTCGCTCTTGCTGAGACTGTGGAGGTGGGTCCTCGGCTCGGGGCCCAGACCCTGCCCCACTGCTCATTCTATCTCGGTCTCGGCTACGAGCTACTTCTCGGGCTGAGAGGAAACATTGAAAGATTTCTGTAACATGCAACACAAAAACAAGGTCTTACCACATGGGGGAAAAAAGAGCAAAAAAAAACCCAAATAAATAAATAACAACAAACATAGTAAAAAAAGTTTAGACCAAATTTACTGAAACAGGGAAAAATCAACTTTTAGGCAAGAAATACAGCATAGTAACAAAGTTATATCAAAGTGTCATACTTTTCATAAAAATTGCAATAGAAAATATTTCTATACTTCATAGAATTTAGATTTGGCTGGTTCTATCTTGAAAGAGTTAGGGTTGTGCCATTTTAATACATGTCAAATTGGTATATTAACTGCTTAGGTGAACTTGGAAAGGGCCATTTGGCCTGGCTTTTCCTCCATGAAGTAAGCTGTGTAGACTCTTTTGGGAGGAAATATCCTTTGCAGATAACCTCAATCACCAAAGACTACTAAGTCAGACTAGGCAAACTCTCTAAAGTAGCCCTAGCTTCCACACCTCCCCCTGCTTCTCATATGTCTTTATAACATCCTTGGAATTCTCCCCTATTCTAGAAAGCCCCTTGTCCTCTCATTTCCTATATTAATTGTTTTTTATCAACAAAGTATAAAAGCATCAAGTTTTAGTCATTTCTTTTCAAATTCACTTTCTTGTGAGAATCCCTATGTACATACAAACCTAATGAAATTATATGCATTTTTTTTTATTTTTAAAGTATTTTTTTCATTATTTATTACAATTTATTCACTTTGTATCCTGGCTATAGGCCCTCCCTCATCTCCTCCCAGTCCCATCCTCCCTTCCTCTTCTGCCCCTATGACGCTCCCCTACAATCTCACCCTAGCCTATCAGGTCTCATCAGGACTGGCTGCATTATTTTCCTTTGTGGCCTGGTAAGGCTGCCCCCCAGGAGGAGGTGATCAAAGAGCCAGCCACTGAGTCCATGTCAGAGACAGTCCCTGCTTCCTTTACTAGGGAACCCACATGGAGACTAAGCTGCCTAGGAGCTACACCTGAACACAGGGTCTAGGTCCTCTCCATGCATGGTCCTTGGTTGGTGCATGGGTCTCTGCAGGTCCCCCTGAGCCCAGATTTTTTGGTTCTGTTGGTCTCTTTGTAGAGCTTCTGTCCCCTCCAGGTCTTTCTATCTTCCCTTTCTTCCATAAGATTCCCTGCACTCTGCCCAAAGTTTGGCTATGAGTCTCAGCACCTGCTTTGATATCCTAATAGGTAGAGTCTTTCAGAGGCCCTCTGTGGTAGGTCCCTGCCCTGTTACCTATCTTCTCCTGCTTCCAATTTCTATACTATTTGCTCTTCTGAATCAGAATTAAGCATGTTCCCTAGGGTCCTCCTTGTTGTTTAGCTTCTTTAGGACTATAGATTTTACTATGTTTATCCTATATTATATGGCTAATATCTACTTATAAGTGAGTATATATCATGTCTTTCTGCCTCTGGGTTACCTCACTCAGGATGATTTTTTCTAGTTCCATCCATTTGCCTGAAATTTTCATGATTTCCTTGTTTTTAATTGCTGAGTAGTATTCCATTATACAAATATACCACACTTTCTGTATCCATTCCTCCATTGAGGAAGTTCTTCAGGAGGTATCTCCATCCCTGATCTCAAGCTGTACTATAGTGCAACAGAATAAAAATTGCATGGTACCGGCATAGAAACAGACTGTGGATCAATGGAATCAAACTGAAGACTCAGAAATATACCCACACACCTACAGATACTTGATTTTTGACAAAGAAGCCAAAACCATACAATGGAAAAAAGATAGCATCTTCAACAAATGGTGCTGGTCTAACTGGATATCTACATATAGAAAAATGCAAAGACATCCATATTTATCACCCTGCACAAAAAGTCCAAGTGGATCAAAGACCTCAAAATAAAACCAGACACATTAAACCTGTTAGAAGAAAAGTAGGGAAGAGCCTTAACCTCACTGGCACAGAAAAAAACTTCCTGAACAGAACACCAACAGCTCAGGCGCTAAGATCAACAATCAATAAATGGGACCTCATGAAAGTGAAAAGTTTTTGTAACACAAAGAACACTGTAAAGAGAACAATGACAGCCTACAGACTGGGAAAGGATCTTCGCTAACCCTATATCTGATAGAGGGCTAATATACAGAATATATAAATAACTCAAGAAGTTAAATAGCAACAAATCAAGTAATCCAATTAGAAAATGGGGTACAAAGCTAAACAGAGAATTCTCAATAGAGGAATATCGAATGGCACAGAAACACTTAAAGAAATGCTCAACATCATTAGTCATCAAGGAAATGCAAATCAAAATGAGCCTGAGATTTCACCTTACATCCATTAGAATGGCTAAGATCAAAAACTCAAGTGACAACACGTGCTGGAGAGGATGTGGAGAAAGGGGAACCCTCCTCCACTGCTGGTGGTAATATAAATTTGTACAACCACTTTGGAAATCAATCTGGCACCTTCTCAATTAGGAATAGAGCTATATCACTCCTAGGCATATATCCAGAAGATGCTTGACCATACAACAAGGACATTTGCTCAACTACATTCATAGCAGCTTTATTCATAATAGCCAGAAGCTGGAAATAACCTATATGCATTTGTAAATCAGCTCCTGTATTAATGTGATTCCTAGATTCAGTCAAAAAGGTCACATAAGAACTAAAGAACAACAAAGTGGGTCCCCTTCTCCAGAATTTCAAATCTTACCAGTGAGTTAGGTCAGTTTTACAAAGTGAGGTCCCAGACCAGCAGTAGCAGCAGCCTCGGCAGCTATAGTATTTGTGCAACTGTGCAAATGCCAAGTATCAGGCCCACCCAAACTTTCTGATTCAGAAGCTCTAGGAATGGAGCCCAGCAGTGGAAACTCTTCCAATTGGTTCTGAAGCTCTGGGCAATGGTTCTCAATCTTCCAAATGCTGCAACCCTTTAATACAGTTCCTTGTGCTATGGCAACCCAACCATAGAATTATTTCCATCGCTACTTCATAACTATAATTTAGCTACTGTCATAAATTGTAACATAAACATCTTATATGCAGGGTGGTTTTAGAAGATCCCTGTGAAAGGGTCGTTTGTCATACCCCCAAAGGGGTCAAAATCCACAGGTTGAGAACCGCTGCTGTCTATGTTAAGTTTCAAAAACAGAAAGCTTGCTGATTTCTCAAATGTTCATTATCTTTGTATGTAAAGTTGTCAGGTTACAAGGAAAACAGATACAGCTAAGCTTATGAATAATGAAAACCCTCTGCCTACCTTCGCAAGTTTATGTAATTTCTATCAACTGCATTTGGCTATGTTTTAAACATATTAAAATGAAGCAACCACTGAAACTGCTTTTGATGGGCAAGACTGCCTCCACAGTTAGACACCATCATCATGAAGGTCCATCTGACACAGCCTATGCTGCTCACAAGTATAAAATGCTAGTGAGTCAGCAAGGTTCTGAAGCTGCTGTTATAATAGTGAATATTTTGCAACAGCGAAACAATTTTTTGCTCAATTTTGGAACAAAAATAGTATTCTTAATTTAGGCAAATTTAGGCAAAAATTTAGGGTAATTTAGGTGAAACAGTTTGCAAAACAGATTCATCTGTTAATAGAGAAGTTACTATTTAAAAGTTTGTACAATTGTATTTCTTTACACTTATTTTTATTTATTTATGGGGGGGGCTGGTATATGTGGAGGTCAAAAGCTACTGGCAGGAGCTGGTCTCTCCTTTTATCATATGGATCAAATTCATGTGGCCAGGCTTGGTGGAACGGCTTTTACCTACTGAGCCATGTTGCCCTTTAACCTCACAACCCTAAATTTACATTTAGAGAATAATATGATTTTTTGTTATGTTGTAAAATGTTCCTTACTTACATAAAATCAAAGCAACAAGCTCTCAAGAGTCCACAACTAGAAGGTAGTAAAAGCTGTTCACATAACAGATACTGGAATTTCCAACAGACCTGGTTCTAATTCGAGTTCTTACTAACTGTGGCTTTATATACATGATTCTGCCTCCTTTTTAATTTTTATATTAATTACAGTTTATTCACTTTGTATCCCAGCTGTAAGCCTCCTCCCTTGTTCCCTCCCAAACCCATCCTCCTTCTCTCATCTCCTCCCATGCCCCTCTTAAAGTCCACTGATAGGGGATGTCCTCCTCCCATTCTATCTGACCCTAGCCTATCAGGTCTCATCAGGACTGCTGCATTGTCTCCTTCGGTGGCCTGGTAACGCTGCTCCCCCATCAGCGGCAGGTGATCAAAGAGCCAGCCACTGAGTTCATGTCAGAGAATTAGGAATAGTGCTTCCTCAAGATTCAGCTATACTACTCCTAGGCATATATCCAAAATGTGCTCAAGTACACAACAAGGACATTCGCTCAACCATGTTCATAGCAGCTTTATTTGTAATAACTAGAACCTGGAAACCCAGATATCCATCAATGGAGGAATAGATACAGAAATTGTGGTGATCTGCCTCCTTATGCCTCAATTCATCTTTCTTTAAAATGTGACATTATTAGATCTTGAAGATGGCTATGAGAATTATTAATTACTCTGTTCGGAACCCCTGACAGAGTGCCCATTTTATCATAGGGAGCTCACATGTCATAGCAAGTTCATACATTAGCATTCCCAAACAACTATTATGCTTTCTTTTACTGTAAGGTAATGTTACTATTTTGTTACTATGTTGTCCTAACTTCTTTTCCAGGAATTTTTGAACTGATTTTTAAATCTAACTACAGAAGCTCTCTCAGTTTAGCTTGCAAAATTCCACTAGTCACTCTCCCTATCTATGAATTCCTTTATTCCACCGTATTCTTTTTGTTGTTGCTATTTAAATCCTTTTTAGTTTTCTTTGAGACATCCCAAAATAATTCTTAGCAGTACACAAAATACAAATAATAATAATAAAACTAGTGGATATAGATCAATGGTACAGTGCTTGCCTTATGTGGAAGAGCCTAAATTTAATCCCCAGTGCCACCTCCTTGTAAGTTGAAAATACATATAGATGTCAAAACCAAATGTACAGCTGACCAGGAGGTTATAGGCAACAAATTGAATATGCATATTAAGGTAAAATTGCTCAAGATTTTGATAAAAATTCGAAAAGCTTTAATAATCCTCTTTAAACATATAAGTAACTATCTTTTTTAAAATTTATCTGGAGGTTTGAAATATAAAGTATTAAAGTTTTATCCACCCACCTAAAGTTATTCTCATATAATTGTTCTACCATTGCTCTTATCTCCTATACCTACTAAAATAAAATATAAATGAAATCTGCAATTTTAAAAGAACACAAAAGCATCAGAGTGGCACTACCTGGTTTCAAAAGTCCCCTGTAATGCTGGCTAATTAAAAGTTGTACAGTGCCAAATGCTTTTAGAAGCTCTACATAGACACTCTGTCTTTCTCCGTTTTCCTATTAAAAAAGAACTGCATGATATTCACTTCTCCAGTAAGAAAAATGTACTTACTGCCAGCTGTCATTACTTCATGTTCCCGTTCTTCCTCCTCATCTTCTGGCTCTGGGTGGCCATCCTCCCTGTCTCTTTCAGCCTGCTCTTCCATTTCAGCTTCTTCATCAATGGTCCGGGTAAAGGAATGCTCTTGAGGATCAACGTCTGCAGAGTCTTGGTTGTCTGAGATCTTAAAAAAATAACAGGAAACTACACTGACTATATTTTTTCAAAGCTCTGAAAGTTTTCATAAAACCTGAATTTTATATCTTAGAAAATACTGCCGATATCAATAACGATACATAAACTTTCAAATGACACGCTGGTAAATTTCAAAAATTACACAGATTATATGCACACAAAAAATATACAAACAAACATATAGTCTTTCTTGCCTGGTATTTTCATTGAAATGTCATACCATAAATTGATTCACATTTATTTTGCTGTTTGGCTATAAACTACAAAGCTGCAATGTTAAGTTACAACATGTTACAGGCACAAAAGGTGATTTTTATTATTTGGTTTTAGGATTTTTGTTATTGTTTGTTTGCTTGAGACAAGGTCTCTCTATTCAGCCCTGGCTATCCTAGAACTCACTATGTACGCCAGGCTGGTCTTTCTAACTTAGAGAACTGCTTGCTTCTATCTCAAAGTGCTGTATTAAAGGGATGTGCCATTATGTCCAGCAAAAGGTGATTGTCTGAGTCTACTATCCCCCTCTCTATGCTATTACTCTGTTTAGGGGAGCAGAGCTAGGTTCAAACCCAAAGCCTTATGCATGCTTAATAAACACTCTGCCATTTATCTATAACCCCAGCTCACCAATAATTCTAAATAAGATAGCACTTTTTAAAATTTAACTTTGCCCCAATCCCCAACTGAAAAACCAGAAGTTCAAATCTAGTAAGAATAATGTTAATGTAGTTTCCCATGGTGGTCATGCTACCCAACAGTTATCTAGAAAGAAGTCCTGACAACAGGTACTTGCAGAGTCACAAATACCATAACTAAATAATTCATCTCATAAACTTCAATACAAAATACAAACTTTCTACTAGAATCCTAATAAAGGCTATTTGTGATTTGACCAGTAAATAACTTAGAAATTACACTATATAGGGATACTTAGCAGTGATGCCCATGTATCACATATTTTCTTTCATAATATATGAGTTTCAAACTGGAGCCTCAAGAAATGACAAAATAATATTTCCTATGGACTTTTAAGGTCATGCTCAAATATTCATTTCCACAAATACTAACCCAGCACATGCTGAAGTCTTGACTAGGCTTCAGAACTAAATTACAAAGAACAAAGGCTCTAGTGTGCCTCAGTTTTGAAGTGAACACTGTGAAGAGGGTGCCCTGCGGCTGTTTCTATAACTACAAGGTCGTGCCACCAGAATCACCATGCCCTTCCACAAGCACTTATTTGTCATCAGGTTTACTCCTGGATCATCCTCAATGGTCTTAATTTTCATGTTCACAGTGCAAAACTCTAAATACAGGACAATTAACTTTTTATCTTGTATCTTATCCCTTTTTCACCTGAGTATTTTTAATAGTTTCCAGTTCTTGTGTGAATGTTGGATTTTTTTCTTAATTAATCTGAGGTATCTGGTAATGTCCCTGATAATTTCTGGCATCCTAAGTTAAACAGGGTAATTCCAATGTAGCTTAGCCAATAAAAAAAAAGGGAGAATACTGCCTATAATACAAACAAGCCAGTTTATCGCTATCATCTATGCAGGCTATTTCTTAGCAGGCCCATCACATTTAATATAAATGAGGTAAATAAACCCCAACACTTTCATTCTTCCATTATTTTCCACTAGAAACCATGCTAGCATGTTTTTAACATCTGCACTGACTAATCAAGGCATATTTTTCTCTCATAAAAAATGTGGGGGCAACTCTAACAAGCTTGCAGGAAAACATAGAAATTAATTGATTTCCAACTTTACCCATCTGTCTCGTGATGATGACCTGGTTTGAATAAGTTCAAGGTTCTTGCAAGCAAGTAAACGACTTCGAACTTTGTATACACAACGGTACACTTCTGATAAGCTTTTACCAGGTTGGTATCTAAATAAAGAACCAAAATAGAAAAGTTACCTAATTTCTAACATCATGAGAGCAAATATTTGTCTGAGGATAGTTTTTAAGTTACTTGCCGGCTTTCTCCACATGCTTGACTAAGTAAGTTTGTGTGTTTGAGGAGTGCTGCAAGAACAAATCTAGACACAGTGTCCAAGAGTGACTCATTACTTAAAGTTGCACTGTCCCAATCTGAAAATAAAAATGACATTTAAAAGGACTCAGAAAACAGTTCCCAAGTAATATTGAGCTTTATTTCTCCAACACCTGAATTTTACCAACATTCTGTACAACTATTTGACAAATGCACATACTGTTTCAGGTGCTACACAGTTTTGAACCATGACTCTGATCTTACAGAATTTGGATCTTGGTATGGGTTATGGAAATGGGTAAGACAATAAGTGAATATGACAGGCAAGGGCTAAGGAGAGAAACAAAGGAAGGCGAGAAATGGGGGCACTGTGTTGTATAATCACTATTTCATACAGGGTGCTTTCAACAGATCTAAGTGAAGCAGGAAGAGAAATCTCATGGACAGAGGATAACATTAGGATAACCATGTGCTAAGAACATAGCTTGAGGATTTAGGGTCAGGATTGGTAGAGCTAAAGGAACATGTACGAGTGGTGGGAGAGGACATTAGCGAGCTGGTAGGGAACTGGAGTATGCTGTCTCGCAAACCAGTGCACTTCCTCTGGACCTGACTTAAAGGAAGCAGCATTAGAAGGTTTTGAATAGAAAAATGACATGATTGTATTCCACAAAACCAAACAAAAAGTATCCCTGAAAAACATTAAACCCCAAATTAGTTTATTTGTTCTTAACTATTCTTAAGGCTTCTTCCCCAAAAGATAAAATGCTACATTTCATTTTTCACTTTATTTCCACATCTGGGTTAAAAATAAAAATCCAGACCAAAAATAAATAAATAAATAGATAGATAGATAGATAAATAAATAAATAAGTGGATAAATAAATAAATAAATAAATAGATGAAAACAAGAGAGAAAGATAAGTAAAGCTGACAATGCAATATGCCTCACTTTATATAAAACCTTACAGTCCAGAAAGACTGTTATAATAACAGTGTATATGTGCATACAGAATTTATCCACATCAGGTTTGTGTTACCTGTTCCACAGACCTGATTACTATCTGAGAACTGTTATCACATAATTAAGCAGGACTCTAGTTTAAGCATGCAAATTCTCAACTTAAAGAGCAAAATACAGTAACACTGTGCTCTGTTTCAAATCTAGCACGGATTTATCCTGCTTTTACATTTTAATGATAATGTTCATAAAGAACATTAGAGCTATATTCACTTTACATCAAGCACTGCAGAATGCTTCTACTATTAAGCATGAAGTCCACGCTAAAGTATCAAGCATCCAAGGTTTTAAAAGTTCTCATTCCAACACAACAAATGATAATATGATATAAACCTTCATTATGGTTCAGCAAGAAAAATACCTGCTGCACAAGCTTAATGACATGAGTTCAACCTTCCAGAACCCAGGAAAGTAGGAGAGAACCTACTCCTCAAAGTTTTCTTTTCAACTCCCTGCATGTACCATGACACATCACACCTACACTCACATATGCAAACACAATGAATTTTTCAAAAAGAAATTTAAACCTAACTATATAATGGCACAGTATATTCAAATATCAAAAATGCATCTTAGATAAGTAAATTTTTTATTCTTTGTTACTTTATCTTTCATCTCTGATATGAATCAACATAACAATAAATGATCAAAAGATAAACAAAAATGATCTGTAGCTCCTTTTTGTCTGCTTTCAAAAACTGTTTTTATGTTACATTAATTTATTTATCTGTGTGAATAAATGCTATACCACACATGTGTGTGGACCAGAGAACAACTTGCAGAAGTTGTATCTTTTATCCCAACATGTAGGTCTCAGGGATTGAAATCAAGGTGTCAAGCTTGGTAGCAAGTGCCTTGGTACCTGCACAGCCATCTCATTGGCTCTGTTTGCTTATTTTTAAGAAGGAGGTCTCACTATGCTGCCCAGGTCTTGAACTGGTCTTGAACTCATGAACTCAGTCATCCTGGCTCAGTCTCCCAAGTAAATGGAAGTAGAGGTGTTACCACCATGCCTGACTGAGATAAAAATTTCAATGGTACCATTTCCTTTCCATTACATTACTTTAGAGAGAGAATGTGTGTGTGAGAGAGAAATACAGAGAGAGACAGACAGACAGATGGACAGAGATTATGAGTGCCATGACATGTGAAAGTCACAGGACAAACTACAGTTCTCATGTGGGTCCCAGGGATTAAACTCAGGACATCAGGCTTGGCAGAAGCACCCACTGAGCCACTTGCACCAGCCATCAAGCTATCTTTCTACTGGTGTTTAGCTGAGCTAGTAATGGTAGCAATATGCGGGAAGCTGAGGCAAGAGGACTAAGAGTTTAATGCCAGCTTCGAGCTTAAGACTGTCTTTAAAAAGAGAGGGAGATGTATAATATAAATCTCAGTTCATTTGTTTATAAAAGATAAAAGCCAACAAAAAGTAAAAACATTTACTTTTACCATCTGAGATTTCCAACAGACAGAAGAAAACTAAGAGTAGCATAAGAAAAAAAAAAAAAAAACAATATGGAAGAAAACAGAGACTACAGATGTGACTCTCAGCAATATGGGTGATTGTGCTTGTCTGGTTGGGGTTCTTGTTTTGAGAAAGGGCTTCCTGTAACCCACATTAGCCTCGACCTCACTACATAGTGGAGGCTGACCTTAAACTGCTCCTCCTGCTTCACATCCAGAGTGCTGGAATTACAGGTATGCACCACCATCTCTGGTTTTAATATGGATCACTGTTAAGCATGGGAACTAAGAATAAATCAAGGATATTGTTTGAAATTTACACATAAAATTAATTCTACTGATTAAAAAATATTAGAAATGGAAATGTCACCATAACTTGCATACTATTTCACTATTAAATTTAGTAGCATATTTTATCTCATATGGGTATTATTAGCACTCTGAATAGGCAAAAATTTTTATAGATATTCAGTAAGTCTATAGCCTAGTCACCTAAATAAACATCCTCTAATATAATGCTTCACAGAATACTTTTATAAAATGGCTTATTACAGGATCTAACTTTAATACAATCAAATTTCTTTAAATGGGATATATGTGAATACAATAAATAACCTGACGTATTTTCCACAAATAGAAAAACAATTATTTTTAAATTATACTTAATATAAAATCATTTTCCTCAAAAAAAGCAATAGGATGGCTCCTGTTATTTTTTTATCTACACAAACACATATACTAGCTAGCACTTTGAGTTACCTATATATGCACCCGCTTCCTTCTCTTTATCTTACCTTTACTAACAGCGTAATCCTGCATGCTGATCCAAAGGCTTCTGGCAGGCTCTTTAGAACAACCCAATGCCAAGTCTACATAGACAGCAATTTCAGGCCGCAATTTGTAATCAAAAGGCTTCTGCTCTTCATTTCCTGAAAGAGCTACTTCTAGTAGGCAGCTCATACATTTATCTATTTTAAAAAATATAAAAAATTAATAATTCTGTTTATTTATTTCTCTTTTTCTCCTGCCCTCCCTGTGTGTGTGTGTGTCTGCATGCCTGGTAATCAAACCTAGGTTATCAGTCCTGGCAGGAAACACTTTATACCTTGAGCCATCAATCCTCAAGTTTCCTTTTTAGGGTTGTGGGTACGAGGAGGGTTGGAGGGGGTGGCACTAGGAACACAAGACAAGATTTCTTTAGGCAGCTTTGGAATGCACTCTGTAGACTAGGCTGGCCTCAAACTCAGACACCAACTTGCCCCTGCCTCTCAGGTGCTTGGGATTAAAGGTATGCACCATCACCACCTGGCTAAATTCCCAATTTTAAACTCCATAAATTTATAACTGCAAAAGAAAATCTTATTTACTCAATGAATACAAAATTATGTACTTGGGTCTAATTTAAAGTAGAGACTACTAAAGTGACGCCCTCTAGGAGGGGGGAAAAAAAAAGCAAATAGAGGCCAGGATTGCAAAATGTACTAAGCACAACCTTGAAAACTGTTGTATTAAAAAATGCATAGTATCTTTTTTGAGAAAAGTAGGCCCACAGGAAAAGAGAATAAAACTTTTTCTCTTCAATAGACTTAAAGGAAAGCAATCAGTTAATAGTGAAACAAAAGGGATACAAAATCTTTCCCTTTCTCCCCATCTATCCTACCTCCTTCTCTACCTCACAGACTCCCTCTCATTTCCTCTCTTCCTCTCTATGACTTTACCTTGTATATATCTGGGCCTTTTTCTTATTTGAAAAATAACAAAAATTAGTTTTAATTCAGGCTAGTTAATTCTACTCATTATTTCATAGAATCAAATTTGGAAGTCCAAAGAGATTAAAATACCATTTCTAGATAAAACTACTAAATCATTTCGGGACACTGAATAAACCTTATGTTCAGTCTGAAAGCCAACAAAATAGAGAAATGGGAGATATGGAAAGGAATTCTCAAAGATATTACAAAATTTTCAAAAACACTACAATTTCCACCTGCCATTCGTATCTATGAGTAGTGGCTGGGCTGGCTAGTTTTATGTCAACACATGTTCCAGCCCTCTGAAAACAGAGAACCTCAATTGAGAACAATGCCATCATAAGATTGGGCTACAGGCAAGCCTGTAAGGTATTTTCTTACTAGTGATTGTCCGAAGGGCCCAGTCCATTGTGAGTATGTCCACTCAGGGGCTAGTGGCCCTGGCTTCTATAGGAAAGCAAGCTGACCAAGCCATAGGAGCAAGCAGTAAAGTAAGCAGCATTCCTCCTGGCTCCAGGTCTCCATCCTCTTTGAGTTCCTGTTCTGAATTCTTGGATGATGAACAGTGATGTGGAAGTATGAGTCAAATAAACCCTTTCCTCTCCAAGTTGCTTTTGGTCATAGTGTTCTTTTCATCACAGCAACAGTAACCCTGCCTAAGACAGTATCTGAAAACTGGACACTGCTCTGCCCTGACAGGTGCTCTTTCAGTGCACTCCACTCAGGGAAGCAGTTCTGAAAGCCAAAGCTTCAGAACACAAACAAATGTTTTTTCCATCACTTGATCAAAATGAGTGAAAGTACAACAGAATGAGATCAGACCTGTATTTTTGGCTTTTTTGAGGTGGTGGTCTCCCATTGTAGCCGAACCTAGCCTGGAACTTATCACATAGCTTAGACTAAGCTCTTGTAACAGTTCTCCTGACTCAGTTTCTCAAGTGCTGGGATTACAGGGTGAGCCACCATAGCTGGCTCTAGACCAGCGATTCTCAACCTGTGGGTCGCAACCCCCTTGGGAGTTATGTATCATATAACCTCAGTATCAGATGTTTACATTATGATTCATAACCGTAGGAAAATTACAGAATGAAGTAGCAAGGAAATAATCTCATGGTCAGGGTCACCAATCCATGAAAAACTGTATTAAAGGGTCATAGCATATACCATGTTACAGAATTTAACTGCTTTTTGAAAACTGTACATTACAATTTTAGATCTTTTTATTACTAATGTGGAAAATGCATGAGTTCTGTTTTCAACACTGAGGTAAGAGATCTCCAAGGAGAAACAAAGAAGGCGCTCCACATGCCTCAGAGAAGCATATTACCTAACTGAGGGGTGTCCATTTCCACACCATCACTGAAAAGTGGTGTTTTCATCCAATACGCAGTATCCTGTTCTTCTGGAGTCACAGGGGAGCCCTGAAGCATGCCACCAAGACATCGCCCGATGAGGAGAGCAATTGTTCTTTCCAGATCCACAAGCCACACCCAAGACTGAGCTGGCTGAGGTAATGGCACACCAGCTGGGTCAATTACTTCTGGCCCTCCTAAAGAGAAAAATCAACAGTAACTGTGTCTTTACCTGTTACTTTTAAATTTTAAAAGCTTGGGGCTGGTGAGATGGCTCAGTGGGTAAGAGCACTGTCTGTGCTCCCAAAGAAACCGGTTCAATTCCCAGCACCCACATGGCAGCTCACAACTGTCTCCATTTACAAGGGATCTGACACCTTCATGCTGATGCACATAAAATTAAAAAAAAAGAAAAAAAATTTTAAAAGCTTTCTCATGGTCTCTAATCTATTATACTACAGTAAGATATTGAAAAAATAATATTTCAAAGAAAGCACATAGTATTTTCTATATATAAATTACCTGGTATATTAGATTAATTTAAAATTTACTCAGACATGTTAGGCTATCAAATAATTTTTCCACTGTGAAGTTACTAATTTTAAGATAAATACTAAACCAACACATGCAAACTTATCTCAATAGATTTTATTATACCAGCTAGATTAAATTTTACCATCTTTAGTCAGATTTTGGCACTATTTCTCCAAAGTGGCACTACTGTTTAATGCTCTGCTAGCTTGAACTCAGAACTGTCTTATACTAAGATCTAGACCCAGGCTTTTTAGCAGATATTTGTTTCTAAAAGTTCTACACACATGGCCACACACACACACATACACACACACAAACACATGACAGCAACAAAGATAACAGAAATCAGTGGTATAAAAAAATATATATATTCCAAAAGTGAGTTATTTAAAAAGATTAATACTTTTAGAACTAGTAAGGAAAAACATACTCCATATACTTTAAAAATAGAAATAAAAAGGATATATAACAATGCCTGCATAGGAAAAATTTTAAACCACAAATGAATAAAATCAATTTTATACCAATAAATTTCAAGGCCAAAAAAAATAATATTTTCTGAAAAATAACAATTTCTAAAATGGAGTAGAAAAAATTTTTCACGATCCATGCATATGTACAATAAAAATATAAATAAATAAACCATAAGGGCCAGATAATTTCATAAATTACTTTAGCACTTCAAAAAAAGATAATCTTTATCTTATAAAAATTACATCAGAGAGTGAAGATTCCAAATTCATACTATATGGTTAACATTCTAGTAAGGCAAGAACAGCATGAAAAAGAAAAACTTTTTAAAAATAATCAGTTAACGAGGGAGGGGAATGGGAGGAGAAGAGGTGGGGAAGAGTGGGATTCAGAGGGGACAAAGAGGGAGCTACAGTTGGGATACAAAATGAATAAATTGTAATTCATAAAATAAGTAAATTAATTTTAAAAAAATCAGTTAAAAACCCAAAGAATTCCAGAACAGAAGGATACTAAACTCACCCAACCCAAGTAAGTTCTAAGACACTTTAGGAGAGCAAGAACAACCCTGCTGAATCACTATTCTGATATGGTCATGCATTTGGTACTTTGACCATTTCAATTCAGTGGTCAACAGAACTGACCACTGCCACAGCAAGCAGGCTTCAAGGTAATCCTGTCAGAGCCCATCACTTTCCAGAAAAAACAAGCAAACAAAACTCACAAAACCTCAAGGCCCTGAACAAGTGGCTTTCCCAAGGTTACACAAGAAATTACTAAGAGACTAAAATAGGCTTAATAGGCCTCAGTTTATGACTCTTTCCAATAAAAAAAAAAAAAAGAACAATTCACTAATATGAAAGGTCTTTTTGTTCCAGTGGTAACATTTGACAGACTTAACACAGACCCCAAATGCAAACACAAGCTATTATCAAGTTTCTAGAATCACCAGCACTGTATAAATCAAGAATGAATTACAATGACAAGTCTAAAATCAAATGCACTAAAAATACTTTCTCAATTTCCATTTTAAAATCCAACCAGTTGCCTATATATCCAACCAAAATAAATGTTACTATCAAATAGATATTTAACATTAAAATATTTTATATTTGACTTAAAACACTTAAATATAATTATTCATTGTTTATAAATGTATTATTACTTTAAATACCTCCAAAGAAAGAGTATTGCTGACTAAATCATGACACAATTTTGCTATCTGTTATAAGACACATCTTAATTTCAATTACGTCACACTCTGAAGAACAGAAAAGCTCTATAATCACCGCCATAAAGATGCTTTTTGTGACAGCCATAAGCAACTTTCTTAGCTACTGCATGGCAGGTGGTCACTTAGAAGATATCACATCGTTTGGATCACATGAAACACCATATTGTCAGATTTTTATTTGAGATATGTAAGAAGAACAACCTTTTCAAAAACATTATTTAACTTTTACTGCCTGGACTTACCATGAAGAGGCCACTGTAATTCTTGGTCTTCTAAAAGAGCAGCAGCTGGCAGGAGTCTGTTAAGGCAATCAAGAGGTGGCAAGAGGTCGAGGAGGTAACTCAATAAAGGACGAGCCACTGACACGGGGAGTAACAGTAGGGAGTTAACAATCTGGCAGAGCATGCTGCCTGCAGCTGACACATAGATAACATCTATGAAGAGCAGAGAAATGCAATGTAAATCAATGACCTCAAATAAACTTAAAAAAAAAAAAAAAAAAACTAAATACTTCTTCTGTTTGGAAAGAGAGTAGATAAATTCAATATCTCTTTGTTCAGTATCTACCTGACAGCTATTGTCATATTAGTATTTTGTCACCAGAAAATAACATCAACAGACACTATGGAAAACAAACTTACCTCGCATGCCAACAAACTCAAAACACAAAAACTGCTTTCTTAAGATACATTACAATTGCACATTCATTAATTTATCCCCACTTTAAAAACTTAGTCAAACATTGAGAGTACCTATAACAGACTAGAAACTAATTCTAAACAGAAAGACAGCCATGACCAAAGCAGCCAACAGTAGCCATCTTCCTGTGATGGCTAACATTCTAGTAAGGCAAGGTGTTTTATATTTTTCTAAATTAAAATAATTTTTAAAATTAAGATCATCATAAAATAGCTGTCCTTTCATAATGGGTATCACTTTTCAACCAAATTTGTTCCAGTATTTCCCTGTACTCAGTGCCAAGAGGAATATTCAGAAGTGAATCCAGTCTGAACGAACATTAAATTTATGTTGTATATAGAATAGCCAAACCAGAATAACTAATAAGCAATAGTCTTGGTTCATCAGATTTCTTTTTTGTTTTGTTTTGTTTTTGTTTTTGTTTTTGTTTTTGTTTTTGTTTTTGTTTTAGGAAGTAAAACTTCAGAGATCAACAACAAATAAAATACTCAGTAGGCAACTAAAGAGAGGCTCTGCTGCCTGGAAAGTCCTCAGCTAGGTGCAAACATGGGAGCACATGCATGGTGGTCAAAGACATTTAGACTAGATGAGCCTATTCAGAAAGAAAAGAGGATTAAAAGCAAAATTTAAAGGATCCCAAAGTGGAAGGGCATATCCAAAGGAAGAGAGGATAAATCCTTTGGAAAGTCCCAGAAAAACACTGGTCGAGATGGGTAAGAAAAAGGACTGTGGTACACAGAAGAAAGCTCATGGAAGAAAGCATTTCAAGAAGGAAATTGGACAGGGTGTGGTAGTAATCCCAGCCTTTGAAGGGCTGAAACAGAAGGATTACTTTGAGTTTAAGAACAGCATGTTCTAGAGCAGAACATTCCTGTCTCAAAACAGGAATGTTTTGAGGGAGGGAGGGAGGGGGGAGATAGAGAAATACTGCAGTAGATAAAAATGTTAATTTATATCATAAATTAACTGTTTGAGTTTATAGCACCCAATGCCTTTAAATTAGATCTGTTGAGACCATTAGAATTCTTTAAGATCAATCGGTATTACATCACCCCTAAACCAAGATGAAAGGAAACAAAATCAATACAAAGAAAACTCAGAATCATTTCTCCTCTATACAGAGGTGTCAGGTCTTCTTGAGGTTTTAGAAAAGTTCTAATAACTCTTGCTTTATAACCACTGGTTAAATGTGAAATTCAATACCAAACTCACCCCTTAATTTTTCTCCAACACTGCCATTCCAAGGACTTTCTTTAAGCAAATTTGCAGAACGTGAATAAATATCTGTGGCATGAGGCAGCAAGAGTTGAAGATGTTTATGAAGCAATGCCACACTGCTTGAGTTCTGCGGAGAAAAAGTCTCTAAATCAACACTCTGAAAGATCCGAAATACAAAAATATTATGGCATCCCCAACTATCTGAGTTGTAGGTTCCCAATAGAGCACCATGAAAAGCACAGAACTGCATACCTCAGTAATGGTATTAATGTGGCAAAAAGCAAGCAGTTGTTTCTGTAGTGAACACAGCAATTCATGAAGATGAGCAGGCTGACTATTCTCTGAAGATGATGTTCCAAGAAGATATTTATCACTGTTCTTTTCTAGCTCTCCAAAGGCTTGATCCTAAAATGACACATAGTGAAGACTATATTTCAAATGTTTTAGAAAACTATTTTATGTTTATTCTTCATTACATGAGAAACACTTAAGAAATTTTTAACATAAGTAGTTTTATAATTTTAAGTTACATATTACATGAACACTACAGTATTTCAGATATGACATGTTTTTCTCTTTGGGAAAGGGAATCTAAAATTTTATTTATATTGTTTAAATGTTGAAATGCTTTAACCTAAAAAGATCCTTACCCCTTAATCCTTTCTTAATATATTGAAAAAGCAAGGTACCGTATAAAACCCTAAATTTCTTAAGAGGGTCTTCATTAAAATTTCCGCCAGATGAGTGTCTGGATGGCAGGTCTGAGGACCATAAGGCTGATCTGACAGGTTTCCATAACCCATGCACACAGTCGAAAGGTCAGCAGCATCAGAAGGTGAGCTATAGCCGAGAAGGGAGGCTACATGGGTATGATCTTGCAAACTTGTCAGAATTATATCCAGTTGCATTCTCTAAACAATAATGAAAAAGAAACATATAACAAGCATAACATTCATTAGAAGAGAGAAGAAAAGGATGTTAGGACAAAAAACTATACTAACAATGCTAACTAATCCACTTACTTGATACACAACCTTCAACAAGTACATAATTATAGTAAAAACTTCAATTAATATCATTTGGGAAAATGTAAATTACAGGTTTTTAATCTCATCTTTTATGATAAATAGCTAAAATGATGTGCATAATAAATTAAGCACTGTAAGTAGACATTTGTAGAAAATGCCAACAGATACATACTCATATTATTCTACAAAATTAATGATGACAACTGCAAAAATTATACTGGAAAACATCTGTGGACATTACATTGCCACTAAGTACCTTATTTCACCTCTAATCTATAGCTCTACAATTGACTCTTCCACTTGGCTCAGCAAAGCACTTATTTTCATTTATTTCACTTAAAAATAACAAAAATTAAAAATAAGAACAAACCTCAAATGCTTTTTGCTAATGATGACCTTTTTCTTTTCAGAAAAGCAACTGTAGGCATAGGGCCAACAGCAGTAACACAAGAATGATTTCCACTCAGTACTTTACAATAAACCAAGCGTGTCTGGTTTGACATCATAATTAATACTAGAAAAACGAATCATGACTCTAAGAACAGACCCTGTGTATCATTTCAGTTCACTAGATATCCAACAATTCTCCCAACATAAAACATCAAATAATCAGGCTGCACCAGAACTACCGAACACTACTCTGTGAACATTTGACGCTTGATTTGCTCTATTTTCTTCTCAGTCCAATTTCCTATGATGTGAATGGTTTCTCTACATGCAAAAGCTCACCTGTCCTTTGGATAAGCTTTCCCATCTATCAGGTCCTTGGGGCAAAAGAGAATGAAGTAATTCCATCCGTTCTCGTAATGGAGGTAACAGCATGGTTGCTCCCACTGAGAGTGTTTCAATTACCACCTAATATCCAAAAACAAAACAAAAAGGAAAGAAAGAAAAAGGAAAAGTGTATTGATTAGCCCAGAGCTTCTCTTTTTAATAGCAACATAAAAAGTGATTGCACTAACTGTTGGGATTATATAACTCTAAAGATACTGTGTTAAAAAAAAAAAAAAAAAACCTGTTATTTAGTTAAGAGAGTTTAAGAACATCTCCAGATGTGGTGAGTCGCACCTCTAATCCCAGCACTTGGGAGGCACAGGCAAGCGGACCTCTGAGTTTGAGCCAGCCTGTTCTACAGACTGAGTTCCAGGACAGTCAAGGCTACACAGAGAGACCCTGCAATTGATATCTAGTGTGGAGAAGTTCAGATCACAGATTACTCTTACCTCTTGGATTTCATCTGGGACAGTTGAGTCCATCAGCCTGAAGAGTAAATTTCGAAGTGGACCTGCTTGCCTCCCAAGAATACTGGTAGCTACCCCACCCGCAAGGGCCAGAGCAAGGTGATTTGAAAGCAACTTCAGGCACAGCTTAAGAAAATTATGGTGTTCCCTGAAATGAAACAAGCTATTGTGAATTTTTGAAGCATAAAAATAAATATAATATCCAGTTTGAGGAACATTTTTTCTCTTTAAAAATTTTGTCAAGTGATGACCAATGATAAATTTTAAAATGTCATTTATGAAATTATATATAACCTTTTAAAACCAAAAAGTTACTAATAAAAGTTCAGCTCTTTTCTAACTTTATCAAGAAGACTCAGGTAATTTGAAGAAAAACCAAGAAGAGTAAGTCAAAGGCTGAGAAGAGTAATTAATATATATGCCCATGTACATATCTACAACATACCGTGACGAAGGGAAAGGCAGGGGGGGAATCTCACTGTTTATTTTATCACAGTATCGCTCAAGAAAGGAACGCAGATGTGAGAAGGTACTCTCTTCAAGATCTACACAATAAGGCCGGTGCCATGCAACAACTTGTCTAGAAGAAAGCATAAGAAAAGTATCTAATAGCCTTATAATGCAACTTCTACACACGATCAAAAGCAAAACACTGGGCGAGATGGGCCTTCTACCTCAGACCACGGCCAAGTTACTTCCTAACTTCATGGAGAAGGCTCCTGGGCTGGTGACTGCTGCCATGACTTACTTGAAGCCTCCACTGGCCACATTTTGTCAGTATGCCAAGGTTAGCTGGTTCCCCAACCCTGCTGAAATCTCTACAGCTATTCAGAGAGGGAAAGAAATCATTCAAAGCGCTAAAACTGGTAGCTGCAAACAGCTTACAATTAAGGAAGCTGTGCTGAATGATTTGGTGGCCACTGAGGTGTGGACGTGGTTTTATATCCAAGAGACAGATCATAGGCAAACATGGCATAGTTGGCTATGATGTTTGAAGACCAATCTTTAACATCTGATTTTATTTGAGTTCTTATTCTTGGACCATGTATAATGAGACTGCTATCTCAATAAAATACTAGCTGTCGGAGAGAAAAAAAACAAAACAAGACACAGTGGGGGGAGACAATACAACAAAACAGCTTACTTGATTTAAAAGTATAGCAACTAGGTCTTGGTTTTTTGTTTTGTTTTTTGTTTCATTTTGTTATTTGGGAGTAATTTGTTTTGTTTTACAAAGAAGACCAACCAGACAAAGGGCAATGAAGTTAAACAAATGTTTTAAATCAGTAAAGCCTAGTTCTGATTTTAGTTCATTTCCTCTTGATACAAAGACACTCAACTGTGTTTGTGATACATGTGTTCACATGTGGTGTGCATGTGAAGGTGGGGGTGAGCCTCTATGTGTGTGGAATGTAGAGGCTGATGTTCAGTGTCTTCCTCAGTCACTCTCCACCTTATTTTTGTGTGCAAGGTCTTTCACTAAACCTAGAGCTCACCACCTTGGTGAGCTCGCTAACAGTCCACAGAGTGAATTCCAGAGATCCATCTGTGCTCCCCACTGCACCGTTGGCATCGAGAGAAAAGACATGTACTGCAGCACTTGGCCTTTATGTGGGGACTGGGATTCTGAACTCAGGTCCTCACGCTTGCAAGGCAAACACTTTGCTGACTCAGCCATCTCTTCAGCCTGACACTTAACTTTTAATTTTTAATTTTCTAAAGACAGAGAATTCAAAATGAGAAGACATTAAGTGTCTTAAATACAGCTTCTTCATTTTGAAATATATGTAACCTCAATATACACATGAAAAGAGATCCAAATGTCATTTCTATGATAACAGAGTAAATACTAGAAATTATATAGCCTTTAAATATGTACATATATATTCATATATATTGGTCAATCTTAAAAACACATGAAATTTTATTCTAAATTTAGTAATACTACTGTTTGTTATACTTTTGTAGGGTTGCATATGAAGTGTTTTGCCCAGCAACTTCTGGGCTGTGCCAGAATGTTCTGACTTACTTCGGGCCAAGGCAATGGAGCCAGAAGATCATGGATGGACACATGTAAACCAAAACAAATCCTTTCCGCTTTTAAGGCGTTTATATAAATTGTTATAGTAGGCAAAGGTATTAACACAATTACCTACAAAAATAATAATATTTCTTTGATACAAATTAAATTACTTTAAATTAACATATGAGTTTACATGAAAACTTTGCTGTGAAGAGTTGCAAATGGTCCAATTGCACGTACAATTTTACAAAAGAAGGCATCTTAGGATGAACCCAGTATCCTTTACATGCCACCTGGACCCTCACTCACATGGTGTGCCATCAGGAACATCAGCTGAATAGTATGTATCTTATTATTGTAGATTTCTGCATGTGTGGTTAAACATGAGACCAATATACTTACTACCAAAATTTGTACTATTTAGGAATTTATTTTAATATAGCATCATCATTATTACTAGTATTAAATTTAATTATTCAACTTCTGATGTATATTGTGTAATGTTGACTCAATAGACATTCATAGTCCTAAAATAAATATAAGAAAATATTTTTTAAAAAAACTCATAAGAATGTTTAAATATAGCACTTACCTGTCCCTAGGGAGAGCAGTCCATGCCAAACTATGCGATGTTCCAGCTGAGATCTGCTGAATAGCTATGCCATCTAAGCCACTCACTTTCTTTGGTTTAGTAATAGGACCTGTGGAATTTCCCTGGCCACACTGCCCCATGGAGTTATTGCCCCACGCATAAACTTCATTATCTAAAAATAAAGACATAAGGCATAAAAGTTAAATTTAAATGGAAAACATTTAAGAAAAAGAACTCATAATACCTCTTTAAAAACAAATGACCTAGAATATTTGTAATCCCTACACTAAGGAGGCTAACATAGGAGGATTTAAACTTTGTGCTTAGGCTATAAAGATGTTACCTAAAATACTAAAACAAACAAATAAACATGACTGTACCATGCGAAAGAGACAAACAATGACTGTCTCCAATAGAAATATCAACTATTCTTGTGGCAGCCAATTCTTCAATGAGCTTGGGTCTCAAAGCGGTAGCTTCTGAAGAACCACAACCTAGACAAGCACCACAGCCCCAAGCATAGACCTGAAAAGACAGAAATACAGAACATGTTAATTCCTAAAACATGCAGACTAGGAACTAAAATTATCAAGGAGTGTAGTACCTTTCCGATATTAAAATAATAGAAAATATTAAAATAATATTTAGTGTTTTGATCATTTTAAAGACAATTGTGGTACCCTCAGGAGATTGATCGACAAGATAGCTAAAAAGCTACCGTAAGCCCATAGCTGCCTCACATGATCATCCCCACCCCATTTTCCAAACAATTCTCTCTCTAAAATGCAGACATAAAAGGTGGAAATATTTGGGGCTGGAGAGCTGGCTCAGTGGTTAAGAGCACTGGCTGCTCTTCCATAGGACCTGGGTTCAACAAACAGCTCACAACTGTCTGTAACTCCAACTCCAGGTGGTCTGACACCCTCATACCACTGCACATAAAATTAAATAAATTATTTTTAAAGACAGAAATATTAAATTAGTAGCACACCCAAGAAAATTAACAGTAATTATTTCTTAGCAAATATCTGCATCTTTCTTGTTTTATAAGAAAAAATTAGCTGGGCAATGGTGGCACACGCCTTAAATCCCAGCCCTCAAGAGGCAGAGGAAGGCAGATCTCTGAGAGTTCAAGGCCAGCCTGGTCTACAGAGTTCCAAACTATGTCTTGAACCTAGCCCTCCCCCACCCGCTGGGGGGAGGAAAAAAGTCACTGCCATTTATTGTGCTGTTTTTAAACACCCAACACCCAGTATATAAACAGATGAGCAAGTGGGATTAAAATAAACTGGTCACAGGTAAAATGAAAAAAAAAAAAAAAAAAAAATAGAAGAGCCTCTGCCAAATACCACTAATTGGTTTGCACTTGGCAAATACTCTTCAATCTAAGCAGTAATAGAAATATTATTTTAAAACTTCTACTTTTTGCCAGGCAGTGGTGGCACAGGCCTTTAATCCCAGCACTTGGGAGGCAGAGGCAGGCGGGGATCTCTTGAGTTTGAGGACAGCCTGGTCTACACAGAAAAACCTTGTTTCAAAAAACAAACAACAACAAAAAACATTTCATTTACATGATTCTTACACAGAAGACTAGACCAAGGAATGAAAATATAAAATTTATAATATAAATCATAAAACTGGTGTTAATTATCACTCACAAAAATATATATAAATCAGAAGTCACAACAGCTCCCCTGAACACCTTTATTTGTTCCTAATTAATAACAAAATGACTGGTGCTTGACTTAGGCTGTACAGGAAAAGATACATGAAGAAAAAAGAAATATGAAAGGAAGAATGTCTGCCAATTAGGCAATCCAAACTGGACAATCAGAAAACTGAACAACTTTTTCTTTCAATTGGCTTTGATTCGATTATATTCACCTTTATGTTTATACCAAAAGGGCTTTTTTGTTATGGTTATTATTTTTGTTTTGTGTTCAAGTTATTTTAGAAAAGACTGCTATGGACAGGCTAGATATCTCCATCAGAAGAGAAGACCATACATATATTTATATCAGTTATCAGAAAACATACTCCAGACAAATACAGAGTGTAAGAAAACTCCAGCATAGCACAGGAGGTGTGGCCACAGTGTGGAACACAGTTTCCTTCTGCTGCCTTTGGATCAAGAAATAGAACTCAGCAACTTCTCCTTCTCTAGCAACATGTCTCCCTTGCAAGCTGCCATGCTCCCCACCATGACGATAATGAACTAAACCTTTAAAACTGTAAGTCAGCCCCAATTAAATGTTTTCCTTTATAAGAGCTGCCTTGGTCATGATGACTCTTCACAGCAATAGAAACAAGACAGACTTCAAGTCCAATACAGTAAGACCCTCTGAGCTTTCTTTTAAATATTCTTTTAGCTGAGCTCTCATTTCAACACCTACACTCTGGGAGGCAGAAGCAAGCAGATCTCTGTAACTCTGAGGCCAGCCTGGTCTACAAAGTGAGTCCAGAACAGCCAAGGCTTCACAGAGAAACCCTGCCTCAAAAAGCCAAAAAGAAAAGAAAGAAAGAAAAAATTTGAGCCGGGCATGGTGGCACACACCTTTAATCACAGCACTCAGGAAGGCAGAGGCATGCAGACTGCTATGAGTTCAAGACCAGACTGGCCTACAAAGCAAGTCCAGGACATCCAACGCTACACAGAGAAACCCTGTCTCAAAAAAACAAACCAAACAAACAACAAAAAAGAATAAATATTTGTAGCTCAGTTGGTACAGTTCTTGCTTATCATGCAAAATGTCCCAGATTTGATCCCTAGAACTACAACATAAAAACAAAAACAAAAACCAAAAAAACTTGCCTTGCATTTTGGGCATTATATTATGCCGTATAAAAATACATTATCTTCATTTAAACTTAAGAGTTACATTTAGTGGCAAATTAGCACTGAGTAGGCCTGAGGGTACTGAGACAGACAGAGTAAGAGGCTCCACAGGTTTAACAGTAATCAGAATGGCTCATCAAAGTATTTCTCCCACTTTATTTCTATAAACATACACACTGGACTTCACATAACCTAATATGCTCATGATACAACTATTCTATATAGCAAGTAATTTGCAAATTCCTTTGGGATATAATGTCACAGACTTACTATTTATAATTTACTACTAGCAGTTAAACATAAGAACTTTAAATTCAAATAATTTACACACAACCATCTGATACACAAAGCAGAAATTACGTTCTCTTTTATAGAAAGGAAGCATATGACAATGAAGGAAGGCCTAAGATTTGCGTGGGGTAGATCAAGTAAGTGAGCACTTGCTGAGTTAGATCCATGGACTCTTACTACAAAACCTACTGTGAGGAACAGATGAACGATCAAATAATAATACCAGAGCTTTAAAGTATGCAATTGACTCTATAATAAAATAAAATAAATAGCTTATATTACATTTTTAGGCAATGGACTATTTCTGTCTCTCAAAGAATAATTTTTAAGTTTTTTTAAAAGATCTGTTTATTTGTTTGTTTGTTTGTTTATATGTATATGAGTGCTCTATCTGCATGAACACCTGTATGCCAGAAGAGGGTATCAGATCACATTGTAAATGGTTGGGAGCCACCATGTGGTTGTTCGGAATTGAACTCAGGACCTATGGAAGAGCAGACAGTGCTCTTAACCACTCAGCCATCTCTCCAGCCCTCAAAGAATAACTAAATTAAATGTAAATTTCAGCTTTGCTGGTAATCTACTTTGGCCTGGCATACAATAGGCTCCTACATTCAAGGCCAATGTGGCTGGTGAACTCAAGGAAGAAAATATCACTCTTCTTCACTGTGTCTGGACCTCTTTGGTACCACCACACTTTCCATCTCAAGTTTTTTCGATGTTGTTGCTGTTTTTTGTGGTTTTTTTGTTTTGGGGGTTTTGGTTTGGTTTGGTTTTTGGTTTTTCAAGACAGGGTTTCCCTGTGTAGCCTTGGCTATCCTGGACTTCCTTTGTAGACCAGGCTGGCCTCAAACTCACAGAGATTATTCTGCCTCTATCTCACAAGTGCTGGGAATAAAGGCATGTACCACCATGCCTGACCTCTTTCCCTTCTTTTTCAATCATCTTACTTTTTTAGTTCTATCACTGGTCCCCTCAAGTTTTTGTTTTGTGTTCCCTCACTATTCTTTAACAGGAAGGAGCCTATGAGGTGTCTCGATGATTTGGATGAGACATTAAAGAGTTCTAAGCACTAATTGAATCAACTTACTTCAAAGAAGAGGGACCTAAAAGAGAATGCATCCAGGTCATACAAGCAGGTAAGAAAACCTGGCTTTTGAAACAAAATTAAGTATTTTTATCTCAATAGGTTGCCTTAAAAAGCTTTTCTTACCCAGGCTCGTGGCACACACCTTTAATCACAGCACTTGGGAGGCAGAGGCAGGCAGATCTCTATGAATTCAAGGCCAGCCTGGTCTACAAAGTAATTTCCAGGACACTAGGGTTAAAAAGTTTTTCTTTTCTTTCCAAATTTCAAGTTAACACTTTTTAGTTACTTAGCCCATTGACACGCTTATGTATGTTCATTCCTTAGTCTTACCTGCCCTGTTGATGTCAAAGCAAGTGAAGACTGGCTCCCGGCACAAACTTTGCGAATAAACATTCCTTGTAAAGCTTCAATAACTTTAGGTTTATATACTCTGTTGGTATCACCATGGCCAAGTTTACCTACATACATACATACATAAAAAAAAAAAAAAAAAAAGACATTATTCAAGTTAGGCACCTAATAAAATAATATAACTTTTATAACAATGAGCAGACAGATTTAGAAACCCATAAGTTTCTGCTAGCAGATGACATTAACAAATGAACATGACTGTTGTAAGAAAGTTAACAATAATATTATTGAAAATAAGATTGTGTCTTATTCTCAATCAATAAAAACTATTTTAAAGAGACACAGAAGATATTTCTTTCTAATTTCTTCCTTTTTTAACAAAAAACTTTTTAAAGATTGTGTGTGTGAGGAAGAAGAAAAAGAGGAGAGGGAGAGAGAGAGAGAGAGAGATCAGAGGTATTGGATCCCCTGGAACTGAAGTTATAAGTGGAAACCCAAAGAGAAGTTCTAGCTAGCTCTTAACCACTGAGCTATCTTTACAGGCTTTATTTTTACTTTTTAATTTACATGTGCATGCGTGTGTGTGTGTGAATGTTTCATGTGCAAGTGGGTTCCCAGAGAAACCAGAAGAGGGTGTGGGATCCCCCAGAGCTGAAGTGACACGTGGTTGTTACCTGATGCGGACACTAGAAATCAAACACCAGTCCTCTAAAAGAGCAGTAAATGTTCTAAACCCCTACACCATGTCACCAGTGCCGATATTTCTAAATTTAAATGGTCTGACAGGCAAGCCAGGCATTGTAACACAGGTTTATAATTTTACTGCTAAAAAAGTAGAGGCAGAAGAATAGCTGCAAGTATGTCACACAG
The DNA here is from genome assembly GCF_907164565.1 of Psammomys obesus. Lineage (NCBI taxonomy): Eukaryota > Metazoa > Chordata > Mammalia > Rodentia > Muridae > Psammomys > Psammomys obesus. Next base: position 3,902,353 of record NW_026585691.1, on the reverse strand, counting down.
CTAGACCATCTCTTTAAAGGAAGGAAGGAGGAAAGGCAGGCAGGCAGAAAGAAAGCCACTATAATCCCGGAATTTGGAGGGCAAGAGAATTGTTAAGCATTTAAGGCCAAGCCAGGACTGGTGGTACAGGCAGATCTCTTGTGAGTGCTAGGCACAGAGAGAATAAATGATAGCTAGCTAGATAGGTAGGTAGGTAGATAGATAGGTAGGTAGATAGATAGATAGATAGATAGATAGATAGATAGATAGATAGATAGATAGGTAGGTAGGTAGATAGATAGGTAGGTAGATAGACAGACATCTAGATGATAGATAAATCTAAAAATAAGAATGAGTTTGAGGCCAGCAAGGTCTACACAGCCAATTTCAGGTCAGAAAGGTATAAATAGTAAGACCTTGTTTCAAAACAGAAAAAAGTGGGGCTGGAGAGATGGCTCAGCGGTCAAGAGCACTGACTGCTCTTCCAAAGATCCTGAGTTCAATTCTCAGCAACCACATGGTGGCTCATGACCATCTGTAATGGAATCTAATTACCTCTTCTGGTGTGTGTGAAAACAGGGCATTCATATAAATAAAACATATCTTTAAAAAAAAAAAGCAGAAAAAAGTGCTAACAGTTTACATATTTTTAAAAAGTTAAAGATTCAATAGTTCATGAAATAGAAAATGTGAAAAATGATTGAAAGCAGGAAAAATGGCTAACATATAAAGGTAACCTCACTAGAAATCAATAAAATGTAAAATAAATTATATTATTTTCACTACTTAAATTATCTTTTAAGTTACTTTTTTGTTTGATTTAGTTTTTGTTTTTTGAGACAAGGCCCTGCTAGCCTCTAGCTTCCAAACCCTCTTGCCTCACCCTTGTAAATTCAGGTACAGAAGAACACCACCACACCAGCTAAAATGATCTTACTTTTCACACCTATTGTTGCTGATCTATGTGTACAAGGATTCAGACTGCTGACAGAGTAACTAATTAAAGTGGGCAAAGACCCACTCACTCATGCAGTAGGTTTCTTTTGTTTTGTCTATCTTGCTGACATCCTTCTTGTTTTGGGGGCAGCGAGAAAAAGCAGTGATTTTAACATTGGGGAAAAAAAAACAAAACTAGGGGGCATCTTACTCAACAATGAGAAACTTATTTCATATATTGTCATATAATAGTATAATAGTACTCTAGGCCTTTCAAAACCTTAACATAGTGCCATGTTTACTAATATAAATATTTCTATATTAGAAACAAGTTATAAAATAACATACTTGAACTATACAGGCCCACTTTGGCTTCCACAAAAGACATGTATAAATGCATATGTATTCAGCAATCTGTCTACCGATGTTAACATTGTAATAATGAAAGAAACATTTTGTTTTTATGACATTTGAGTTTTTCTATACGAGGCATATATACTTGAAAAATATTTTTTCTTCAATTTTTAAGAAATAAAGCCCAAAGCTACCAATAGGTTTTCTTACATACCATTGTCTCCTCCTCCAAAAGACCACACAGTCCTTCCATCTTTGGACAGAGCAATCGTATGTGAACTTCCACAAGAAACCTCTCCTACATTACTAATGTCTTTTACTAACGTTGGAATGTTACGGCTGTTGCTGTCACCATGACCTTAGATAAAACACAGAAAGATATTAACTCCTTTTCTCTAGGCCATATTTTTCACAAGAGTAATATGCTACCAGTTATTTTTAAATGCAATTAAAAGCAAAAAAGACAATCGTCTCTATCTGTTCTACCTAAGTCTCTTAGGCTGCTCCCAACCTGAAGGCACACTGATTTTAGCGCATCCTAAGTTTCTGTAACAGCACTTACCTTCATCTGTCTCTAACACATCCACATTAACTTGTTTCCCTGACCAGCACATCATAAACTTCAGGGTCATAATGTTATGTTTGTTATGTTTCTTATCTCTTACGCCTGGTTACAGTTCTTGATAGATCTCAAAATCTAGAAATAATTATCTATAGGAATACTTACTTTGAGTTTAAAAGTAATAAAAGAAATGACCTATGAACTCATGCTCACTGGTTTAGTAATGGACCGTTTCCGTCTATGGAAATAATTCCAACTTGTAAGAATTCTTACCTAGTCTTCCGAAGTCTCCTTCACCCCATGTATATAATTCACCATCCTCCGTGACAGCAGCACTGTGCCTGTATCCAGCTGATACACAAACAACTACCTGGATTGTACATAAGTAAATCTGATAAGCATACAAATGCTAAAACACATACACACAAGGGCTTTACAGGCATTATTAGCACAACTCATATAAGAGCTGACATGAAGACCAAGGCTGCTGACTAAAGCAATCACTTACTTTCATGTTCTGCTTGCTGAACCCTGAACCTCGGCTTTGACCCAAAGAAGAGAATAAGTTTTCTTAACCCAAAAAGACACATTGTAATTTCCAGCAAAAGACATATCTGATCACTAGCAGGAATGCTACAGCAACAATTAAGTCTTTACTGAAGGAGTTGGAGAGAGTGCAACAAAAGTCAATGGCAACTTTTTAAATCTAAGATTAACAGAAAAGCTCTAGCCTTTATTGACCAACAACAACTCATTACGTAGTAACTCAAAATGCTATTACAAATATAATTGGAAATATAAATTCACATCAAGATTCTCACAGCCCTTCTTCTTATCAAGAAATTCTTTGACTAATACGGTGGTTTTCAACCTTCTAGTACTTCGACCTTTAATACAGTTCCTCAAGTTGTGGTGACCCCCCCAAAAAACCATAAAGTTATTTTCACTGCTACTTCATATAACTAATTTTGCTACTGTTATGAATCATAATGTAAATATTTGTTTTCAAATGGTCTTAGACAATCCTTACGAATGTGTTGTGACACCCACCAACCCCCAAAGGAGTCATGACCCACAGGTTGAAAACTGCTAGATTAGTAGGGCCAAAACAGTAAGGACATATAACAACAAACCTTGGGGATCACTTATACTCGCTAACACTGATCAATATTATCAGCTGCTTAGAAAAACACACACATACACATACACACACACACACACACACACACACACACACACACACACACACACAGAAAAAGTCAGCACTAATAACTCCCTATTTTTTAAACCTCCAAAAACAAGAATTCCAAAAGAATTTAAATGTGAGACTCAATGTTTAAAATGTGAACACCTAAGCCAGGCCTGTGATCCCAGCACTCAGGGAGGCAGAGCAGGTGGATCTCTGTGAGTTTTAGGCCAGTCTGGTCCACCAACTAAGTTCAGGACAGCCAAGGCTATATAGAAAAACCCTGTCTCAAAAAAATAAAATAAAATAAAATAAAAATCCAAAAAATAAAATAAAATATGAACAATTAAAGTAGTCTAAGCATTGAGAAATTCTAAACTTTCCATTTGTAAATTAACTTAAATATCTATTGTTTTTTTCCACCATGACATTTAATCTATATTGCTGTACAAAGGGGATATTAAAAAGAATATAACTAAAGCAATGGAATTAAGAAAGAAGATATTAAAACAACCAAAAAAAAAATCACAATCGTTAAGAGTATTTAGCAGAAGAAGCTTAGAGTTCCATATTCAATATCTTTTCAGTTACTGAAGCAGGGTATGCCTCGCTATGTTCACTGCCCTCAAACTAGCAATCTTAACTGTCTCTATCTGGAATTACAGATATGTGCCACTACACCCACCATACTCTGTACCTGTCAAGTATTTGCTGGTGTTTACAAAGTGGGATGTTACAAGACCCATTGTTTGGGGTCTTATAACTTTGATGAGTAAATTAAAATACTACAAGAAATAGCGGTGTGGAATTTATTTGATATCCATTTGAGAAAACGTCTTATGATGGAAAAAATGTAGTATATGTATTACTATAAAATTTGGAAATCTTAAAACAGAGAAACCCACATAAGTCTTACCTCTGTAAAGAAATGTCAAATAAAAATAAAAACAAGTTCTGTTTCTAATGGCACCAATTATTTAAATAAGACTCTTGACAATCACTTAACTACTCTAAATGCCTCATCATTCAAGGGCTAGAGAGATGACTCAGTCCATAAAGTGTTTGTATGAAAACCCAAGTTCAGTCACCAGAACTTCATTAAAAAGCCAGAAGTGGTGGCACATGATTTTAATCCCAAGGCTGGCACAGTAGAGACAAAGGATCCTGGTGTTCAGTGTGCAGGCAGCTTCACTTTAGCTGAGGCCCTGTCTCAGAAAACAAAATAGAAGGACTAGAGAGATGGCTGGGCTATAAAGAGTTTGCTGCTCTTGCAAAGGACCTGGATTCAGTTTCTGGTACCTGCACGGTTCCAAGAGATCCTCAGATCTCTTCAGGCATTAGGCACACACACATACACAGACATACACATAGGCAAAACACCCACATGCATAAAATAAAACTTTTTTGTTTGTTTTGTTTTGTTTTTGAAGACAAAGCTTCCTCTGTGTGGTCCTGGCTGTCCTGGAACTCGCTCGGTAGACCAGGCTGGCCTGGAACTCACAAGGACCCACCTGCCTCTGCCTCCCAGGTGCTGGGATTAAAGGTGGGTGTTACCATCACCCAGCAAAATAATAAAATACATTTTCTTTATTTTTAATTATGGAGGAGGTAATGTACATGTGCATACAAGTGCCTATGGAGACCGAAAACACTGATTCCCCTTGGATTGGGGCTACAATAGGATAGCTGCGAGCCTCCTGATGTAAGTGCTGAGAACAGAACATGGGTCTTCTGAAGAGCAGCATGCATGTTTAGCCACTGAGCTATTTCTCCAATCCCCCTCCAAAAAAAGATTAAAAAGTGGTTATACTGAGCCAGGTGTGATGGCACATGGCTTTAATCCCAGCACTTGGGAGAGGCAGAGGCCAGTGGATCTCTGTGAGTTTAAGGCTAGCCTGAGCTACAGAGTGAGTTCCAGGACAGCCAAGACTACACAGAGAAACCCTATACCAAAAACAAGCAAACAAAAAAGGGTAGGGTGGAATGCTGTCCTAGAAACAACACTTAAGGTTGACCTCACATCCCACACACATGTAAAAACTAAAGTTGAAATTAAAAGGAACTAAAAATTGAATGCTGCATGTAAAAATATACTATAATCTATAAAATAAATACACAAAAAGATAGACAAGAGGAAACTCAGAAGAGATCTATCAAAACCTGACGAATATTGTCAATTACCACACCACTGTATCAATTTCTCAACCCAATGCACATACCTTTCCCTGTAGTGGGCCCTGAATAAGCTTGGGATATTTCTGGGTTGAACTATTCCCATGTCCCAGTTTCCCGTAGTCGCCATCTCCCCAGCTGAAGACTTCACCTTCTGTAGTAAAAGCTAAAGTGTGACCATCGGAGCCTTTAGATGATGAAACTTTTTTAATGGACCGGTGAGGCTCAAAAGTTAATTTTTTTAAAGTAGACTGATTATTGGAATCTCCAAGGCCCAGTCTCCCATAGCTGCCTTTACCACAAGCTCTGACAGAGCCATCTGTAGAAATGACAAAAGTGCAATACTGTCCAGCTTCAATCTACAAAAGAACACCAGAATCTTAAGTTAGAAAATGCTCTGAGAGATTCAAATACTTCAGGTCAGGTTTATCAAAACAGCAGAAAGGAAATCACTCAGAGCAGAAAATGACATGACCCTCCATAGAGAGCAGCAAGCAGAAAACCAATGGCATTCTCATATTAACCTCATGCTGAGTGTAAATTCATGTATCTTTTAAGGTTATCTACCAGATCCATGACAAAAATGAAACAATGGGGCTCAAGAGATGGTTGAATGGTTAAAGGCACTAGCTACTCTTGCAGAAGACCTGGGTTTGATTCCCAGCACCCACTGGTAGCTCACAATGACCTTTAACTATAGTTCCAAGGGATCTATATCCTCCACTTACATGACATACAGACATGTGTGTGCATAGGCCAAACACCCACATACGTAAAATATTTAACAAAATAAAATCTAAAAAATGAAAAAACAAAGTAAAAATTATAACCTCCTCATAATTAGAGAAGGGAAAAAAATTCTATAAATTCCTAAGAGTCTATTAAAGCAAGAATCACTCAGATAAAAATACATATTCACATATTCTATGCTCATTTAATTTAATGAAAATAAAATATAAACTACAATATTGAACTACAAATATAAAAAGAGAAAGAAAAAATTGATCATAAGAAAATGAAATGCCAATCTGAAAAATGGAAAAGTCCAGTTCTTATTAAGTATTACTTGTGTTGAATAATGAAACCTACTTCCATTCATTAGGATCTGAAACAAGGTCTCTCCTTGTAGTGCTGGTTGGCCTGGAATTCATTATACAGAGCAAGCCACACCTCCTAAGTACCGACACTAAGGATATTTACCATGTTTACCTCATTAGGTTTTTTTAAAACACTAAGCCCCAAGTTAATATTTTGTATATAGAAATGGTATCAAACATATGATAAAAATTCATTCTTCTGTTAAAATGAAGAACTGAGTGATATAGAAGTATCATAGGTAGAAATGCTCATTGGGCTGGAGAGATAGCTCAAAGGTTAAGAACACTGGCTGCTCTTCCAAAGATCCTGCATTTAATTCCCCCCGCAACGACATGGTGGCTCCCAACAATCTAAGATGAGATCTGGTGCCCTCTTCTGGTGAGCAGGCACACATGCCGGTAGAATGCTATATAAATAATAAATAAATCTTTTTTTTAAATGTTCAATCAAAGCAACAGAACAAGAAAATTTGAACACAGGGAACTTCCCAGAGACTCAAACTCCAACCAAGGACTATTCATGGAGATAACCCAGAACCCCTGCACATAATCTGACTGGCCTGCTCTTTGATCATCTCCCCCTGAGGGGGGAGCAGCCTTACCAGGCCACAGAAGATGACAATGCAGCCACTTCTGATGAGAACTGATAGTCTAAGATCAGAAAGAAGGAGAGGAAGACCTCCCCTATCAGTGGACTTGGGGAGGGGCATGCATGCAGAAAGGAGAGGAAGGGTAGGATTGGGAAGGGAGGAGGGAGGGGCTAATGGGGGGTACAAAATGAATAAAGTGTAATTAATAATAATAATAAAATATTAAAAAATGTTCAATAAAGAGTTTTTACTCATTAAAAATATATTCAACATAATTTAAGGCACAGAAGTATATATACCCCATTATCTACCAGTTCACAAGGAATATAAGAGAACTTACAGTCTGAGCATCAGAGAAACTAGGAGCCAGTTTGGGTTGTAGTATTTTCTCCTGTGTGCCTTCTACCAATTGATGGCTGCTATTGCTTCCCCAAACATACACCTCACAAGTTTCAGAAACAATGGGAGCATCACCAGTCTGAATACTATCTGGGCTAGCACATGTTCTTGAGTAGTCAGAAGCCATTCTACAAACCTATTGAAAATTTAAATATACAAAAATTAACCAATACATTTTTAATTTTGTTTTACATATTCTCTAAAATTACTGACTTAACTTCTAATACTCTAAGCTACTCACATCCAGCTTTACATACAGATGGCTAAAATATTTACTAGCACAGAATGAATAACTAAAATGGGAAGAGGAAAATACACAATCAAGCCTCTTTAAATAAAAATGTTATCACATACAAATTTTACAGAAAATCAAAGTTCATAAAGACAAAGTAGAAAAAAAACACCACTGATAATGTTGTCACCTTAACACAATGTTACCTTTTATTCATATGCACATTCTTTAAGTCATTACCATAAATACAGAACTGACAAATGACACAAGACAATAATGCAAAATTTTCAGCCTATCTTCATGCTTGAATAAAAATATTCCATCTAATGTTAAAAATCACAATTAGCCACTTTGCTGGAATGGAAATTCAAATCCTAATCTGTGTCATGTAGACCATTTACTGACCAGGCATGGGGTACACTCCTTTAATCCCAATACTTGAGAGGCAGAAACAAGTAGATCTCTTGAGGCCAGCTTGATCTATACAGTGAGTTTCAGGACAGCCAGGACTACACATTGAGACCTTGTCTCAAAAATATATTATGTTACTGTATTTTGTCCCAAAGCATGGGAACCAAGGTGATCTTCTGACTGTTGCAACCAAGAAATAGGTCTATATCAGAATATCAATCTCACTAAAAACACACTGAGTATTAAGGTTTAAAGTATTTTACAAATTGATATTGCAGGAAAGAGGAATGCCATTATTTTAAAACCAAATCTTCAATCAGTGGAGCTAAAATTAATCCCTCTATTTGCTTTCCATATTTTCTGATATCAACGAACTTTTGTTCAACTGATTTTTTTATTAATGCACATGAACACAATACAATAAATATATTAAAACTATGACTCTAATTATTGTCAATTTGTTGTTTAAATGTTTTTTAAATAAGTAAAACAAAGAAAAATCTTAAGAGCTAAAATGTGTTTGTCAGCATATTAAATGGGCAGAGATAGAAGAGTTTTACTCAGAACCTTTAAATGTAATGCAAAGTAATAGAGTAAGTATGTTTGACAAGGCTTCTTTATGAACACGGGGACAGTCCTAAGGACACATATCTGTCTCCTGTAGAGGATCTGGAACGTCACCGAACACAAAAGGAGGTCGGTGGTACCAAGAGAGCAAAACTGATCATTTATAGACCTAGTACTATGACAAGGTCCTTCCTTACTCTTCTCTCAAAAAAGGAGGAGGGGATATTCATGAGGTTTAAAAACACACTTTTAAAGTAAAGCTGGAAAATGGTTGATAAGCAGGATTCTGTAAAAACCAGGTAACAGAACCAGCATCAACATGATTCTATAAACACTCCAAATCTGCAGAGAAAAACTCAAGCCCCTATTTAATATTCATAACAAATTGTGTATGGCTCCAAAAACAACAATATGAAAGTAGGTGAGCACAGCACACCACCAAATACACACTCAGTATTACCATCTAGAGAATGGAAAGCAATGGAGGCCTGGCAGACAACAGCCAGGTGGGAACTCAAGAGGAAGATAACAGGCCAATCTAAAAAAAAAAAAACCAGTTACACCTCAGAAGAGCTCTGCCCTTCCCACAGCAAACAAGACAAAGGGTTCCAAGACAATAAGTTTTAAATGTCCTGGGTTAGCTAGTTCCTGTAATTAAGATACATAGATAGACAGACGGATGGATGGATGGATGGATGGATGGATGGATGGATACATACATAACCACATAACCATCCAGGATTCCCTCCCAAGACAGGTGCAATGCAGAGGACAAACTACTAAACTCAGAAATGCATGTGATACGAACAGCAGAGAGAAAAGATGGAGAAGGAGAAGATGAAAGTTAGAAGAAAAGGCTGAGGAAACACCACTGTTTTAAATATTATACAAGAACAGTAGAAAGAAAATCTAAAAGAAAACAAACAACACGCCACCTTGAATCCCAATTCAGTCTGAAGTTCAGAAAAACTAATTTCACATAAAAGTTAATACAAAGGTACTCTTGAACTTGAACACTTGGTCACAGAGATGCCTGGCTGTAATTCCAACACTCAAGAGACTGAGGCAGGAGAATAATGAGACCGAAGTCAGCCTGGGCCATAGACCCTGAAACAAAAAAAGAAAACATGAAACACAGAATGAGAAGAGTAGGAGAAAACAAGGAGAGGAGAGAATCTAGGGGGAGAGGAGGAAGGCAGACAGGAAGAAAAGGAGAACAAAGGAGGGACAAAAAAAAAGGAGAGACAGAACACCATCCCTATCATAAAAACATGACAGAAAAACTCACCCCCCCCACAGTAAACTATGATCTGCTTCAAGCCAAAAGAAATTAAGAAAATTAGTATGTACAAGAAAAACACAAATCTGAATCAGAAATGTTCATATGAGGAAAGATAAGAGACAGGGGTGCTTAACTCTAAATGGGACTGACATGTCATACCTCTCCAGCCAGACTTGGGATCCTCACTGCAGAGGCAGTAGAAAGAATGTAAGAACCAGATAACTCCAAGGAAAAGTCTTGTTTTACGGACAAGACAGGACAAGTTACATATACAAACTCAAAGGGATTGTGGAAGCATGTATAAGACTATCCCAACACAAGCCAGACAAAAACTGCAGCATGGAGGGGACAGAGGGGCATGAAATTCTCCCACCTCTAGCTGAGGAACTAATGGCATCTGATAACTGCTGGAAGAGGGAGTCTAGTTTTGTCATCGTTGTTGTTTTAATGATGTCAACCATTAAATAGATCAAACTCCAAAATAAACCCCACTTCGAAGAATAATTGGGCAATAAAAACTGGACTTTGTAGAATAAAATAAAGAGAAAACTCAAAGTTGGATAGATCAGGGAAGTAAGGGTAGATTTAGGAAGAGTTGGGGGAGGGGAAATATGATCAAAATACATTGTATGATATTCTCGAAGAATTAATAAAAAATGTTACCTTAAAAATTTCAAAGGAGTCAGCCATAGTGGTGTATGTCTTTAGTCCCAGCACTCAGGGAGGCAGAGGCACACAGATCTTTGTGAGTTCAAGGCTAGCCTGATCTACAAAGTAAGTCCAAGACAGCCAAGGCTACACAGAGAAACCCTGTCTCAAAAAACAAAAAAAGGAAAAAAAGAAAAAGATTTAGAAAAAAAAGTTAGAGGAATAAATTAGAAATTTTAAACATTTAGAAATGAAGTAGAAGAAATACAAGATGAATAAAAATAGTATGGGCTAGAGGGATACTCAGCAGTTAAAGAGCACTTTCTGATCTATTAGAGGGCCAAAGTTTGGTTCCAGTACTCACATTGGCCTACCTCTAACTAAAGCTCCAGTGGATCTTACTTCTCTGATCCATCCAACTTTGAGTTTTCCTCTTCTGGTAACTACAGGCACCACACACATGGCATCCACTCATACAACAAACACATAAATAGATAAATAAAAATAAATCTTTTTAAAATTAACAGACAATGCCCTATGAGTAATAAAACGACATTGTATACATGAAAAAATGATTTTTTAAAGTTCTCAATAAAAGGTGAAAAAGCATGGTAAAAAACTAACATACAAATAGGAGTCCCTCCCCAGAAAAAAACCAAATAAGATGGGTGATGGTGGCAGACACCTTTAATCCCAGCATATTCGGGAGGCAGAGGCGGTGGATCTCTGTGTGTTCCAGGCAAGCCTGGTCTACAAAGCTAGTTCTATTACAGTCAAGGCTACACAAAGAAAACCTGTCTCAAAGAAAGAAAGAAAGGAAAGAAGGAAAAGAAAGAAAAGGAAAAGGAGGAGGAGGAGAATGAGAAGGAGTAGGAAAAGGAAAGGAAAAAGAAAAGAAGGGAGAGAGGGAAGGAGGGAAGGAGAAAAAAGAGGAGGGAAGGAGAGAAGGAGGGAATAAAGATAATATGAAAATCTATAATTTAGACACATTTTTCTGATATAAAAAGAGATCTGAAACTACATATTAAATTCTCACATTTCTAAGATTATTATCCCAGAAAAAAAATAACATCAAAATTTATTCTAGTAAAATTACTGATCTTTAATGGGAAAACACCCTTTCTTTCATCTGCTTCTCATCAAAATAAGCATGTGACTCCTACAGGAAAAAAAAAAAAAAATTATCTTCAGACTTTGACAATGTTTATGCCAGAAGAAAACAGGATAACATATTTAAGATTCACAAGAAAAGATAATATGAACCAATGATTCAATCAAAAGCAGTTTTCAAGAATAAGAAGCACAACAGTTATCAGCATGCAAGAACTCAAGAAGAGAATCTTCTTATTCCTCTGCACTGTTATTGAGAATCTAGACAATAGGCTTCGAAGTCAAAAAGAATAGAGAGGCTAGTAGGACTAACACTAAATGAGGGTCAAAAGGCAGAGACTGAGGAATGGCTGGCTATATGCTCTACAACTTAAAAAATAAATGAAGTACAAAAAAATTGTTTTTAGTAACCACATAGCAGTCATTATTTGTCTTATTTTAAACTTGCTCTGTGTGTGCTCACAAATATGTGTGTGACATGTGTAACGTGGTTAAAACAAATAAAGGATATATTTCTGTGATCCCTATAGTCTTGAGAACCAGCAGTGTCCATTTGAAAGAAAAAAGACATAACTGTCATATAGGAAAGCAGTCAGTAGCTCAGAAGGCATGTTGACTTTAACCCAATTATCAATCAATCTCACACACATGCACGCATGCACACATGCACACTTTGTAGCTATGTCCACTACTAAATAGCTCAGAAAGATCACACCCTGATTGTGGTTGTGAAAATCAACTTTCTCAATAAAAGAAAACAGCAAATTTGGGGGAGACAGCTATTCAATTGCCTAGTGCAAGAAGTATATGTAAATAAGCCAGAAACATACTGTAGAAAATAGCAAGAAAGCTATCAAAGGTTAGTAGCCTCATGTCAGAATAACCCAGGAAAAACCGTACACTACCACCTTGAAAACACTATTAGCCAAAATGAAGCAATATGCCATAAACTGAAACTCAAAGAGGCTCAAACCTAATAGTTTGTATGGATATTGTTGAATGAAGTCAATTGGTCATATTTAGAGAATGATAGGAGTAGCAATTCATTCAACTAAAAAAATCTAGTACATAAAAGTAAATAGGGAGCCTATGGTGGCATATACCTTTAATCCCAGCACTTGGAGATAGAGGCATAGATAGGTGGATCTCCTTGAGTTCTAGGCGTCCTGTTCTGCAAAGTGAGCTCCAGGACAGCCAAGGCTGTGACACAGAGAAACCCTGTCTTAAGACCCCTCCAAGCTTCCCCCTCAAAAAAAACTGAATGGGGAGAATCAAGCACTGACTCTACCTTTCCTTTAAATCAGAAATAACCAATTGATCAAGAAGCAGTTCTCTAAAAAGTATTCCAACTAGTCAATGGAGAAAAAAATAACAGAATTAGAATATCATACAACTACCACCATCCCAAAAAAGGGGGATATAAACACATAGATTAAAAGATTTAAAAAACATTTTTTTGAGCTGGGCATGGTGGCACATAATTCCAGGACTAAGGGAGGCAGAAGCAGGCAGACCTCCATGAGTTCAAGGCCAGCCTGGTCTACAAAGCGAGTCCAGGATAGCCAAGACTATACAGAGAAACCCTGTCTAAAAAGAGAGGAAAAGAGAGATTTTTAAAACACTTTTTAAGTAAAAACTGAACTCAAGTCCAGGCACACACATGCAGATGACAAAACTACAAAAACCTGCAAGGAAGTTAGTTTAAAAGTCAAGACAGTGGTTCTGTTGCACAGGAAAAACACAAGTAATGACCAGAATTCTGCAGTGGACAGCAATATTCTATTTCTTTATCTTTCATGAGTGTGTGTGTGTGTGTGTGTGTGTGTGTGTGTGTGTGTGTGTGTATGTGTGTGTTATAGTGAGTGCTCACTATAACATTTATATACGGGCCAGAGGACAACTTTCCTTCTACCACGTGGTACCTGGCCATTATAATCAAGTTGTCAGTTTTGACGGTAATCTTTTTTTCTTTTTTTAATGCCTGAGTACTGATTAGAAGGGTATTTATTTTATAACAATTCATAAAGGTATACAATTACTTATATATCTTTCTGAATCTGTTACTCAGTAATTTTTTTTTCAATGAAAGTTATCAATACATGATCAAAAACTTAAAATAAATGAAAGGAGATACACTAAAAAGTATCTCTTTCTAATAACCCCTGGCAACTAAATCTTGAATTCCACTCTCCAGAGGCAACTACTGGCACCATTTTCTTTTAGAGCCTTTCTAGAGATAAATATATGCTATAACATTTTACAACAAAGTCATTTTAATGCAAAGCTATGAAGATTACATACCTCTTCAAAAAGACATAATGCTGCCTCATAGAGTGAACATAATCCTTCAGATGTCCTAGTTGGTTCTCTCCACTGACTCCGATCAGCAGACGAACCCTGTAATTAAATATTTTGGGGTACAATATGGAAAGGAAACAGACATACATGTTAAAAAAATTTAAAAACCTTATAAGATTAGGTGTATTATGACCAAATCCTAACATTAAGCCATGAAACCAAATAAAAATGTTAACAAATGTATTGATTCAAATTATTAATTAAGAACCAATCCCTTTCCAACTGTCTCATTAAATAGTGAGAAACCCATACTAAATAAAGTGCAGAATTCTTCGTGGCAAATGCAGAGTCTTAAAGACAGCGGTCTATTTTTCAGGGGTGTCCTTGACTCACTTCATATAACAAAGGAAGAGGAGGGGTGATTTCTAGTTAGGTCCACCTGGCACCTGTCCAGGAATAACAGGACAAGTAGACAGAAACTAGAAAGCCAGCAATAAATTGTTGCATTTTATAGCTACTAGAAGGTAGTCATCTGTGGAAAAGTTAATCAATTTAACAGAAGCAGGTAAAAAATATATAGTCAGAAAAATATGGATTTCAAAAGTAGACTCAAGGTTGTAAGAATTACTTGACAGAGTACATGGCCCAGGAGTCTGTGCTATATTATAATACCCAATAGTTGTATATATCAGGCTAACACAGTTGCTGCACACCTTCAAGATCAAGGTAAATAATATCTTACCTCACAAGTTAACATGGTAATTGAAAAAATATGCAAAGCACCATAAAGAAAACAGGTACTAAAATTAGTTCACTTCCTCCTTACTCCAAGTAGTGAGGAACAGTGAATCAAAGAAACTAAAAAGGCATGGAGTAGAATATTATTAAATAAAGAATAAAAGACATCATATACAAAATTATACATGTATATATTTACTATAAGGATTTCTTGAGCTTATAAAGTCAATTTAAATACCAAGTCAATTTGTGCATATGTAGCCAAAGTTATTCTAGAAGATGCTCAAATAAAGTTAAAATAGAAGAAGGTGTAGAGTACTTGCCTAACACATGAGATCCTGGGCAATCCCAAGCACAGGGTGCAGGGTTGGGAGATAAGGCAAGGAAACTCAACAGTGCTGTTAGGCCATAGTTCCTCTAGCTGCTTCTCTCTCCCCATACATCAAGCCCAGCTCGCTTGTAGCTTCTTTCCAGCTGCCTGGCAGTTCTATGCCTCCCATTTGCAGCTTTAAGCAAGACTAACCCCCCATGTACACACACCTAAATATGCAAGAAAACGTATGTTCCCACTTAGTATCTGACTCCTTGGCTTACAGACTGAGCCATATTAAATCAAGAGGTGCAGAACTTCCCCCTTGCCTACTAGAAACTTATAAAAGTTAGAGACCCACATTATGTGGTCTCAAAGCAGAAAATTCTCTCTGTCTCTCTCTCCCCAGTTTCTTTCCTGAATCTGCTGTATCTGACACACATTTCTGTTATAACAAATAGACACTGTGTAAAACAGCTTAATCCTGGGGTACTCCTTTCCTTCCAAGGAAAGGTGAAGGAAGCCTCTTACTCATTTTGTTCTAGAAGAAAAGAGCCATGTATAATCAAATATATACAGTCATGGTGTCTAATATCTTTTTCCTCTCTTTAGCAATAAAAGCAATACAAAATGCATAGCTGATAAGAGACATTGAGTGACTTTTTATAGGAATATTAACATGAGCAGATATTTCAGATTTAAAAGAAACAAAATCTAAAAGGAGCAAAAAAAAAATACAATGAGAAAAACAGATGTTCAAGTAACATCCGTTTCTAAATAAAATATTTAAAAAAGAAATTTAGTTGGGCAGTGGAATAAAATATTTAAAAAAGAAAATTAGCTGGGCAGTGGTGGCACACAACCTTTAATCCCAACACTCGGGAGGCAGAGGTAAGAAGATCTCTGTGAGTTGAGACCAGCCTGATCTACAGAGAGGGTTCAAGAACATCCAGGGCTACACAGAGAAACCCTGTCTCAAGAAAATTTTAAAAAAGAAAAAGGAAAAAAATATCAATAATAAAGTGACCCAATATTTATCAGTTCACAAATACAAAACATACACCAGATAAACGTTAAATGCTTCTTTTGAAAGTGACTTTTTAATGAAATATTTTTATTAATCAAAAGCTTTGAATTTCACTTGGTGATGGAGGGAAGGTGCAAAATATGTAAATATAACAAGTGGCATTTTTAGTGATGTTTAAATACATTTAGATTATATTGGGCAATAAAGGGTACATAAAAACTCATTCCTCTCCCCTCCCTCTCTCCTTTCCCTCCCTCTCTTTCTCTCACACACATATACAAAAAAAAAAAAAAAAAAAAAACAACTGGAAGAACATGATGGTGGCACACACCTTTAATCTTATAATCTTAGAGGCAGAGGCAAATGGATCTCTGTAAATTCAAGACCAGCCTGGTCTATACAGGGAGTTCCAGGACAGCCAGGGACACACAGTGAGACCATTAAAAACACACCACACACACACATGTATGCATACACACACGCATGTATGTGCACACACCAACACGAAAAAACAAACAACAAAAACCTGACCAATGTAACTTTACTGAACTTATACCTAAATCAGTTTATAAGTATTTGAGCCTTAATACTTTAAAATTCAAATTTTTATTCTCGGATTTCAAAGTTATTACATTTCAGTCTTGCAAATTCTTAAAATGTGTCATATTTATGTTTATTTGTTAATATGATATCCAAGGTTACGATGGTGAAGGGATTCATTTCTACTGACGACAAACTCTTCACAGACTTCTGCTTAACTCACAACTTCTGTTATTTAGGTCTCTGTTCAAACATCACAACTCAGAGTCCTATCCTGACCACATTAATTCTCAACCTATCATTCTCTCCTTTCCTCTTAAGATGTCTCACCTGAAAACATGAATTTGTTATGACTTACTTATTTTTATTTTATGCACACAGTTTTTACCTGCATGTATATCTGTGCACCACGTGAATGTGTGCCCTCAGAGTCCAGAGAGTGTTGGTCTCATGATACTAAAGTTACAGACAGTTGTGAGCCACCATGTGGGTGCTGGGACCTGAACCTGGATCCTCTGCAAGCGCAACAAGCTGGCTCGTAACTGCTGAGTCATCTCTCCAGCCCTCTAAATTTATGTATTCCTTTCCTGATGATCCTAGCAAGATGTAAAGTTTGTAAGAGCAGAAACTGTATCTTAGGGCTATACCCTCAGGTCTTAGAATAACACTTGACACACAGTACATAATTTAGAAAAACTAGAAAAGGCCTGGTATGGTGGTGCACACTTCTAACTGCAGCACTTGGGAGGTAGATGCAGAAGGATTAGAAATTCAAGGCCAGTCAAGGCTATATAGCAAGTTGGAGCCAGACTGGAAAAAAAAAAGATGAAATTTGAGATGCTTTAAAAAAAAAACTGTCATCTACTCACTAGTCAAGGTCTCTCAGTTAACACATGAATTTACTAAACACAAAGTAAGTCTCCAAATCCCCTAAAATAAGCTAACACTTAAACTATAAATTCTGCTTCTGATCCAGGGACCTTTACTGTAATATATATATATATATATATATATATTATATATATATATATATTATATATATATATTACATATATATATTACATATATATAATATATATATATTATATATATATATATATATTCAACTTAACATATCAAAAGAACTCCCAAATTGCTTACAAGAGCCACAAAATCATTAAAAGTAGGGTTGATTAGCTAGCAATTTGTCAACATTGACATTTGGGGTACATGGTACATACCAAAGAACGCCTCATCTGCATTAAGATAGCCATAAAGCAGTCAAAGCTGATCATTCCTTCCTGGCTTGATAGTAGTTTGTTTTTCTCCATGGTATGTACAACCGCTGAAGCCCCCAAAGCCATTTCTATCCATTCAAGAAGATATCGCAAAGAGCCTCTCTGAGCTGCTAGGCCAAGCAACAACTCAGAAGCTAATCTGCGACCTAAAGTGTCTGCCCCGGAATTGGGAATGGTTACTCCTTTAAGAAATGTTGTAACTTGTGATAAGCAGTCCAAACCCATAGGAGGAATCTTGCTTTCATTTGCCAAAGACAACGGAGGCAAGGAGCTCACAACTTCAATTGCAGTATGAATAACGTCGTTGCAGAGACTGAGGCCAGGTCCTGACACAGGCATCATCCAGCTTTGTCTCAGAAGTGCAAATAGTAAACTCAGACCAGTTCGGACACCCATTTCTATAAGTGCATCAGTGCTTGACCGGGGACGTTCACTGACAGAATGAACATCTGCTGAACCAGAGCTGCTCTCCGGAGAATGCTGCTGCTGCTTCACTTTGCCTTTGTCGTGGTACTTATTTGAAAGTGCGTAAAAGACACGCTGGAGAACGAGCAATCGTTTCCGCAGTGCCCCAGCAAATGGAGAATCTGAACATACCATCTTTGCTAGTGCTAGCTGACTGCTAAGAAGGGCATCCAAATAATGGTCCTGTTCATCACTTGAAAGAGACTCACGCTCGAAGTCAGGCAACTGGGGTCCTTTGAGACATAGAACCTGCTGAGGCAAAGGTACTACTTCCTTATTGCTGACCAGTTTAGAATACAAAACAGTAACTCCCTCTCTTGTTGCAATAGATTCACTGTCCTCTGTGATCCAGGAGCTATTCAGGTGTTCAAGCCATTTCAGTTTCACTGGTGGAACCATAGTCGCCATGTTGGTTTATTCTTCAGCCATTAGTTCTACAAAGAAAGAAAAGGAGACAATAAAAAACAAAAACAAACACAAACAAACAAACAAAAACCAGCATAGGTGATTCCTAAAATGTTTCCAAACTTCTGTCTTATATTACATTCAGTGATTTCAAAACCAGTAAAATGTGACTGAAGTCTAAGGTTTATTAGCTCATAGCATATGCCATTGTTATATGTTAGCTTTGATAAATGTACCATGGTTATATAAGACAGTAAATTAAACAGAAATGGGTAAAGGTGTATGGAACTTAAAATTGCAAAATTTTTAAAGTTAGTTTAGAAAAACGTATTTAATTCTTTTGTTTTCCTTTTTTTTTTCTTCGAGACAGGGTTTCTTTTTGTAGCCTTGGATGTCCTAGAATTCACTCTGTAGACCAGGCTGGCCTCAAGCTCACAGATCCAACTGCCTCTGTCTCCCAAGTGCTGGGATTAAAGGCATGGCTCATTATTTTATTTTAAAAACAGACCTGGGGGGAGGGATGGAGAGATTTAAGAGCACTGGCTGCTCTTCCAGAGGTCCTGAGCTCAATTCCCAGCAATCACATGGTAGCTCACAATCATCTATAATGTGATTTTCTGGCATGCACATGTACATAATGATAAAGATTTCAATAATAAATCTTTAAAAATAAAATAAAAACAGAGCTGAGGGGTATATTCAGGGATAAAGTGCTTATCTACTGTAATGTAAGGCCCTACATTTGATCCCAAGCCTGGAAGGGAAAAAAAGGTACACAAACATAACAAAATTTTACACTTGTTAAATGATGATAAAAAGAAAAACAAGAAGTTTTCTAATGTTCTATACTGCTCTTCAATCTTAAATGTTTCAAGAAAAGAAAAAGCTATTTCAAAAAACAGTGAGAGCTGCTGGATGTGCTAGAGCACCCTTTAGTCCCAGCACCCAAGAGGCAGAGGAAGGTGGATCTCTGTAACTTTGAGAACAGCCTGGTCTACATAGCAAGTTCAGACCAGCCAGGGATATCCAGTAAGACCCTGCCCTAAAAAAAAAAAAAAAAAAAAAAAAAAAGGACTTGAATGTAGCTCTGAGTTCTGAAGTCAGTACTATCTCATTGCCCCATATATTTCCCTAGGAAAATGACTGTTAAAGTGTTAGAAGAATCAAGTGTTAGGACCTGTCAGAATATACATGCCCCTTCTCCACCAAAGCACTTTTTGAGAGAAGTGAACCAGCACTTCTTTCTCCTGCTAGAACCCTTTCATTTCATTAAGGTAATGATCCCTCTTTGTTGCCCATTAGTGTAGCTTACATATTAAACTCCCAGACAACAAGTTCTCCTCAACTCCAATCCATTCTCTAACTGAGTACAAACCCAAACCTAAGTTTACATGCTCAAAGCCTCAAACAGCTAATCTGATGTTCAACAACTAACTTTTTACAATCAGAAATTAAAGAGCCCGACTTGTCTTCCTCCCTCTCTCATTTGCTCCTTTCATACTTAAAATTCATACTGGTTCTTTTAAAAAGGCGTTCGGAAAACTGCTTCTAGTATTTTCATTTAATGAAATCCTTTCTCTTCTTTCTTCCAAATTTACTTCAAAACTCTTGTAGGACCTTTCAGAATTAGTGCATTCTAATTTTCTAACAAAATGTTTGTTGCTTGGAACTAAAATTATGTAAGATTTTAAATCACCTAATAAATAACATAGACCTCAACATCAAAAACCCTGTTTCACTCAATTTTAACTCCCTAGCATGCAACTTAAATCACCACCACAGTGTGTGCTAAATTACTAATTAGTTGCAATTACTTTTCTCAATTAAATCATTAAGTAACCAAAAGGGTAAGTAGGGTAATTCCTGTCAGTTTCTCCAAACCTTAAGCATTTAGTGGTTAGGTACTATTTCTTACTCCAATAAAAGTATAAATAAAATATTTTCCACCAGACCTTGGGAGGAAGGTCCAATTGCAAATGCAAAGCCAAGGAAGGGGTCACAAATAGCTGGGCATAGTGACATGGACCTGTAATCCCAGCACTCAGGAAAAAGAAGCAGGAGAATCATGTTTGAGGCCATCATGTACTACATACTACCTTCCAGACCAGCCTAAACT
The DNA here is from genome assembly GCF_907164565.1 of Psammomys obesus. Lineage (NCBI taxonomy): Eukaryota > Metazoa > Chordata > Mammalia > Rodentia > Muridae > Psammomys > Psammomys obesus. The sequence continues at coordinate 3,881,652 of NW_026585691.1, read as the reverse complement.
ACATAGCAAGACCTTGTATCAAAAAAGGGTATCTGAGTGAGGACTGATCATCTTACCCCGGGTCATCCTTCTTGTTTAGCTTCTTTAGATATACAGATTTTAATAAGTTTATCCTATCTTACAGGTCTAGTATCCACTTATACTATACTATACTATACTATACTATACTATACTATAGTATAGTATATATACTATAGTATAGTATAGTATACTATACTATACTATACTATAAGTATACACTTATAGTATCCACTTATATCCATGGTATATACTCATATACCATGTGTGTCTTTCTGCTTCTGGGATACCTTACTCAGGATGATCTTTTCTAGATCTCACCATTTGCCTGCAAATTTCAAGATTTTCCTTGTTTTTAACTGCTGAGTAGTATTCCATTGTATAAATGTACCACAATTTCTGTATCCATTCCTCCATTGAGGGACATTGGAAGTAGGAGAAAACAAGAAACAGGACAGGAACCTACCATACAGGGCCCTCTGAAAGACTCTACCTAGCAGTGTATCAAAGCAGATGCTGAGACTCATAACCAAACTTTGGGCAGAGTACAGGGAATCATATGAAAGAAGGGGGAGTTAATAAGACCTGGAGAGGACAGGAGCTCCACAAGGACCAAATATATCTGGGCACAGGGGTCTTTTCTGAGACTGATTCTCCAACCAAGAACCATGCACGGATATAACCTAGAACACCTGCTCGAACGTAGCCCATGGCAGCTCAGTCTCCAAGTGGGTTCCCTAGTAAGGGGAACAGGGACTGTCTCTGACATGAACTCAGTAGCTGGCTCTTTGACCTCCTCACCTTCCGTGGGAGGGGCAGCCTAGCTAGGATACAGAGGAGGACATTGCAGCCAGTCCTGATGAGACCTAATAAGCTAGGGTCAAATGGAAGGATAGGAGGACCTCCCCTATCAGTGGACTTTGAGAGGAGCAGGGAGGAGATGAGGGAAGGAGGGTGGGATTGGGAGGGGATGAGGGAGGGGGCTACAGCTGGGATACAAAGTAAATAAACTGTAATTAATATAAAAAAATAAAAATTTAATTTAAAAAAAGGGTATCTGAGCCTGGAGGTGGTGGTGTATGCCTTTAGAGCACTCAGGAGGCAAAGACAGGTGGCGCTTGAGGACAGCCTGGGACAGGCAGGGCTACACAGAGAAACCCTATCTCAACAATGAATGAATGAATGAATGAATGAATGAATGATGGTTGAATGAATTGGTTGATAAAATTTATGTGACATGGAATAACAATTTTTTAAAACTTAGAAAGTGAACTCTCTCAAGAAGCACACACCCATGTCTTAGCCTTTCTTTGGCATCTCTCCCTTAATGCATTTCTTAATAAAGTATAAGTCTGTTTCACAAAGAATAAAATATTAAAAGTTTTTGACAACTTACTATAGAAAACAAAATCCTATGGCGAAAGAACTGATCTCTTCCCCCTGGCTCTCCCTTCTGTGAGTATACTTCAGATTTTTGATTCCTGGAAAGAGTTTCCTGAAGATGTTCCTTTGTATTATTTGCATATGCTGTCCCTTCTACTTAAGAACCTGCCTTCACCAGTCATTATCTAGTGCAAGATCTCAGTTTAAACAGCCCAATATCAAGGACCTATTATTCCATATGCAATAAGTCAACTTAAACATAAGTTGACTATTACTTCCTCAGGGAAGCTATCCTTGACTGCACCCACATAAGAGCAAGTCCAACTTTTAAAATACACAGCAGCCACTACCTTAACTCCATTCACAGTTTGCAATTACATACTATTTGTGTAGTTATCTGCTTAATGTGCATTTATAATTAAGTGAGAAGTATACTGTTTAGTTTTTGTCCCTGGTTCCTGATAGCTTCTAAGACCCTAAAAATTTCCTAAGCGATGGGGAGGGCATTTTTTATACTCACAAGCAAGCTCTGTTCTAACATATCTGAACTTATACTAGGTGAGCTCCGTTCTGAAAGAAATGGGCATCAGAGAAACCAAACAAGTGATTAAAGGGTTAGAGCTTTTGTGCCTACCTCCAGACCTTGGGGAGTGAAAGGGAGACTGCTACTGAGTAGACATTTACCAAGGCTATTTACTTCTCCAAGCTCAGGAAGAGAGCTTATTCCCAAAGTTCTGCAGCCTAAATTCTAACACATGCTGCAGTGCTGGAATCCCACTCCAGCCCCAGGCACTTGCTGATTGATTTGGACACTTTTACTCATTAAACTATATAAATTGTTAAATAAAACTATAGGGGAAAAGGCAGATTTGGACTGACCACCTGCATAATTTTACAGACCAAACCATACTGGAGTGCCCAAGCTACAGTTTCCCATCAACAAGCTATAACTGAGTCATTATCTCATCTACTTACAGACTGAGGAGACAAACAGCCACATCTCCAAAGAACCAGTCTTAAGCACGTGACAGAAACCCTTTGCTGTATCCTACAAATGCAAAGCAGATGTAAAGGACCAATCTACTTTGTTCTTTATTTCTGCTTCCTTTAGTCCTTTTCTGTCCATAAAGCCTATCTCCTCTTCTCAGCTCACTGGAACACTCTTTCTAGTTACAGAATGAGGTGTTGCCTGATTCAGGACTCAAATATAAAAGGGAATTAAATCTATAACTCAATTGCTTTGATTCTGTCTTTTGATAAAATCACTGATGTTTAATTGCATGAAATCAACACTTAATGTTTGTGATTACTATTTAAAAGGGCATGCACAAAAAGGGCATAGATTCGATACATTTGCTGCAAACTGTTTTGCTACAACATCAGTAAGAACTAGTCAACAAAGCAAGAAGGCAATGTGTTTATTCAGCATATAAAGAACTATAGACAAAAGAGAATCAAACTAATGGGGTTTTATTCTAGAACCACTAGTATACATAATTCTGATGAACCAGCTAAATCCTGGCAAACTGCTGTTATTTTGTTTTTAAATCTATAGTGATGATTTATCCTACTAAAAGTCCATTTGTCTCTTTCTCTCTTCATGACCCAATACACAAATCCAATAACCACAGATTATCAAATCCCCCAAATAAAAACCAGAATTGTAAAAACCACCAAAAGACTAGGGTTAAAAGAAAAAAAGTACTATCAATATTTTCCTGAAACCAAAATAAAGACTAAAAGAGTTGAGCAATGGGTTCTTACAAACAAGACCTTGAAATAGTTTCTCCAAATGAATTTTTCCAAATCCTAAAGCTTTCACACATCTCTAGACAAACAAAGCAATGACAGCTGTTAGCATTTATTGAGCACTTTCTACAATGAAGGAATTAATACTGCCTACATTTGTTAAGATAACTATGAAACAGGTGACCAGGTTACCCACTCCCCCTCCCCCACCAGCAAAGGAAATAGAAGCATAGAAAGGCTAAACAGTTTGCCAAGGTCACAGTGAGGACAACTAACAGGCTGCGTAATAATTCAAAGACAGCAGTTTGACACCTAACCTTTCAAACAGTAAGTCATTGCTTCTGGTCATCATGGTGGTAGTTTTAACAAGTTCTACATCACTCTACATTTTTTTAATTAAAAACCTCAAAATGTTTCAAAGACTCAAATGTCAATTCAGCTCATTCTAAAAGTCAGCTATGATTTAAAATATGTTCTCCTAACAACATACTCAAGATTAAGAGATTTCAGGGGCTAAACAGGTGGCTCAGTAGTTAAGAGCACTGGCTGCTCTTCCAGAGAACCCGGGTTCAAATCTCAGCACCCACATGGCAACTCACAACTGTCTGTAACTCCAGTTCCAGGGTATCCAGCATCCTCATACTGACACACATGCGGGCAAAACACCAATGTACATTTACAAAAAATTAAAAGGAAAAAAAGATATTTCAGGGCAGGCATGGTTGCACACCTTTAATTCCAGCACTTGGCAGGCAGATTTCTATGTGTTCAAGTCTTGTCTGGTCTAGAGTTCTAGGCCAGCTCAAGATAAATGGTGAGACCCTACCTCAAAAAAATAAAGAGAGAGCAGTTTCAAATCAGATAACAACCAAAGAAAAGGCAAATGACTTTTCCCAGTCCTATTCAGAATTTTGCAGGGTAAACATGCAAAGGCTGGGGAGGCTAAGACAAGAGGACCCTTGAACTCAGGAATATAAGACCAAGACATAGCAAAATTCTAGCCCTACAACAGAAAATGTCAAAATGGAAAGCAGGAAAGAAAGAGGAGGGAAGGAACAGGAGAAAGGGGAAGAGACTAAAAATGGGGGGTGAGGGGGACCGGGTAAACAGTTCTGATAAAGAACAAAGTCGGAAAGGGGTGCTGAGGTTATAGCTCAGTAAAAGTGCCTGCAAACATGAGGACCTGAGTTCAGAGCTCCAGCACCCAAGTAAAAATGGAAAACCAAGCGGTACCTCTGTAATCCCAACACTGGGAAGTCAGAGATAGGAGGATCCCTGGAGGTTTACTGTCCAGCCAATCTAGCCAAATGAGTGAGCTTCAGATTCATTCAGTTCAAAAACAAAGTAGAGAGCCATCAAGGCAGACATCCAAAGTAACCTCCAACCTCCACACAAGCTCCACACATGCACAGAGGTGTAGACATACACACACACACACACACACACACACACACACACACACACCAAATAAAGCTGGAGATCAAATTTATTGAATTAGAGACTATAAAGCTAATATAATCAAGGCTTGTCATACTGGCATCCAGAGAAATCAACAGAAGTTAACTGAGAATACATCAGACCCATGTAAATATATAACCAACTGTTTTTTAACTGAAATACCAAGGCAGTTTCATTGTTTCAACAAAAGGTGCTCAAACAACTGATTAAGCATAAGGGAGTAAAATAAAGCTTGCCTTAACTTCATACCATACACAAAAGTCAACTCAAATTTGTTTAACAAACCAAAATGCCGGAGCTAAAACTAAAAATCTGTAAAAGAAAAACAGAAGCTAGACATGTGAGTATCCTTATAAAATCCCAGCACTTAGGAGTTTATTCAAGACACCGAATGAGAGGCCAGTTTGCGCCACATAACAAGTAATGAGGGAAAATAAAATAGAGACAAACTTATCAAACCTGGTTAAGAAAACCATAACTTGGGACAATCCAAATTTAAAACATTATTAAAATTGTATAAAGGTTGCAGAGATGGCTCAGCGGTTAAAAGCACTTGCTACTCTCAAAAACGACCTAGGTTCTGTTCTTCACAGCCACACAGAGGCTTACAACTGTAACTCCAGTTCCATGGGATCCAACGCCTCTTCTGGCCCCCACAGACACCAGGCAAGCATGTGGTGAACACACATACACATAGGCAAAACACTCATATACTTAAAGTAAAATAAATAGCTTTTTAAGACAAAGAAAAACAAGCAACAATAAAGAAAACTAAAAGTTGGTCAACAAGACGGGTAGGCGGATAAAGCAAAGCACTGGTTGTGAAAGCTGCCAACCTGAGTTCCAATTCCCAAATCACATGGCGAAATGAGAGAACCAACTTTTTAAAGCTGTTCTCTGACTTTTACATGCACCCAATGGCATGTGCACACCCACATTCACATATGCAACACACAAACACACATCACAGAAACATAAACACACACAATATCAATGATTTTTTGAAATTTTGAAAAAAAAATAAGTGTCAAGCACAAACTGAAAAAAAAACTATTTGTAAACCATGTATCAAATAAAAATTTTTATTGTTTATAACAAGAATATATATATTTTTTATTGTGGTTGTGGAAAGGATATTGGACTCTCGGGAGCTTCTCTACCCCAACTAGTTCCCAAATAATCGAGACAGAGACTTTTATGTGGCCGTGCACATCTTTCATCCCAACAATCAGGAAGCACAGACAAGTGAATATCTGTGAATTCCTGGCCAGCCTGATCTACAAAGCAAATTCCAGGACAGCCAAGACTGTTAAACAGAGAAACCCTGTCTGAAAAATAAACATGTCACCAATATAATAAATTAGTCAAATGACCATACAAAAACATATCCAACATCATTAGTCTTTAATAAAATGCAAATTAAAACCACAATAAGCCCACTAGCCTGGCTAAAATTTAAAAACACAGCCAGTGCCAAGTACCTGGGAGGACATGGAACAAGCAGAAGACTCACGCATTGCTAACAGAAAAGTAAAATGAAACACTATTTGACAACTTAGTATAAACTTCATTAGAAATAAACACGATGCTTTCATAAAACACAAAATTCTATTTCTTAGGGATTCACTACATATTTGCACATGACATTACAGCAGCAGCATCCCTAACAGCCAAAACTATCCTTTGCTGTACATATAACCTTATCACTTATTAAAGACAAAAGCAAATTTACATGGTAATAAGGTGGATGTTCTTATTTTTAAATGATGAATTAAATCTTGGCTCAATATTTGATACAGCAGGACATAAAGCATGTCCAACATTTCTCAGATTTGTGGGGTCTTTTTTTAATATTTTTTTAATCTGAATTTATCTTATGTATCTGTGTGTGTGCCTAAGTATACATATATTCACTGTGTGTGAACCTGGTGGCCACAGAGGTCAGAAGGCATCAGATCCCTTTGACCTATAATTACAGGTGTCTGTGAAGCTGTCATACGGGTGCTGGGAACTGAACCCAGGTCCTCTCAAAGCACAGCAGTAAATGCTATTTACTATTTAACATTACTTAAACTTTAACCATGGAGAAGAAAGCAGAAGTAGAATACACTAAATTAACTATGGATTCAAATCAGAGATAGGAAATAAAGTTGACTCTTGTTGACAAAAAGTCAAAGCAAAAATACAGAATTATAAGGTTTTAGTACAAAGTCTATGACATATAGCTATTTTTAAACCTACTGCTTTGGGACAGCAGATGGCTCACTGGTTTAAGGCACTTGCCACCAATCCTGATGACCTGAGTTTAATCCCCAAGACCCACGATACTGTTGAAAGAAAGAACTGAGTCCCAAAGTTGTCCTGACTTTTACATACATTCCATGGTACAAGGGCTTCCCCCAAACACACATACACAGGATAAGAATAATTTAAATTTTTCAAAGAAATAATAAAATACTACTTTTTAATAATACTTTTTCAATGTAATGATTCCAAACAATGGTTGCAATCAAACACACATAAGTTTTCTAGATTATAAACACACATTCTGGATTTTTTTGGTGGGTTGTTTTGTTTTGCCTGGTGAAAGGCATCATTTTGTTCATTTTTCAGTTGAATGAACAGATTCTGGGAGCCAGCCACAATTGCTGGGCTACAGAATAGAAACTGACTTGTAATGAAAGAATCTTTAAAAACAAAAAGAGTAAATTGCACATGTCGAGTTAAACAATCTGTTACTCTAATAGGTGTAATTAATCCAGAATGCAAACAAACTGCAAACACCTGCAATTCACCTTAAATTGTAGTTGAGCTTTGGCCAGGATCCACAGGCTAGACTACAATAAAAGTGGATTTCCTAAGACTGTAGATCTGCACCCCGTGGGTTCTCATAACTGAATATGCAGGTTTATAGATGTAGAGCTACCAACATTTAATTCAAAATCAAACACATAATGAATCCAAGGTGTCTGGCAGTACTCACCCATACTGTATCACACAACCTCACGACAGCCTTGGTTGTGAACACACTGTGTGCTCTACAATGTGCACAGTCATGCCACACAATGTCAACCAACATGCCTACAACACCTGCTCACACTCCAGACTAAATTACAACTGCAGCGCTATTTTCTGAACATGCCAAGTTTTCTGCTCTGTGGAAACATAACAGTTTAATCATAAGGGGAAACAAGGATTTTAACAGTCCCCTAAATGTTACTTCTCAGCATGTAAGTATAAAATTAGTGTATCTTGGGATTATATTGTACTAAAATATTTCATTTTTTAAATTGCTGTTTAAGTTGCTAGCTTCAGTTTCACAAATAAATGATGAATTAATTTTGGCTTGAGATTAGGATAGAATTTCCCACAATTTCTTAAATACCCTTAAAGATAGTTCTGCCATTTTGAACATGTTTTGTTTTGTTTAAGATATTTATTTATTTATACAGCATTCTGCCTGCATGTGTGCCTGTGCACCAGCAGAGGGCACCAGATCTCATTATAGATGGTTGTGAGCCACCATGTGGTTGCTGGGTATTGAACTCAGGACCCTTGGAAGAACAGCCAGTGCTCTTAACCTCTGAGCCATCACTCCAGCCCCCATTTTGAACATATTAATGTGAAGATAAATGTTGAAGATATTCTATACCTTCAGTAGCTATTATACAGCCAAGTTTTCTATCCATCTTATAGTATGCAAGTTTGCTTTCATCTTTAATAGTAAGATCTATGTTTATCAAAGAATTGTTTTATAACACACTTATGATTATTATCAGTAAATTCTTTGTATGTTTGTTTTATATAGCCATATAGCTGGGGTCATATACAATTGTCTCAGGAAGTCTAGTGAGATAACCCAGAAGAAGAAAGACATGCACAGTATATACTCACTTATTAGCCATATAACATAGAATAAACATACTAAAATCTAAAGTCCTAAAGAACCTAAACAACAGGGAGGACCCCAGGGAAGATGTTTAATCCTCATTCCAAAAAGCAAACAAAATAGACATCAAAAGTAGGAGAAGACAAGGAACAGGATAGTAGCCTTCCACAGAGGACCTCTGAAAGACTCTACTCACCAGGGTATTGAAGGAGATACTGAGAGTCATAGCCAAACTTTGGGCAGAGTGCCAAATTCTTAAGGAAGAAGAGAGAGATAGAAAGACCTGGAAGAGACAGGAACTTCACAAGGAGAACACAGCCAAAATTACCTGGGCCCAGGGGGCCCTGCAGAAACTGATACTCCAACTAAGGACCATGCATGGAGAGGACCTAGACCCCTTGTTCAAAGGAAGCCCATTGGCTGCTCAGTTTCCAAGTGGATTCCCTAGTAAGGGGTACTACAGGAGCTGTCTCTGACATGAACTCAGTGGCCGGCTCTTGATCACCTCCCCTTGGGGGTTGCAGCCTTGCCAGGCCATAGAGAAAGATCATGCAGCCAGCCTTGATGAGACCTGATAAGCTAGGGTCAGATAAAAGGGGAGAAAGGCCTCCCCTATCAGGGAACTAGGAAAGGGGCCTAGGGGGAGAAGAAGAAGGATAAGTGGGTCTGGGAGGAGACAAGGGAGGAGGCTGCAGCAGGGAGACAAAGTAAAGAAATTGTAATAAATAAATATATAAATGAAATTAATTTTAAAAAAATAAAAATAAAACATGATCATCCTCAGCTGCAAAGTAGTATCCTACTTAAGCTACATAAGAATCTTGTCTCAAAAGAAAAGATAAAATAAGTGCTGAGGAAGGTGTAGGGAAAAAGAAAAACCCACTGGCTGAAATGTAACTTAGGATAGTCATTATGGAAAGCAGTATGGAAACTGCTCTAAAAATAAAATGTTTTTAAGTCTCTCCTGATTTCACTCAACAGAAGTGAAACCAGCACCTCCCAGAGATAGCCACATTCCTGTGAGTACAGTGTTCTTACCACAGTCAAGATGTAGAAGCAACCTAAGGATCTGTGGTGGTTTGAATGAGAATGGCCCTCACAGACTCATGTGCTTGAAGGTTTGGTGTCTGTGAAGGATCAGGAGGTGTGGCCTTTTTGAAGGCCGTGTGTCACTGGGAGTGAACGCTGAGATTTCAAAAGCACCCCTTCTGTTTCTTGCCTGTGTATCAGGATGTGGGCTCTCAGCTACAGCTACAGCACCATGCCTGCTTGCCTACCTTCTGCCACTCTCACCACTATGATGATCACGGACTCTCACCCTGACCCTCAGTAAACTCCTTCTTGTATATGTTGGCCTAGTCATGCTGTCTCTTCACAGCAATAAAAAAGTAACCAAGACAATATAAAAAAAAAAAATGATTGGATAAAGAAATGATGAAATATATACAATAGCATAATTTATTCAGCTGTTAAAAAAAAAAAAGATTCTTATCCTAGTAGTCAAGAAGCTGAGGCAGGAAGATCACAAGTTTGAGGACAGCCTGGGTAACACACAGAAAAGAAGATAAAAAATGGTAAAATAGGGTAGGAAACAGAAAGAAAGAGGGAGGGAAAAAAGAATAAAGTTAAAAAAAAAAAAAAGCAAATTTGGGCAGATGGCTCACTACTGCAGCCTTGCATTCAGAAGTCTGAGACAGAGTTTTGTGGCTTGCCCAGGTTACACAATGAGACTGTTTCAAAAGATGAACCAATGAGTAGAGGTGCTTGCAACACATACTTGACAGCATGAGCTCCAATACTGATAACCATGTAAAAAGCCCAATGCTCTGGCACACATCTCTAAGCCCAGGACTCCTATGAGAGATGAAGACAGGAGACTTGCCAGGTAGTTCCCAGGCCAGCTAGCCTGAAGAATACAGTGCCACTGTAGAAACAAGAGAGACCAAGCCTCAAAAGAAAGCAAACGGCAAGAACCAACTCCTGAAAGTTCTCCTCTAGCCTACGTACACATACACACACCACAGACAAATAGTTTTAAAAGATAACCATGTGAGATAGGTACTTTACATTGCTTACCTAAAATCAGCATTTCACTAAAAAGCATACAGTATACCTTAAATTTATACAATAAATAAACCTGAAATGAAAAAAAGGACAGAGAAAATTGAGTGAGGATGTAGTTCCATGGTATTGTGTCTACCTAGCCTGCACAAAGCCTTGGGTTCAATCCATGCAGTTTTAATTAACTAACTAACTAATTAATTAATAAACACCAAAAAAAAATCAATGAACACAACCAATCACAGCAATCAAGTGTTACCTGAAGTCTGTATCAGCATCAAAAGTCTGTATCAGACATTTTAAGACTGCACAGACTATTACTGGTTCTAGTCACAATCAAGCACCTAGAATAAATATAGGCTCCTTAAGTGTAAAAATGTATCACCTTGTTTGTCAGTGTTGGGGATCACACCAGGCACCTACCACTTGCTAAGCAAGGGTTGAGATATATCCTCAACCCTGACTTTTAGTTAATGTGTTTTAGCACCTGGAGCAGTGTCCATTCTAGCAAAGAACCCAAATCCTGCCTTCCTTTCTAGCCTGTAATGGATATGATTTTAGTTGTCCTATTTTCTTTAAACTGTCAGTTTCATCTTGAGACTGGTCTTCTTGGGGGTGGGGGGCTGGGAGGGGTTCATACTACTCTTACGGTGGACTAGAGTTCAGTTTCCAGCACTGAACTCCATGAACTTATGAAAAGGCTCACAGCTACCTTCTAACTCCATCTCCTGGGGAACTTGGTATTTCTAGCAATATCAGGCATCTGCACTCGTGTGCACATACCCTCACACTCACATACACATATTTTTAAGTGACAAAGATAAATTGGTCTTCTTGATTATGGGAACTGTAACGGACTATAAATACTATTACTGGTCAAAATAACTCTTGACACCATAGATGTCAATATGTACTGCTTGTGTTGCTAAAAATATAGGAACTATCATGAAATGTGAACCAATTATAACATTAAGAAACCCCAAAGGAGCCAGGCATGGTGGCGCATGCCTATAAATCCCAACATTCAGGGAGGCAAAGGCAGACAGATCACTGTGAGTACCAGCCTGGTCTACAGAGTGAGTCCAGAACAGCCAAGGCTACACAGAGAAACCCCAACTTGAAAAAAACATTTAAAAACTTAATCAATCAATTCACATATCTTTTGTGAACCACTACAATAATTTTCACAGATAGGCATTATGAATCAATCCTATGTATCAATTAAATGAGAAAAGGTTCAAATAAGAAATCATGACTAGGCAACAAATTGTATTCTAATCAATTTCACCTGCATATAATAATCTATATCCATCAGTATAATACTGATGGATAATATATTTCTCAATCTATACCAATCCACTAAACCACAAGCTTTTCTACAATGATTACAAAGCATTTTAAGCACTGATCTATGGAAAAAAATTAAAAAGCAAGACAATACATTCTGTTGGTGAGGCTATAAGGAAAACACAGTGAGTCCATATATTTCTGATGGTACAAATGTAAACAAAAATGAAAACACTTAGCTACCTGGGCATTAACTCTTGACCCATCAATCCTACTTATAGGAATCTACTAGGGAGATACACCATATATAAGAAAAATAGCAATGCACAAGGTCATTAATAGAAACATTGTTTATAACTGCAAAATACAGAAAACAATCTAAATGTCACACATAGGTGTAGCTATATCTAGATGGCTGTTTTTTAAAAATGAAAACACTCTAGAGGCAGAAATAGGCAGATCTCTGTGATTCAAGGCCAGCCTGGTCTACAGTGAGTTCCAGGATAGCATAGCCTACATAGTAAAAAAAAACCCCTATCTTTTAAAAAAAATTTTTTTTTAATCAATATGCAAACAATATAACTTCAAAAGAAAAAGAATCAATCTGCATCATTTCCAGGATACATTACTGTTAAGTGAAAAAAAATGCAAAAGATTTTGATACAGTCTTCATGTAAGAAAGAAATTGAAGAGCTAGAGCTGTAATTCAGTGAAAAAGTACTAACCTAGTAAAACGGGGTCTTTGGCTCATTCTATAAAAATATACATGTGACACAGAGTAACAGAAAAGCAGAAAGCAGTTCCTCAAAAAAAGTAAATGGCATAAGATGGCAAACCCCACCACCATCACCACCCCAACAACAAAAAAACAAAAAACAAAAAAACAAAAAAAACAAACAAGCAAACAAACAAAACTACACCTGGAATAATTGTTATAACCAGAATTTCCACCTAGGTATATATTTTAGGAAGAAAAATATACGCCTAAACACACACACACAAAATGTACATGAATGTTCATGGCAACATCATTCCCAGTACCTGAGAGGTTAAAAAAAAAAATGTCTATCAATTGACACATGCATGAATAAAATGTGTTATACAGATATCATTCAGGCAGGAAAAAAAAAACCTGAAGTACTCATACATGCTACAGCATAAATAAACTTTGAACAAATTACACTAATCTAAAGAAATCAGGAACAAAAGACCACATATTATATAATTTCCATTTACACAAAATACCCTGAATAGAGTACGCAAATCCACATAGAAAGTAGAACAGGATGCAGGCATGGGAAGTGACTGCTAAGGACCATGAGGTCTCCTTTGGGGGTAACAACTGTTCTAGAATTAGACAGTGGTAGTAAGTGGCACAACCTTGTGAATACACTTTTTTTTAAACTACATGACAGCAAAGTCCTGTAACCCAGGACCTGGAAGGAGGCAGAAGCCCCCCAACCCCCAAGGTACTGGGAGACCTGTCTGAAGAAGGAAGGAGAGAAAGGAAGGAAGGAAATAAACTGGTTTATATACTTTAAAAGGTGGAGTTTTGATAGGGCAAGGTGGCACATGCCTGTAGTCCTAGCACTCAGAAGGTCGAGGCAGGAGAATAACAAATTTAAGCCCAGCATGAGATACTCAGTAGATCCTATATGAAGTCATCATCACCCATAACAATAATTAGTTAACATTAACCAGGACTGAGAACAATCAAAATAAAAAAACAAGAAAGCAACAAAGGAACTGAACTGAACTGCACTGCACAAAAACAACACAGCCACACTGAAGAGAGCAGGGAATAAAACAGCTAACCTAAATAGCTAAAACTAAAGATAAAACCTGTACATAGATAATCTTGTGAATGAAAGATACTCCAAAAGTTAACAAATGTTACTGTACTGAGATCCAGACTTCTGTCACAGAAAGAAGATACAAATAAGGAATGAGGGAAGATCAGAACAAACTTGTAGTGTTGGAGGAAAAGGTATCGATATAAACTCATGGTCATTAACACATAGAGAAATAGAGTTGTCCTTCAGTACCTCCAAGGGGTAGGTTCCAGAGTCCCTAACCCTGGCAGATAACAACATCTGATGTTCTCTGATCCCTTCTAGTCAGTTTATTTAACTGTAGGCAGTGGTTCCAGCATATAACTAAATTCAGGGGTGGCCAAAAAAAAGCTACAATAAAAGATTTCACAAGAATGAATCCAAGCTGTCTCTAGCAGCATTCATTCATGCTGCATCCTGTGACTCCACTGAAGTCTTGGTTCTGAACATAGAAAAGATATGCTTTGTACTATGCATTCCATGGCACCATTCAATGCCAAGGAGCAATGCTGGAAACATCATGGCTTAGATTGAGATTGCTGTAAATTACGGATTGCAGTATTTTTACCATGCAAACAAACTGTTCCACTTTTATAGTTTAATTACAGAAAACAAGACTTCAGCCAGGAATGGTGGCACAAGCCTTTAATCCCAGCACTCAGGAGACAGAGGCAGGCAGATCTCTGTGAGTTTGAGGCCAGCCTGATCTACAAAGCAAGTCCAGGACAGCCAAAGCTGCACAGAGAAACCCTTTCTCAAAAAAAAAAGAAAGAAAGAAAAGAAAAGGAGAAGAGAGAAGAGAAGAGAAGAGAAGAGAAGAGAAGAGAAGAGAAGAGAAGAGAAGAGAAAAAAGAAAGGAAGGAAGGAAGGAGAAAGAAAACAAGACATATTTTTATTATATTTTATTATCATTCCTAGCACATAAGCATCAAATATCTCTGGATTGTTTCGTGTTAAAAGGTTTATTTTTAAAGTTGTTGCCCTGACTTTCACATAAAAATCATTAAATAAATTTTGACTTAGAATTAGAACATACTTTCCCACAATTTCTGAAATGGCTGTAAATATACTCCTGCAATTCTATAATATGAATTTGGGAGAAGCAGAAATCTTAATGCTATTGATTACAAAACCCAAATATTGATCAACTCTAAAAACTGCTGGAAGATGTTCTATATACTATAGTATCAAATAGTCAGTCAAACTTAATGACTTATATAAAAGTAAATAAACATCCCATTTCTCAGTATTCAATTTTGTTTTCATTTTTAGTAGATCTATATGAATACAAAAATAGCTATTTTAAAATAAGTTTATGATTATCAGTAAATGTTTCCTTTGTATACTTACTTTATATAACTACTTATTCAGGGTCACATAAAAACTTGACAAAAGGGAATCATGAGTAGAAAAGGGTTGAGAAATCCTGCATCGTATTTGCCTACAACCTACCCACAACATAACAGATTATGTCTAATACTTAATACACTGCAAACAATTATTTTCCTGGGTTAAGTGAGATGGACAGAAGCTAATGATGTTTGTCACCAAGGCTTGCAACCTGAGCTGGGTTTCCAAGACCCACATGGTGGAAGAAGAGAATCGACTCCCTCAAGTTGCCCTTTATCACTGTACACACACAGACAGACACATGCACATGCACACACAGATAAATGTAATTAAATAAAAGCTGCTGGTGGTAAATGCTGGAACAATGTGAGAAAAATGATACTGTCATATTAGACAACAGTCTGTAGAATCAAATGAGTACCCATGCCATCACACTGATAAAAGTAATTGAATTAACAAATGAGGGAGAAAGGGCATTACTCCTTTGACAGATGAAGTCTAACTCATAAATGCAAGAATAAGGAAACTACAAATACCATAACAATGTATGCTACAATACAAACAAGGGAAGAAAGCTTGAAGGAAACGGTCTATCTATAGTTTTGAAGAATCTCCTAAGATATGTATCAATATACTAAAGAGAACACAGAGGGACAAACACCTCATCTACCAAAACCCAGAACACCAGACACCTACAAACACTAGAACAAATGCTCAAGGTTAAAATATCATGTGTCTGGTTAGACACATCAATACCGGGAGCTCCCTATGCACTGACATATCATCACTGTTATGGTCAAAACATGAGCAACTTCAATCTAATCATGAGAAAAATATCAAATAACCCAAATATGAGAGAATTTTTACAAAATAAATGAACAATACTCAAAAAGTCATGAGAAAGAAATTGGCCAAGAGTGATGCCTCCCAGCCCTTGGACCCAGAGGCAGTCAAATCTCTGAGTTCAAGGCCAGCCTGGTCTACATCTCAAAAAAACAAGCAAACAAGCAAAACAAGCCAGGTACGCTATTACACGCCTGTATTCTCTGTACCCTCAGTACTTGGAAGGGGAAGCAGGAGGATCAGGTGTTCACAACCAGCCTTAGTTAGAGTTAGAATCAGCCTAAGCTGCATAGGCTTCTGTCTCAAAAGGAAAAAAAAGTAAAAGCAAAACACAACAACCATCTGATTACTTGCTGGTAGATCCCCTCTGGCATTTAATATTCCCATTAACCTATAGGGCCAGCAGAAAAAATAATCAGAAGGGCATCTATTAAATACCTATTTTGTGCTCCTTTTAGTTTAAAATACTAGCCAAAGTGACTTTGCAATCTCCTTTTTAAATGAGTTGGCCATTAGTTTCTGTTCAAGATCTTGATAATATCTAGAAGGTATTCCTAACAACCTGTTATGTGCATGCATTAAGGAAAAGTTTTGTATACAATAAAAAAAATAATTCTGTTCAATTGTTTGTTGCTTTTATGGTTGTCTACCTGCAAAATTTCAAGGGCTTGTTCATTGTTTTTTGAGACAGTATCTCCCATGTTGCCAAGACTGTCCTGGAAATCTTGGTCATTCTGCCTCCATCTAAAGCTCAAGTTTTGTTCCACAAGCATGCTTTTACCTAACACAATATTCTACCTTATCCTAACATACATCATCAACATTATCATTTACATCCTAAAAACCCAAGCTTAAAAATTAGCTGTCCGCTGAACCCTGTCGTTGTGTTACGAAACTAAGACTTTCCTGTTTATGACATGTCTTCTACTAACCAGTCCAGCCCAATCAACAACACATTCTCTTCAAATGTGTTATCCATTTAAATGTGAAATTCATTTAAATAAAATATTTTCAGACATGTTCGTATTAATGAGCAGATTAAGTAATACATTTACACTTTCTTTCTCTTCCATACGCCACTAGCATGTCTGCACAGAGAAAATACATGACCAGCAAATCAATGGATCAGTGCTGAATGTAAATGGAAAGACCAGAAATTGAAAAAGCAAAGTGATAAGAACCGTAGGGAAAACAAAATTCATAAATGTTGCTGATTACAGAGGCCTTAATAGCCATCCATTTCAATGACAACTGTCACTCTATCCTACTTTTGAAAAAAGCCAGGTTTCCAACCTCCCTAGATATCTTTCTGTCATACAATCTTGTCATATGATTTTGGGAAAACATTAAAATTGACTGTTTTCTGTCCTACCTTATGTTGTTTTTTTTTCCTCAAATAACATGACAAAATAGTATAGCTTATTTCTAAAATATACAAATGTGTGTGTACACACACAAGGACAAACACGAATAACATGTGTACGTGCTTGCGCATAATACAGGCATACAGAACATTCACTTTTGATTGCATGAACACACAGGCATGAAAACATAATAAAAGATACAACACCGTCAATTTTTAAAAACTTTGAAGCTTAGTTTTTTTTCTCATCATAATTAACAGTTTTTCTTTGCTTTACATAAACACTGGCCCAATATAGAGGACTCATCACAAACAGAACTATAAAAATATTCAGTTATTAAATAAATCCCAAAAGAAAAGTGTTAATTTTTAAAGTCATTTGAGGAACAATCATTTTGGAAGTAGGTGGTGATGGCAGGGAACAGCCAGTGATAACGAACAAGTAACCAGGTTTAATCAAGTGAGCCAAAGGAATGACTCAAATAAAACAAATAATTTTGTGAATATACGCAAAATTAGGAAGTACCATTCAAGGACAAGCCAAGTACTAGTGAAAAACAAAACATATAAGGGTCTGTTAGAAATATACCAGAATATTAACAATGAAATGCTATCTCTGGAGATGGGTTACTAATTCGTTGGCATTCATAACTCTTGTTATTTGTTTACCTATATACACCTTCAAAGCATTACAGACATTTTAAAAACGCAAATGCAGATTCTGTCCCTGTGCTCCACAGCTAACATACATATACACACACACATGCATATATATATATATATATGTACATATGTATGAATATGTACATACACACACAAACACACACACATACAGTGTCTTTACATAACCTCCTGGTACCAAGCTTCTGTCCTCGTGTCTCTCGGGAACCTGCCACCCAGCACTGTTCCCAGGGTTAGCTCCTGTCAGCACCATCCACCTCTCACACTGGAGACAACACAATTGTGGCCTCGTCTCTGCCCCAGGTAGCAAAGGCTTTAGAATTTGTTGTTTTATCGGGTGAAAGATTTGGAGAGAGGTTTACCGAAAGGATGAGCAGCTCCCACCCAAAGGCACAGACGACGAAAAAGACACATGGTCCACCCCTCCGAAACCGGCCGGCGACCGGGAGCGGCGGAGTCGCGACTCTCCCCGAGATAAAGGGCGCGGAGAGCCGCTCCCCGGCCCGGCCCCGGCTAGGGAGCAGCGCTCGTTAGCGGATAAAGGGGAGAAGGTCACAGACGCGACCCGAGAAGCCCAGAAACGCGGGCAGGGGACCCATTCAGGGGCGGCTCCCTCGGCCCTCCCGCGGGCTGCTCGGCTTCTTCAGGCTGCCAAGGGGCCGAGGGTTCCTCAGGCCCTCCCGCCCGCCGTCCACCCGGAGCCGGCAGCCCCCGGCGGGCGGCCCGGGAACGGCCCCGAGCGGCCCGGCCCGGCCAGCCAAGCACACGCGGCAGGTCGAGATGGCCAAAAAGGAAGTGTTGCCCACCTTATGAGTGTCGGGAGCTGGCGGCGACGGGGTGCGGCTCCAGCGCCCGGCACCCGGCTGCCCAGCGGCTACGCTAGCCGCGTCCTTTATATTTTTGCTGCAGCGGCGGCGACTTGTCAAAGGGAAAGACGTAAGAGGCGGCGGCAGCAGCGGCAGCAGCGGCAGGCGAGTCTCGCGGGACTTGTGGGGAGCTCTCGCGAGATCCAGAGCGCCGGTCCTGCCTCCTCCGGGCGTTGCGCGGGCCGTAGAAGGCCACCTGAGAGAAGACAGAGGATGCCAGGTGAAGGACTGAAGGGAAGGCGATGAGAACTTTGCGGACCGGGATGCGGGTTCTGGGAACGCTACCGCCCCGTGCCTTTTGCCTCTGAGTCCTCGCGGAATCACGCCTGCCCGTAGGGAACTGACATTGGGAGACGTTTCACAAAAGGCGCTGAAGGATCCAGCGAGCATGGATGTGCTCAAGATGAGGCCAGAACAGTCTGCAGGAGGATCTGAGTCTAGAGAGCTGCCAAGGACCACGAGGAAAAGCTTGGGCCGTGCCTAGTAGCCGCACCCCTTTATCTCGGCTGCGCACTGGGCCCTTCAGGCCCTTTCTCTCCTATCACCCTTAACCTTCTGGTTAGTTAAGTTCAAGCCCAAGAAGGAGTTTAACTTGACCTGCTTCTGCTGTTTGTGTCTGAGGAACACCGGAGGATTGAGCCTAGTGGATGCACTTTGAGGACACTGACTGGCTCGGTCATCTGTCCCCAGCGCCTAGCATAGATATGGGTGCTCAAATTGTCGAATGCCTCTATGCTTAGAACTCCCAACGTCACCAGAGTAGCTGCCTTCATCCAAAGGTTTTTCTGGGGAGCTGAAGAGAGATCTCAGCTCTCTCTTAGGAGGGCTTACTGCTCTTACAGAGGACTTGAGTTCACATCTCAGCACCCAGGTCAGGATGTCCACAACCATCTGTAACTTCAACACCCACTTCTGAACTCTGTGGGAACCTACACTCATGTGCATATACCCATACACACATAATTTTTGTTTGTTTGGGGGGGGGGGGTTGGTTTTTGGTTTGGGTTGGTTTTTGGTTTGTTTTTGAGACAGGTTTTCTCTGCATAGCCCTGGCTGTCCTGTAGATCATGCTGGCCTCGAACGCAGAATTCCACCTGCCCCTGCCTCCCGAGTACTGGAACTAAAGGCATACACCAACACGCCGGGCAATTTTTTTTGGCATAATTTTTTTTATATAAAGTTTTTAAAAATTGTTTTGCTGAGCACCAATTTATAAGTACCTGACAGAGGATATGGCATTGTATCTGACCCAGTGGCATAGAAGAAATGATAACAACATAAACGCGTTTATGTGTCTATATACATATATATGATCTAAGCAGCTGGATGTAATAGCACATGCCTTTAATCTCAGCACTTGAGAGAGAGAGATCTTTGTGAATTTGAGGCCAGTGTGGTCCTCATACCAAGTTTCAGGCCAGCTGTAACTACATAGTGATACCCTGTCTGAAAAAAAAAGAAGCAAAGCAAAGAAAAAACTTACATCTAAATGGCTCGGGCAGGAGATAGCATATATTCCTTAGGTTTAACTGGAGACATGTCATAGAAATTTAGCCCAGACAAAAGCTACAATTCTGGACTCTCAACCTTTTATGTGACTTCCTGAGCCTCAGTTCCTAATTGTTTATAATATTGGTTATTATTACAGGGTTCCTTTAAAAAGTAAAATATATGCAAAGTTTCAGCTAAAGATGAGATAATCACTAAGTGGAACTTCTAATGGTATATATAAATTTTTATGTATAAAATGTGTATCCTACTGAACTAGATAG
Organism: Psammomys obesus; assembly: GCF_907164565.1. Classification (NCBI taxonomy): domain Eukaryota; kingdom Metazoa; phylum Chordata; class Mammalia; order Rodentia; family Muridae; genus Psammomys; species Psammomys obesus. The sequence continues at coordinate 3,861,100 of NW_026585691.1, read as the reverse complement.
GAGGGGCAGATTAGCATGGAATGATGTCATTGTTGCTAGTGCTTTTATGATCTCAATGTGTAAAGTTGACTCAGGTCCAACAAACCTGTCATCTTATTTTTCACCTCAGGCTAGAGATTGAACCCAAGGCTTGTGAACTCTGAGCACTGGCTCTGCCACTGAGCTACTGGATGAGCCCCAAGCCATTGTCCTTATTTTAACTTCCTGTGAGTGTTATCTATGACATTCACACATATTCACAACATTCTTTTCCTTGAGTTGATAACAGTAGTGGTTTTGCTCATTCTATCAAGAAAAGGACTCCACTTGCCAGGCTTGCATGGCATACACCTGAAATCCCAGCACAGGGGAGGCTGAGGGAAAGGACTTCAAATTCTAGGCAACATAGAAAGGGCTGGGCTACATTGGAAGACTTGTTTTGGAAAAAGAAAGAAGCTGTATTATAAGTCAAGTACTCTACTGGCCAATTAAGGGTTAAGAAGGTGGCTCAGTAGTTGGTAAAGTGCTTGCCATGGCCAGCCAATAAATAACAGAATCAGTGAGGTATAGGTTTCACAAGAAACCATCTTGAAAATAAGGTAGACAAACTCAGAACTGAGGGAGAGAAAGATGGACCTCTGTGAGTTTGAAGCCAGAGTGGTTTACGTAAATGGCTTCAGGTAGCCAGGCACAGAGGGGAAAGTTGGAGAGCAACTGAGGAAAATACCTGATGTTGACCTGGTTATTGAATACACAGAGAGAGAGAGAGAGAAAATTAAGAGATTCGTTCCCTCTGGGGATGGAGAAAAAGTTTAAGAGTACTCACTGCCTTGCAGAAGACCTGAGTTCAGTTCCTGGCACCTGTAGCAGGTGTCTCACCTGGAACTACAGCTGCAGAGAGAGCTGACACCTCTGGCCTTGGCAGGCACCTGCACTCATATGTGTGTACCAGCATACAGATATGTACACATAGGTATAATTAAAAACATAATTTTAAATGAAACGTCCTCCTTTGACCTCTATTTAGCTTCCTCCCTAGGGGACATTTTCAAAGAGCTAAATAAAATTGAATCCAACAGCACACAATTATTATTTAATTTGGGGCTTTGTTTTTTGTCGTTGTTTTGTTTTTTCAGGACAGGGATTCTCTGTGTAGCCTTGGCTGTCCTTGAACTCTCTTTATAGAGCAGGCTGGCCTCAAACTCAGAGATCCACCCGCCTCTGCCTCCTGAGTGCTGGGATTCAAAGGCATGCACCACCACTGCCCAGCTAGTTTTAAATTTTTATTTATTTTTTTATGAGTGCTTTGCCTCTATATCTGTCTCTGTGCCACCTGCATTCAGTGCTCACAGAGGACAGAAGAGGGCACCAGATCCTCTGACATTACATGCCACTCCGTGGGCCACCATGTAGGTGCTGGGAATCAAACCTGGGTCCTCTAAAAGCGCAATCAGTGCTCGTAACAGCTGAATCTTTTCTCCACCACACATACAAGTATGGATGAATGCCAGCAAGGAAACTACTTTCCCTGAGCACTTACTCAAATCACATTTGCTAAAGCCCTATCAGCAGCTCTCCCAGCTCTGCTCCTTCATTCTACATAGCTCTCCCCTAGAGAAAGATGTGAGACACAGAAGAAATGGAAACGGGTTCTCAAGGCCTCAGTATCAGTGGTTTTTGTGCTGATAGCTCTCTGAGCCCTACACACTGGCCACACAGAGAGGCAACCCTACTCAGCAACCTCTGCACCATACTCGGGATTTGGAAAGTCAGAAAATACGTAATTTTCATCTTACACCTGCCCATACAATATGCTTATCTCTTAAATGAAACTTACAGCTAAATTGGAATCAAAATCAGCAGAGTAAAAATGTGGGGGAATGGGGAAAAGCTGAAAGGATTCAGAGAAGATGTTGAAAACAGAAAATTGCCAATGAAGGAATCCTGAAACTGCAAACTGTCTGCCCTCAGTTTCCACAGCCTGTGAATAAGTGGGTTTTCTGCTTACTCAACAGTAAGCAGATGGCTCAGTGGTTAAGAGCACTGGCTGTTATTCCAGAGGTCCTGAACTCAATTCCCAGCACCTGTGTGGTGGCTCATAAAGGGAACTGATACCCTCTTCTGGCATGCAGGTGTTCAGCAGCAGAGCCCTCATACATAAAACAAATAAATAGAATAAATTTTAGAAGAGTATGAGTCAAAAAAAACAGGTGTAATGATGCACACTGAGTCTCAGCACTCAGGAGGCAGAGGCAAGATTATCTCTATGAATTCAAGGACAGCCAAAGGGACAAGTAAAACTCTATCTAAATAATAATAGAGTCAAATAATGTAGGAAATTAAATGAGACACATTTTCATTCATTCATTTAACACTTCTCCAATGACAGTTATTATCCAGACACTGCATAAGGCTCTAAACTAGACTGTTGATAACCTTTTTTTAATCTTTTCAGAGATAGGGTTTCTTTGTGTAGCACTGGCTATCCTGGACTCACTTTGTAGACCAGGCTCCCCCTGAGTGCTGGGATTAAAGGCATGTGCTACCACTGCCTGCTTGGTGACAAGCTTTAATACCTCCCCTCAAGTAGCTTCTGGTCTAATGGAGGAAATGGGAAGAAGAGAATACCTTATTACAATACCACACAAGAGTGGTGCAGGGGAGGAAGCCAGTGAGAGAAAGGCAAAGGGAGCTAAAACAATTGAAGGATGATCCTTAAGTCAGCTCCAGAATGACTTCAGCAAATTGCTCTGTTGTGGGTTGTGAATTCTGCTTTGTTCTCATAAAATGCACATCTCCTAAACCATTAGAAAAGAGTCTTTGATGTGGAGTCATTATATACACCTATTAGCTTTGAAGAAAGATGGAATTAATGGAGGGGAAAAAACGTAGTTAAAAACATTTTGTCCTTACAGCGCGTGTTTAAACACCAGAAAGAGAGTGTATTCCACTGCACATGCTTGTCCTGTGGGCCAGTCTTCTGACTCCAGAGCCTGAGATATTTCCAAAACATAACAATACCTGCATTTTTTTTTAGCTTATGGTTTATATATACTTATATATGTCTTTGGTTCTTGATTTGGTTTTGGTTTTAGTTTGGTTTGGTTTGGGTTTGGACAGAATTTCATCATGTATCTTATCTTAGACTGGCCTCAATCCTCCTCAGATCCCCAGGTGCTGGGATCACAGTATGTGCCACCACATCCAGCTCCTTTGTTTTGTTGTCCGCAGCGTCTGTGATCTAACTCAGAGATCTTGCCTCTGCTCAGCAAGGCTGTCAGGGAGAAAACATAAAAGCTTGCTCTTATTGTATTGATTTACTTATTTTTACAGTGCTTGGGATTGACTCCACGACTTCATGAGGCAAGCACTCTGCAACTGAGCTACATACCAACCCAAGATAGCTATTAACATTTTATTGGTAATGATAGTTCCACAAAAAAAAAAAAGAAGAAAAGTAATTATTTCTTGCAACTATTAAACATTTACTATCTATTACGCTAGAGCTGTAGGGGTTCAAAGCATGGACACGGAGGGGGCAGCTAAACAAACAGTCAAGTATTGTGCCCCTCGCCCCTCCAGTAGAGTCTGTTCCTCCGTGTGTGTCATTCGTTGTCACTACAGAGGCAGAGGCAGGAGGATCTGCTGCAGGTTGGAGGCCAGGCTGGTCTGCATAATCCCAGGCCAATGAGGGCTACAGCAAGAGCCTGTCTTTTAAAAGACATAAAAAGAAAAGCTGGATTGAAAGAACAGGTGCCAAATTTCTGAAACTTGTTGATGCTACACTACCTCCCCTCCAGAGAAAAAGGCTATCAGGAAGGGCAGGATGTTTACTGTACCTTGATATTTATAGACCTTCAACAGCTAATTTAGCTCCCTTGGATGTGCCCATCACTATAATCCCTTGGGATTGGTAAAATTTGGAATTGGCCGATCCTACAGACAAATTAAAATTAATTAAAATGGAAAAAAAAAACAGAAGGTAGTGAAGCATGCTCCTGATCCCAGCACTGGCAACACAGAGGCAGGAAGCTCAGTATCGTCCTCAGCTCCATATCAAGGTCGAGGTCATATCAATTTGTTATGTATTTTTAGGAAACAAAGACCTGCATGTAAAATTGCCATCATGGCAAAGCAACACAACACAAACTAAAAGTCAGTAAAGGATAGATAATAGTCACAGGACATAGGAAGGAGATTTGCTGAATGTGGAGAATGTTGTCTAGGTGGTAGAGTTAGACAAGTGAACTCATGGCCAAATGTAAAACTTACACATTCTCATAATAATGTATTCTGAAAAACAAAAAAACCTCCAAGCCAAAAGTTTCCTCGAATTTTTGTTAAATACGTCTATATGTGGGAACACACTCATTACCTCTTTTTTTTTTTTTTTTTTTTTTCACTAGCAGGTAATTGATCTGCCAAAGAGGTCTGAAAGGAAGCAGAGTACAAAAATAGGACCCAAGATTGGCAAGTACTTCTTTTAAAAATGAAATCCCTTCTTGCTGCATGCAAAATGTACTGAGTTCCTACGTGAACTCTGTACCCTCAGCATCACTCTGTGTCACTCGTGTCAGGACTTAAACAGTATTAAAACCTCCTTTACCGTGTGCATCTTTCTGCTTCTGGGATAGCTCACTTAGGATGATCTTTTCCAGATCCCACCATTTACCTGCAAATTTCATGATTTCCTTGTTTTTTATTGCTGAGTAATATTCCATTGTGTAGATATGCCACAATTTGTGCATCCATTCCTCCACTGAGGGGCATCTGGGCTATTTCCAGCTTCTGGCTATTACAAATAAGGCTGCTACAAACATAGTTGAGCAAATGTCCTTATTGTGTACTTGAGATTCTTTTGGGTATATGCCTAGGAGTGGTATAGCTGGATCTTGAGGAAGCGCTATTCCTAGTTGTCTGAGAAAGTGCCAGATTGCTTTCCAGAGTGGTTGTACAAGTTTACATTCCCACCAGCAATAGAAGAGGGTTCCCCTTTCTCCACAACCTCTCCAGAATGTGTTGTCACTTGAGTTTTTTGATCTTAGCCATTCTGATGGATGTAAGGTGAAATCTTAGGGTCGTTTTGATTTGCATTTCCCTGATGGCTAATGAGGTTGAGCATTTCTTTAAGTGTTTCTGTGCCATTTGATATTCCTCTATTGAGAATTCTGTTTAGCTCTGTACTCCATTTTTTAATTGGATTACTTGATTTTTTGCTGTTTAACTTTATATAGACATATAATATAGGATAAACCTACTAAAATCTGTACACCTAAAGAAACTAATCAAGAGGGAGGAGGACTCTTGCTAAAATGCTCAATCCCTATCCAGAAAGGCAAAGAGGATGGACATCAGAAGAAGTAGAAAAGAGGGAACAAATCAGGAGTCTGACAAAGAGGACCTCTGAAAGGCTCTGCCCTGCAGACTATCAATGCAGATGCTGAGAATTATGGCCAACCTTTGGGCAGGGTGCAGGGAATCTTAGGAAAGAAGTGGGAAACAGTAAGATCTGGAGAGGACAGGAACTCCACAAGGAGAGCAACAAAACCAAAAATTCTGAGCACAGGTGTCTTTCCTGAGACTGATACTCCAACCAAGGACTATGCATGGAGATAACCTAAGACCCCTGCACAGATGTAGGCCATGGCAGTTCAGTATCCAAATGGGTTCCATTGTAATAGGAACAGGGACTGTCTCTGACATGAACTGATTGGCCTGTTCTTTAATTACCTCCCCCAGAGGGGGAAGCAGCATTACCAGGCCACAGAAGAAGATAATGCAGCCATTCCTGATGAGACCTAATTGACTAGGATCAGAAGGAAGAAAAAGAAGACCTCCCCTATCAGTGGACTTGGGGAGGGGC
>NW_026585691.1:3833891-3855158 GCF_907164565.1 Psammomys obesus | reverse complement strand
ACCCATTGTAATAGGAACAGGGACTGTCTCTGACATGAACTGATTGGCCTGTTCTTTAATTACCTCCCCCAGAGGGGGAAGCAGCATTACCAGGCCACAGAAGAAGATAATGCAGCCATTCCTGATGAGACCTAATTGACTAGGATCAGAAGGAAGAAAAAGAAGACCTCCCCTATCAGTGGACTTGGGGAGGGGCATGCATGCAGAGGGTGGAGGAAGGTAGGGAGGGATTGGGACGGGAGGAGGAAGGGAACCACAGGGGGGGATACAAAGTGAATAAAGTGTAATTAATAAAAAAAAATAATAATAAATAAAAACTCCTTTACAAGACATTGCCTAAGCCTGGAATATAATAATCATTTCTATTTTTTATTAAAAAAATGATTTTGTTATTTCTTTTGGCTTTGAGAGAAAGGCAGGGTTTCCTGTAGCCTAGGCTAGCCTTGAACTTGCTATGTAACTGAGGCAGACCTTGAACTCCTGATCTTCTTGTCCTTATTTCCAAAGTACTAAAATTATAGGTAGGTACCACTGCATTTGGCTTCAGGGCACTATTGCTTTTTAAGGTAGCATCTTTGTAGGCTGTTCTAGCCTAAATTTACACTATGGCCCACACCAGTCTCAAACTCTCAGTCTTACTACTCCTGCCTCCTCAGTGCTAGGATTATAAACACAACCATCATACTTGACAATAATAACTTTATTATTTTTAATTAACTGTATGTATGTGTCTCTGTGTGTGTGTATTCGTGTAGGGAATTTGTAAAACCCTAAGTGAACGTGCATTGTTGACACATGTCACGAACCCCAAGGTCTCAGACCGTGGGAGTGGCAAAGTCTTCCCCAGGTGAGGCTAAGAGAGATAGATAGCACAGCTTTCCCTGGGTTTGGAAGTGAGCATTGGCCATATGTACAGAAAACATCTGTGGTACTTCCTCACTACTTGAAGATTACTCCCTACAGAGACTAAGATTAACTAAACCTGTCTCCCTGTTCAGCTGTATGAAATATAGCCCCACCTCCCTGTTCAGCTGCATGAAATAGCCCCACCTCCCTGTTTATCTGTATTTAATAAACTGTGAGCTTCCAGTGCTGTGGCTTCTCCATTTGAGAGCCCAGATCACCTGATCCAGCTTTTCTGTGTGTGTCTTTATCCTTTCTTCATTTCCATATCACCCTAGTCAGGTTATGTGCATATGAATGCAGGTATCCATAGAGGCCATAGGCCTCTGGGGCTAGAGCTACAGTTTCAAGCCACCTGGTGTGAATCTTAAGCACTGACCTTAGGTCCACTGGAAGAGCAGCAAGTGCTCCAAACTGCTGAACCATCTCTCCAGTCCTTAATAATTTTTTAAATTATTTTTTAACAACAGTTTATTAGTACCACTTCATCAAAACACAACAAGTAAACTGGGTATGACAGTACAGCTTTGTAATCTAAGCACTTAGGCCTTGAGACAGGGGGATCATGAGTTTGAGGCCAATCTGAGGAAAGTCTGAGGGAGACCTTGTCAAGAAACAAAAACCAAGGAGCTGGAGATTTAGCTCAGTGGTAGAATGTTTGCCTTGTAACTACGAGTCTCCAGCACCAGAAGGAAGAAGAAGAAAAAAAGAAAACGCACGCACGCACACACGCACACACACACACACATATGGAGAGAGACTACAGCTGTCTGGGGCAGGCACAGTTGATCTATTTCTCACTCCAATGCAGGGAATGGGAAATTGATGCTAAGGAAGGAAAATGAGAACGTGCAGAGGGAAACGTGATGAGACAAGAATGTGGGAAGAAGGATTTCTAGAGTTCTCCATGACTGACACTAGCAGTACACTAAGTAGATAAACAACTAGAAAGCTTACGAGAAGAGCAGAACTCTAGCTGGTAGATCAGGAACCTTTAATGAGAAGTGGAGTTTTGAGGACTGAGCAGTTAGTCTGAACCTATGAGAACAGGGAATATTTGAGGCACAAGGAACAGCATAAACCAAAGTGTGCTCAGGACCAACAGACAGTCCAGTTTAGTATAGCCCTCTAGTGCCTACAGATCCAGGATTCTTGGTAGCAAGGGACAGAAACACAAACAGAACTTGCTTAGATGAAAGTGAAGAAGATTTAGCACAAAGGATCCAGACAAAAGAGAACTGTGGAACAAGAGTGGGGCAGTGACCTACCACTTCAAGAGCATCAACTCAACCAGAATTCACGTCTATGACCTCCTTGCTATGCTGCTTTGATTTCCCTCAGCCCAGAGTAGCTTCCTTCCCATGGCTGGGACGCTGGCGGCACCCACGGTTTACATCTTATCATCTCCATCCTTAAAAGGAACCTAAATCCCAAGGTCACAGCACTGACTGGTCAGGATTGGCTCAGTGTCCATCCTTATCCTCATCCTTATCTTAGAGAGGGCAGGCCATCCCACCCCACCCCCATAAAACTATGGTATATGACAGAGGGTGGCTGGTGGGTCTGGAAAGTTGTCAAGTCTTGTGAGGCTGTGCTTGGGGAATGCATACAAACTGAAATGCGTGCAAGAACATGTCTGTGTATTGGGGAAAGTTTAATTCCAAAATTGTAGTTGTATTTGTTGGGTGATTAGGTTACCATGGAGTTTAAATTTTCACAACAGAATTCTTTTTTTTTTTATTGTTTGTTATTATTAGTTACATTTTATTAACTCTGCACAACAGAATTCTTATTGGTGAATGTATTATGCAATCATTGCTTGTCGCTTCAATCAAGATGTTGTGGAGTGCAGAGGAGCTCTAATATAGGTTAAAGAACGGTTGCCCCGGATCCTTCATCAGCACTCTGTCCTAATGACCTTAAATGCGTACCTCAATCTTCACCTCTACTTCTAGCAAGAGCAGCTGATATTTTCATTAATGTTCCTCAACCCCACCCTCATTTTTTTTCTCTTTCCCCTCCCTTCTCTTCTTCCTCTTTTTTCTTGATGTTGGGGTGAAGAGTTTAAGATAGCCTGAATATAACTCCATTTTGAAATAAAGATCTTGACTGGGAACTGAATTCAGGTACCAGGAAATATCACAGAATGTACACCTGGCAGAAAACAAAGTTAACTCTCCTAGCAACAGCCTCCATGAAATATAACAGAATAAATAATTCATAGAAAATTGAGACAAATTCTCTGGCAATAATCAATGGGAATCAGCTGAGAATCGGGTGGGAAAATTCTCCCTAATGTTTCAGATATGGTTTAGAAAAATAGCCATTGTGATTATATGCCTTAGCCATTGTGATTGTGTGCCTCAGAAAAGGTCACCCCACCCTGCTAAACTTCACCCAATTCTTTAACACCAAGACTTGTGCCCCCCTGCTTGCTGCCATGGAAAGCCCCTGATCACAGACTCTCCCTTTAAAAATCCTGCTCACTCAGAGCTCAGGGTCCTACTTCTCTACTGCTGTGTCAGTGAGACTTGGGTCCTGAGTTCAATAGCTCTCATAATAAAGCTCTCTTGCAATTACATCAAGTCGTCTCCTGGTGGTCTCTGAGGGTCTCATCAACCTGGCATAACAGGGGATTGAACCTGTGGCCTCTTGTACACCTGAGCTGTAAAATCCCTCTAAAAATTTCCCAAACATTTCATTTAAAAATCAAAATAAACATATACAACTTCATAAATCTGAGATAATCCCTACTTATAGGGTTATTGTAAAGATTAAAGATTTCTAGCCTCAATGCTTGGCCCACAGCCAACACTCAGTAGATCATTATTTTTAATTATCTGTTGCCTGAGAAAGGAAACGCCTTTCATTTAATGATTGCCTTTGGCACCAGAAGCCTTGAGAAAGCAAAAACAACAAAGGGAAGGGGCCTTTATCTATGACCTTGTGACCCATATCTCTGACATAGAAGAGATATTTGGAGTATAATTTAGAAGTTACTAAAAGAAGTTGAGAGAAATAATGCAAAAGAAGTGCAAAGCAGGAAACAGAAAGGTGCAATTGTGGAATGTACAGAGAAAGGTGAGTCTTCATGATTTTCATATGGCATGTCCCCTTAAAGGGCTCATGTGCAGACAAGTTGGTCCCCTGCTAGACAAGTCACTGTTTGGATCATGAGACCTCTGATTTATCAGTGGCTGCATCTCTTGATGAATTAATAATACAGCCATATTGAGACCTGGGACGTAGTTGGAGAAAGTGGGTCACGGGGGCGGGGTAATGCCTGAAAGAGTTATGTCCCTGGCCTCTTCTTCTCTCTGCTTCTCGGAGAAGCTCTGCTCCTCACCTCCTTCTGTGAGTTCTCTGCCTTGCCCTGGCCCAGGCACAACAGGGAAAGGTAACCACAGATAGAGACCTCTTGAGCTGAATCAACCCTCCCTCTAGTTGCTTTGCTGGGTGCTTCATCACAGTGATTAAAGCTAACACACTTGTCTAGGCCTGGAGTTCCTAAAGGAAACGCCTTCGCACAGCATCTACCTGTAAAATTCATATAAAGGACCAGCTGAGGTTTCTCTTCTATTGGACCTAAGCGATTTGAACGTTAACCCACTGAGCTTATGCAGCCGTCTGCTGGCGTCTTCGCTGAGCCATTCATATGCAACAATATCTTTCACTCCCTCCATAGCCTGCAAGAGAGAACCTTCTCTTGAGCTATAATTCAGAACTTACTGAAATAAACCAGGAAGAAAAATAATGCAAAATCAGCGAAAAGTGGAAAATTAAGACATGTAATTATGGAATGGCAAATGAAATATGAGTCTTATGATTTTAATATGAAATGTCCCCTAAAAAGGTACATGTGTATATTGACAATTTTGGAATCTTGCTTTCTTTAAAAACAGAAAGGAAAGTAAAAACACAGAAATATTATAAGAATGCATTTTTGTTTTAATTCCAGGTGTGTAGACATGGGCCTGCTTCGGACGTCTGCAGCAGCTGGCCTTCTGTTCTGGCGGAGGCATGCTTTTGCCAGCTTCAGGTAGTTCTGCGAATTTTTTGGAATTCTGGGAATTTTTCAGAGAGTGTGTAAACACTAGGGCCCAATAGGTGGGATTGGTGGTTGTTTAGGGAGGTTGTTTTTGGTGTGTTAGCCATGGTCAAAGAAGAAACAAAGGAAAGAAATTAGATTTGGGGATTTTCCTAATTCTTCTCTACCTTCTCTCCTTGTTTCTCTCCTACCTAGTGCTAGGCAGTGAAACCTGGGGGCTGGGAGAGAAGGAAGGAGGGAGGGAAAAAGAAGAGCCCACAAAGTATCAAAGGCTGGCTACACACGTGTGTGTATATGTGAGTGTGTAATTCCAAATATATTTATGGAAAGTGAGCCTGGGATTTGGAATCGACTCTATGAAAGTCACCAACTAATAAATAGCAAGGCTGGGCTTTGACCACAGCTCTGTCACTCTTCAAAGCCTAAAATACAAACTAAGCCCTACTTTATCAGAAAGAGCTGGTTAAAATATAACCAAACTCTAAGAAATGGGTAAAATAATAGACGCAGTCAACTTCTCTGTCCGCTACTTTTCCCATATGTTCAATCAGTTCTTGGACCTCAGACACCACCTTCTGGCTGCCCAGGGATACAGTCTATCTATTGCCCCCTTCAAAAAAACAAAATAAACAAACAAAATAACACCAAAGATCCCCAAACAACAAAAACTTCTTATCAAGATGTATCTGGCCTACCCATCCCTGTCCTTCTCCAAATGATTTTTCTTTCTAAAGGGCTGGGTGCCGCTCCTTTCAGTTACTACATTTTTTAATATTCTAGTCATGTTTCCTGAGCTGCTAAGCCAAATGGGACAGAACTATAGTCCTAACACTCAGGAGGCAGAGGCAGGAGAATTGCAACTTCAAGGCCAACCTAAGCTACATAGTAAGTTCTAGGCCGATTTGGACTGCATGGGGAGATAGTGTCTCAAAACCTAAAAGGAAAAAAGGGAGGCTTTCTGAAGTATGAGATAATATTAAGAGATGCTTCGAACAATGAAATTTTCAGAACCTAGAAGAGAGGAATAGACCAAAGAAGTAGGCCTCTGGGAGCTCCCAGTCTGCCTCCCACCCGCCCCCTATTACCCACCAGCAGCACCAATTCCTTTTTGTAGTTCAGGGTACTGTATAAACTCTAAGTCTGGCCCTTCTTTGATCATCATTTAATGTAAACACAAGTTTTCCACTGTTAATCTGTCTTACCTCAACTTAATTTTAAGCCCAAATAAAGAACCTAGAAAGTATTTTGAAGTGAAATTCTTAAAAACAAAAAACAAACAAACAAAAAAACATCCATACATCTAGAAAGGGGAACAAGGACTGTCTCTGACATGAACTCAGGGGCTGGCTTTTTGATCACCTCCCCCTGAGAGGGGAGCAGCCTTTCGAGGCCACAGAGGAAGACAATGCAGCCAGTCCTGATGAGACCTGATAGGCTAGGGTCAGAGGTAAGAGGAGGACTTCCCCTATCAGTGGACTTGGGGAGGGGCATGGGAGGAGATGAGGGAGTGAGTGTGGGATTGGGAGGGGACGAGTGAGGGGGCTACAGCTGGGATACAAAGTGAATAAACTATAATTAATAAAAAATTTAAAAAAAAGAAAGGTGGAGCCCTCCTCCCCTACCATCTGACCCCAGCCTGTCAAGTCTCAGGATCAGGACTGATCAGGATCAGATCAGGACTGCCTGCATCCTCTTCATTTCTTCTATTACATGTATTAGAAGGACCATTCTTGGTCATGACAATTCTTGATGATGGACTATATGGCTTAAATGTAACTTTAGGTGTGCTGAAGCCAGGCCTGGGGAAGATATAGTTTTATAATTTATCACTCTTACTTTTTTTAGTAGACCAGAGAAGAATTTTCAAGAATTCATATCTTTTGTGTGGGTTAGTTTTATGTCAATTTGATACAGGATAGTCACTTGGGAAGAGGAAACCACAACTGAGAAAAATGCCTGTATCAGATTTGCCAGTCTGTCTGACAGCTCCTTCACTAATGATTGATTTGAGAGGGCCCAGTGTACTGTGAGTGGAGCCACCCCTGGGAAAGGGGCTTGGGTTGTAGGAAAAAGCAGGCTGATGAAGCAGTCAGGAACCAGGCCAGTGAGCAGCACTCCTCCAGGACTTTAGCTTCATTTCCTGCTTCCACAAGTTTCTGCCCTGATTTCCCTTCATGCTGGAGTAAATTAAAATAAAGCCTTTCTTTCCCCTCTAAAAAGAACATTTTGCAAGGCTGCTTGACAGATTAAAACCCCCTATGATTCTAGAGCTGGAGTGTCTTGGGTCTATCTTTTCCTCTTTAGGAGCTATTTACTTCTGTTATCTGTGTCTTACCTAATTCCTTTATGAAGACCAGATAAACTCAGTGTACTCCTTAGCTTCCCCAGGCCTTAAAGCTAAGGATGCCACAAGGGAACATCAGAGGGCGGGGGTATGCCCCACTGTGTAGAATGTTTGTTTGGCTTTTGTAAGACCCTAGCTTCAAACTTCAGCACTGAAGAAAGCTGTAGCTTGAAGCTAAGGTTTCCTGGCTCTCCTGTAGCCTACCTACCTAACCTCCCACCAATGTCTTGGGTAATCATGTTGACTTATGACCTCCTTTGTGCATTTGAAGAAATAAGAAAATAATTAATTCTGAGCCAAATACTCCTACTCTTTTGGAACTCAAGAAATTTATGAGAAAAGAATGAATTACATCTGAAATCCACACCTGCCCCATTCTTTCTTCCCCTGAGCCCCTGATAAATCCACCAAATGATATTTTATCTGTCTCTAGCAAAACGCAAAACATTCCTTGTTATTCCCATGCTCAGTGAACTCTGCTGCCTCCTACAATAAGTTCAGAAAGAGCCAAGCCTCAATGAGCAACCCTGAACATTCTCTCTCTTTCTCCCTATCTTCCTCTCCGTATCTCCATCCCCTTCCTCTCCCCCACTCCCCTTCTTCTTCTTCTTCCTCTCTCTGTCTCAGGAATAAAGCTTTCAAGGCCACTGCAAGACAAAGGTGAACGGGTTTGCTTGTGTGGCACAGTGATGCATTAACTACAGACCAACAGTGAAAGATGTTACCAAACTTTGAGCAGAGTCAGTAGTCTACTGAGGACTACTCACCAGCCTCTTGACCTCCAGAGATGAGGACGGACCCTTTCTTTGGTTTGCAAACCAAAGCCATAAAGTAAGTTTGATGGCTCATGTACCGAACATTGCACGGCTATATCCAGCTTCAGACATGGGCAGAGGGAATAAACCAAACAGCTCATTACAAACTGTATGTCTCACATTGTTTCTCTAAGTCCAGTACCCTGAGGTGGCTTCATGCCCAAGCATGTAGAAGGAGTCCTAGTGCCCAGAAGCCCCAAATGTGTGTTGTCCTTTTGTGTTTATTTATTTAGAAACAATGCTCCACTCTGAACTCCAGGCTGGCCTCAAACCCCCAATCCTTAAATCTCAGCTTTCTGAATCTAAGATTACAGGAGGGAGCCTAAAACTGCTTTTCTTCAGTGTTGGAAATCAAACTCAGAACTTTGATATTGTCTGACAAATGTTCTGTCACTGAGCTACAGCCTCCTCCTTTCACTTTAAAAAAATTATTTAATTTTATGTGTCAGATCACCTAGAACTGGAGTTACAGACAGTTATGAAGCTGCCATGTGGGTGCTGGGAATTGAACATGAGTCCTATGGAACAGTAGCCAGTACTTTTAACCACTGAGCCATCCCTCCAGCCCTCTCCTTTCACTTTTTTATTTTGAGATATGGCCTCAGAGAGCAATCTCCCACTGTAGCCAAGCAGGCCTTGAATTTTTGATCCACTTGCCCCAGTCTTCTGAGTAGAAGGGATTACAGGCTGTGCCACCTGACCTGGCTTAGAACTTTTTTTTTAATACTGCAAACTAATAAATTGGGTAGAGTGTCACACACTTGTGATCCCAGAATTCAGAAGCCTGAGGCTGGAGGACTGCCTTGAGCTGAAGCCTAGCATAGGCTACCTAGCAAGATTCATCGCAAAAAACAAAATCAAGCAAGCAAACAAACAAACAAACAGAAAACCTTACAAGACAAACTACAGCTATTTTAAACACATTCCCCCAAACACATATCTCAATTTAAGGTGAGCGCTCTTGCTAAGAATTAGAATCCTGAGCGAGGCACTATAGCATAGTCTTTAATCCCAGCACTCAGGAGGCAGAGACAGATAAATCTCTGTGAGCTCAAGGCCAGCTTGGTCTACACAAGGAGTTCCAGACTAGCCAGGGCTACTTAATAAAACTCTGTGTCCCACCCCTCAACAAAAAAATAAATAAATAAAAATAAAAAGGATTGGAATCTTGCAACCTGTCCCAAAATTTCCACTCACAAACCTTCCCAGATCCTGATCTTTGTAATTATCATGTCACTAGGCGTATCTCTACTCTGGGCTTTAGTCTTTTCCATTCCTAAGTTTCTTTCAATCCATATTTGCATTTATTTTATCTGATCTGTTGAAGAATCCTTTGACTTGCATGTATATCTCTGGTCCAGATTTTGGTTGGTCAACATGCGTCTCTTGCCCATGCATTTCCTGAAAAATCTGTCCTTTGATAAGAGAACAAGGAGGGTTCAGCAAGACTGTAGGAGGCTCATGATGCCTGGTTTTCTCATTTTCATGTAAAGTTACAGCCACTGATACCTAGTGCCCATCTCTACACAGTTACCAAGAGGTGTTCAATGATGAAATTCTAAGTTAATGGTTGGCCAACTAACTATAGCCCAGGCCAAATCAGTCAAACTTCTTCTGTTTCTAAACATAAAATTTTATTGTCAGGAAGAAATACTGAAGCACTGAACACCAAAAGCTAAGGTCAAATTTTCTGGACGCACCCAGGCTGTTACTGGTTCTTGGGATTACTGAGGTTAGGGTACATGCCCCCAAGACTCACAGATTCTGCACAATTCTATTCCCTGTAGAGCAACGGGTCTTGTTTTACTCTCACTGCTTCTGATTGCCCTACCCAAGGACAGCTTCACCTCTCCCCATCTCTCCATGCCCCCCAAATCCCCAAGGACCTCAGACTCTTGGCAGCCTTCCCCAGGGCTGCAAGCTGCCACAGGAACCTCCTCTCTCAGCTTTGCAGTTCAACTACTCTGTGCCAAGAGCCCATCAGTTTTACTACGCAAGAGAGCAAAAGATGGCTGGACTGTGGCCAGTGCCTGTAATCCACCTGACTGGAGGGGCAGAGTGAGCAGGTGGTGGATCATTCAAGGTCCTCGGTTATAAATAAAAATTGGGTTGTCAAGATGGCTCTGTGAGAGCAAAAGGATCTGAATTCAAATCCCTAGCACCCATGTAAAAGGCAGTAAACCAGCCCTGGGGGACAGAGTTGGGCAGATTTTGGGAGTCGCTGGTCAGCCAGTTTGGCACACTGGCACATGCATACATACCTACACATTATGCAAACATCTAAGTAAACTGATTAAATTTAAAACAACAATAAATAATCCAATGAATATCCTCTAATATTTATCAGGGCCAAAAGGCCCAGATGAACAAGTCATGGAGTTCACTCACGTGCTGCTGGCTAAAGTTGTACAGTTCCACCTAGCTGTAAGGGACACTGGGTAATAGCACTGCCTCTAGGAGGACAGATAAAATAAAACGGCTTCTAGAGTCAGCTTGCCCAGCTATCATCCCTTGCAAACGCTTTTCTGTTTAAGGTAAGCATTGGCATGGCCTGAAGATAAAGCCAAAGATGCAAGAAGCCTGTAACCTATGGAGAGAGAGAGAGAGAGAGAGAGAGAGAGAGAGAGAGAGAGAGAGAAAGGAAAACTGCTATCACCAACAGGAAACAACTCCTCCTCCTCTTTTTTTTTTTTTTTTTTTAATTTTTTGAGACAGGGTTTCTCTGTATGCCTGGCTGTCCTGGACTTGCTTTGTAGACCAGGCTAGGACTTGAACTCAGTTATCAGCTTGTTTCTCCTCTGCTGGGATTAAAGCTGTGCACCACCATGCCCAGCTTTGGTATCTTCTTTTTATCATAGGACAAATTCACAAAAAAAAAAAAAAAAAAAAAAAAATGGGATTACCAGAGGCTATGTATACTTTAATTTTTAAAAAGCATATGACCAGATCGCATTTCTATAAGGCTGTAACAATTCCCATTCCTATCAGCTGAGCGTAAGAGTACTTGCTCCCTTAGCACTAACAAGCAGTGTGTGTTGTGAGGAGGGTAGTGTTGTTTTTGTTTTATTTTAGACAAGGTCTCATTATACAGCAGAGGCTGGCCTTGTGGTCCTCTTCAGTCTCCTAAGTGTTGGGATTACAGGCATGCCCCACCAAGCCTGGGTGTTATTGTTTTTCTATCAACATGAAGGATGAAAAGGGGGTATCTCATTGTTCTAGCACATATTTCCTAGCTAGAAGTATTTGCATTTTATCTGTGTATGTATGTATATGGTTCCTTGTTTGTTTGGGTTTTGGTTTTGGTTTTTGAGGAAGGGCATGTTTTAAGGTAGGGTCTCTCTGTGTAATCCTAGCTAACCTAGAATTTGCTATGTAGCACAGGCTGACCTTAAACTGGTAAGAACTCTGCCTCTTGACTGCTGGGATGACAAGGTATGCTTTGTCAGGTTTTCTGTTTGTTTGTTTGTTTTGTTGGTTGGTTTGGTTTGGTTTGGTTTGGTTTTTTGAGGCAGGGTTTTTCTGGGTAGCCTTGGCTGTCCAGGACTCACTTTATAGACCAGGCTGGCCTTGAACTCATAGGGATCCACTTGCCTCTGCCTCTCTTTCTCAGTTATTTTTATATTTCTTATTTGTGTTGTTGTGGTGGCTAAAGGCCATGCCAATTTGTGGTAGCCTCCAACCTGTCTCATTTTGGCAGTACAATGTCTCTCTTCCCTTGGCTGCTGCACTGGGGCACCAGCAGGGCCCTTTTAAAAACAAATTGCCAGAATGAATCATCGTTCTCACTTTTAACCCAGTAAACTGTCTTCTGCAAATCAGAAGACAAAAATAGTCTAAACTATAGAGAAAACTACACATAAAGGGGCAAAATGAAATTTCGCCTTTGCTTGCAAAGATTTATTGGAATAAACAATAAACATTTCAATTGTTTTTAATTAATTTCTTTTATTAGGTTTTGTTTTGTTTGTTTGTTTGTTTGTTTTTTGAGACAAGGTTTCTCTGTGTAGCCTTGGCTGTCCTGAACTCTCCTTGTAGACCAGGTTGACCTTGAACTCACAGAGATCCACTTGCCTCTGCCTCCCTGAGTGCTGGGATTAGAGATGTACACCACCACACCTAGGTACTTAATTCACTTTTTAAGACCGAGTTTCATGCAGCTCAGGCTGGCCTTGAACTCACTATGCATCAGAGAATGACCTTGAATTTCTGATCCTCCTGCTTCTACTTCCTAAGCACTGGGATTTCAAGAGTGTACCACTGTGTCCTACTTTACAATATTTAACAAGGTTCAGTCAAGTCATTATATGATGCAATCCTGAAGCCATTAAAATAGTACTTATGAAGAGTGGAGAGAAATACTCATGATATAAACTAGATATCTGAGGTAATGTGCTGAAGTCCAGCTCCAACGAGGTTCAGTTCCCAAAGAGGAGGTGTGGAGTCGGAGAGAGGAGACACCAATCTGACGGTAAATCAGGGAAGCTGTGTTTATTGTACACTTTTTATACTCTATCTGCATCGTAGCTACATCACAGGCAATATTGAAAACGGACTTAATGATTCCAAGACAGGTATTTTCACAGATTGTTTTTAACCCACTTTAAGCCCTATTTTTCAACATCCCAAATGAAAGAGGTAATCACTTTACTACAGTATTTTTCTTTGAAGCAAAAGCAGTAAGTTCAGCAAGCATCTAAGTCCTTATTGTCCTCTGAGTTTCGGCAACCCCACCAAGTGTCCCTTTATGCTTCTTCCTGTAGGCTCTCAGCCTCTGTGGTCAGGCTATGCCAGACATTGAGTCCTGAGAAGCAAACCCGTAAGAGCAATTTTCATTCCTCAAGGGGTCTGTCTGCTGCGGTGCGAGCACCGCAGCAGAATAAGCATTGAGCTGTTTCCCAACTGCATTCCTATGTGTCTTAGTCTTACAATATGGGCCTCGTCTCCCCATAGGCTCCCCAAAGGGAAGGTCATAATATCTTATTCTTATTCTTCTTTCCTTATGCCACACTATCCTAATTCCTTCAGGGGGCCAATGAGATGATGGCTCAGCAGATAAAGGCCCTTACCAATAAGGCTGAAAACCTAGGTTCCATGCCGTGGTATTGTAGTCAGGGCCCACATGGTAAAGGAGAGCACTGACTCCAGCAAATTATCATCTGATCTCCACATGTGCATTGCACCCCGCCACACATGTGCATGTGTGTGGACATATGGACACACACAGAGGACAAAAATAACATTGTGAATGCTAGGAAGAATTCTACTATTGAGCTATATTGTATCCCTAGCCCCTATCATCATCATCATCATCATCATCATCATCATCATTTCCTTTAATCTTGACACAGGATTTCACTAAATTGCCCAGAATGGCCTTGAACTTGTGATCCTCCTGCTTCAGCACCCTAGTAGCTGAGAAGACCAGCTAGTGCCACCCAGATCTGGCTCCTAGGATGATTCATAACCACCATATTAAGTGGCTCTCTAAGCTAAAAATACCTCAACATATTGTCTTAGTGTGTTACTCATTGAAACTCAGCATTTTAGGGAAAAGTGATCTGGTATATTTGAAGAGAAGGAGGCTCCTGAATAATAATAATGGGGCCTTGGGAGAGAATCACAGAAAGGAGGTGTTTGTACTTTTGCCCACACATTCTTCTGCGCCATTGTTTGCTTTCTCAACTAGAAAATGCTAGGAGGAAATGCCTGTTTTTAGACTCTGGGTTCTGGCTTGTCTCCCAGACCACAGGACCAGCACCTTGAATTCTGGGCTCTGCCATGCCGCTGTATTCTCTTAGAAATGCCCTCCCAGGAATCCAGGCCTGGTCGAATGGCACAGGGCCAGAGTGAAGAAACAGAGATGGAGGCCTTGGCTAGGGATTTGGCATTAGCCTGTCAGCCAGGAGGCTGCAGCTCAAGAACGTGGGCACTCCAGCAAGGATGTGGGCAGGCAGATGCAGATATCAATCTTCTCAGCCCCCGAGCTCTTCAGGTTGAGGGAGAAGTGCCTCCCTCAGCGGGGAGGTGTTGGAACTTCCACTTTCGACCCTTTCTGGTGCTTTTCTCCCTCCTTGCTGCTGCTGCTTCCATCAGTCCCTCCCCTGCTAAGTGCTCCGCCAGGAACGCTGTGGTGTGCTGGTGACTGCGGCAGCAGCCATAGCATCGTCAGAACAAGCGTGGGAGTGACAGTGAGAGCAGTGTAACGACGAGTAACTACTGCGGCAGTCCATTGCCTTTACTGGCTTTGGGGTGCTATATCTGGTCTCTAGTCGGCTGGGTTTGCATTGTTTTCCTTATTGTAGAGCTGGGGCCCAAATCATGGACGTGTAGCACAGAGCTAAACCCTCATCCTTCACCTGCATTACCTTAATCTTCACGATCGCCCTGGGCAACGTCTGTGTTATACTTCCACACTTCCAGAGATGGGAAATGAAACTCAGCTGGGGTTTGGATCAGGTCTGTCTCTCTCTAAGGCCCATTCTTTTTTAAAATTTGCATGTATAGCCAGGCATGGTGGTGCATGCCTGTAATCCCAGCACTCGAGGAGGCAGAAGCAGGTAGATCTCCGTGAGTTTGAGGCCAGTCTGGTCTACAATGCAAGTCCAGGACGGCCAAGGCTACACAGAAAAATCCTGTTTCAAAACACCAAATAATATAGTAATAATAATAATATTTATATAGTAATATTGTTACTAATAATATGGTAATATTATAGTTATAATATAGTAATAATATTACTATAATATAATATTATTATTATTATTATTAATTTCATGGGTAGTGGGTGCTCAAATAACTTATATGTCTTGGTTCTTCTTTTTTACTATGTGGGTCCCTGGGATCAAACTCAGGCCATCAAGTTCAGCAGCAAGAGCCTTTAGCTGCAGAGTCATCTTACTAGACAAAGGCCCATGCTCTTAACTGCCATGTTCACTTCCTCCTTAGGAGACTTTTTTTTTTTTCTATTTCCAATTCCTGGGTTGTTGGTTGCCTTAGGAACTGATGGTAAATCTCCATACTTGTTTTCTATTTTGATGACAAATTATCATGAATTGAATCGGCTTAAAATAACACAGCTTTGTTATATTACTAGTCCTGGAAGTGGGTCTCGGAGGGCTGAAACCAATGGGTGAGCTGAGCTCCCTTCCCGTTGGGGACTCCGGGGAGAATGCATTTCCTGGCCTTGTCCAGTTCCCATGGTTACTGTCACTCTTTCTCTCATGGCCACATCTCTCCTCACAAAGCATGTCCCTGTAACCTCTGCCTCTCTTACCCTCCTTCTTCTCCTGCTCCCCTGCCTTCTTCAATGGACCTTGGTGACCACCCTGGGTCCACCTGGAGAATTCATGACCACCTTCCTGACTCTTCGTACTTACATCTACACAGTCCTTCTGCCGTATAAGGCAGAAGAGATAAGAGGTGGGCATCTTTGGGGTGGGGCATTATTCTGTCTGACCTACCTGCCATGGGTCAGTTTCCTCAAGCTGAGCCAACCTTTGGGTTGGTACAACAATGGGCAGTGAGAAAGGACAGACCAGTGAAGTGGTGTATGCCTACTTGCTCCCCATGCTTCCTTGACAGGGTCATTGAAGTTGAGGCATGATTTTGTCTACAGAGGATATGTCAGGAGTAGAGGCCAGAATGAGAAGAGATGAGTGGAACTCACAGAGTTCAGACTTGGAAAGGATTAGAGGCTGTAAAGATGACATCCAGTCAGTCCAGCATGCTGCTGTAGACTTCCTCTCCACAACACCATTTTGTTGGGTTTGTTTTGCTTTGTTACCAGTCCTGAAGACTGAACCAAGTCCTTACATATGAGAGATATGATGGTTTATATTGGTTGTTGGGCTGGAGATAGCTCAGCATATAAAAGTACTTGCTGCACAAGACTGACAACCTGAGCTTGAGCCCCTGAACCCACATAAAGCTAGAAAGAGAAGCTTCACTTCACAAAGTTGTCTTCTGACTCTACATGTGGACTGTGACACACACATGCACATATACACCATGTTTTCTCTTAGCTCCACATATCTCTCTTTCATGCACACACACTAAAAATAATAATAAATAAATAAAAATACATCAATTTAGCTGGGTGGTCGTGATGCAAGCCCTTAATCCCAGCACTTGGGAGACAGAGGCAGGCAGATCTCTGACTCTGAGGCCAGCCTGGTCAACAGAGGAAGTTCCAAGATAGAGAAACCCTATTGAAAAGCCATCTATTGAGCTCAAGGCTAGCCTGGACTACAGAGTGAGTTCCAGGCCAGCCAGGGCTGCACAGAGAAGCCCTGCCTAGTAACCTTCTCCTTGACCATCTGGCCTAAAGATGGACATGTCCCCACCATGGCAAGTCTCTGAAGTGCCTCACACTCCTCAGTGGGGCCTTGTTTTGTCCAGCTCTCCACTTTAAATACTCAAAGCGGTACTTGCTTTTAGAACAGACATTACGTATTGCCTTTTAACTGTCACATCAGTCCCAGCACTGTTGGAGCAGTACTGTCCTTCCTTAGACTCAACCTCTGTTTTCTCCATCTAAAAGCCTTGGTAGCTTATTTACAAAGTTCTCCCCTGTCTTTCTTCCTTTCTTCCTTCCTTCCCTCCATTCCCTCCCCTTTTTTTCTCCCTTTCTTTTTTCCTGGTCCCAACCCCTCCTCTGCTTAAAACCTCTGAAAAGGTATGACTTTTTGTACTCCACAAAGGTTAAGAATCAGGTCCATGGTTGACAAGATGGCTCAGGGGTGAAAGGCGTTTGCCATCAAACCTGATGACTCCATATGGTAGAAGGAGAGAATTTAGTCCCAAGGGCTGCCACCTGACCTACACACACATAGACAGATAGATAGATAGATAGATAGATAGATAGATAGATAGATAGATAGATAGACAGACAGATAGATAAAAGGATCAGGTCCAGTTCTATCTAATTCAACAAATATTTAGTTTCTAGCATTCATTCATTCATAAAAATAAACAAAACAAACAAACAAAAACTACTGACTAACTGACCACTGCTGCTTTTCAGGTACTGTTGTAGGAGCAGGGGATACAGCATGAAAAAGAAAAAGCCTTTGCATCCTCGGGGTTTGTGACCTAGGATAAACATGCAAACAATGAACAAATAAGGAAGTACATTTACAGCATATCAAGGACCACTTCTATTACAGTAACAAGGACTGTCCCTGAGATGGGGCAGCTTTAGAGCAGGACCTTTGGGCATTATGGACAGCTGGGAGGGATTATTCCCGAGAGGGAATGGAAAATACAGAAGTAGGTCCTAAGGTGGAGTAACCCTACTATATTTGAAGAGAGCAAGAAGACAGGGCTGGTTGGAGAGAATGAGGGAGTGAATACAGTAGGTGGGGAGAATGGGAAGAAGTGACACCAGTAGGTTAATGTCAAAGACTCCGAGATAAGGGTGATGGCTGGGGTCTGAACAAATGAACCTGAACAGTTCTAAAAGATCACATTGGGTGCTGGATTGTCAGTAGAGGGGTTGAAGGCTTTGCCTGGGCCACAGAGCATAGTGTTGGTAAAAACTGGCGCAAAGATGCCCATATGAACAATCCATAAGGCTAGATGAACAACCTAGGGACAACTGATGATGCCTTGGACTAGAGCGGGGATGGCAGAGTGGTCATCATATTTTACCGGAAGAGTTAGTAGGACCTGCTGATAAGAAAGAAGAGAATTTATGCTACTGAATTTGAAAACCTAGGAGGATGTAACTGTCCTTTACTAATGTAGGAAAACTGTGGAGAGTGAGTTTGAGAGGGAAGACCAGAAGACCGGTTTGGGAAACTGTGGAAATGAAAATGCTTGTCAGCTAACTATGTGAGTGTGTAAAGCAGACAGATATGAGTTTTCTAAAACAAGAGGAAAGATCTGGGCTAAAGATGTAAGTAAAGTTGAGAGTTTTCAGAGAACAGTGTAAAAGTCATGAAACTGAATGAAGTCATCTAGGTAACAGGTAGGAAAAAAGAGCAGGAAATGTCTGAGGACTTTTATCCTTGTGTTAAAGATTCAGAAATTGTGGAGTATCTAGGACAGGGGCTGAAAAAAGTGCTGCATGTGTCTGTGTGTCTGTCTGTCTGTCTGTGCATGCTTGCCTGCATGCAGAGAGTGGGGACAAGTTGTGAGCAACCTTGTGTGGATGACTACAGTCTGTGTCCCCTGTCTCTCTGTAGGTCCTATTACTCTGAGTGTAATGCAGTGTAGCCAAAGGAAGCCATGTGGACTTTGAATGTACAAAGTTCTAGGCATATAACAGTTCAGTGACACCCCCAAGAAGTTCCTAAGCTGAGTTCATTGGTGTCTATGAGAAGTCCCTGTAACTTGAGCCCAGTGTTGTCCCCATGAATATCTGGTTCCGGTTGGATCTGAGTTTAGCAGCCTCCCTGGATATTCCCACAATCAATAAGAACCTCTCCCAAAAGTCCTTTTACCTGAATTCAACGAATCCTGTAGGAGCCCATATAGCCCAAATTCAGTTCATTTCCCAAATGGATCCCTCAGTTTCAGTTCAGCAACTTCAATGAACTAAACTTCACAGTTCAGATGTCACTGGGTTCTGAACATTTCCCCAGGGCCCTGAAACCTGAGTTCAAAGTCTTCCAGAAAAAGCTTCTGCCTGAATTCCCTTTATGTTGTCCTCAGAAGACTTCTGTGCCCCTGTTTATCACTGCACACTGTAAGTTACCAAGATTTTCAAGCCCATCGAGGCAGCTGAATCTGAGACTTTTCCCTCTTTGAAAGCAGATAGTTGAGTCTCTCTCCCTTATTCTTAACCTAAAGAAGTGCTCTCTCTGCCCCTTGCTGGAAGCCTACCCACTTATGGCACCCTTAGGAGATAGTCAGTGGTGGCCACAGCAGAGCATGCTGGGGACTTGGGATGATGGGGAAGATGGATACCAAGAAAGAATAAGCCTGAGGTTCCTTGGCAGCCTGGTCTCCCTCTTACTGTTTTCTCTCCCAGCTCTGTAGAACAGCTGGGAGCTGCACCCAGGCCTTGCTCCCTGATGAGCTCCACAGTGAGTAGGAGGAACAAGAAGAGAGTATCAGAAGGTCAGGAGGGCACTGAGTAGACAGCATCCTGGCAAGGAGCTGGCAGAAGAGCTGACATTAGAGAATTTCCACACCTTCTCCTAACACAGCCTCTGTGTTACAGAGGTCCCCAACACCATCCTCTGGGAAGAAATTCTGGGCCTTGGTGTGCCAAGGAGTCTGGCCTTCAGTAGCCTACATTGGTCAGAGAAGCATTTATTAAAACTGAAGCCAGGAGTGCTGGCATATATCTATAAGCCCAGCCCTCTGAAGACTGAGTCAGCTTGGCCTGTGTGTCAAGTTCTGGGCCAATCTAGGCTGAGTAGCAAGACCCTGTCTTGGTGAGGATACCTACAATGGTAATAATAACAGTAAGAACATACCCTATGCTCTGGATTAAGGATCTATCTCATTGGTAGAATGCTTACCTACCAGGCTCAAGGCCTTGGGGTCAATCCCTCGCACTGAAAACCACAACAACCAAAAACAAACAAAATATAGCAAAAAGAAAACAACAAATCCCTGTATCCTCTGTCTCCCTCAATGCCAGGAAATACATTCTGATTATATAATACATCCAATAAATATATAGCACCAGGGGCTCTTTGAAGGGTCTTAATCATTAAAGGACAGGACAGGCCATATGGATGTTCTATAACATCTCTGGCAGTGTTCTAAGGAACAGAAGATAAAAAGCAAAGGAACCAGCAAGGCACAGGTTGCCCAAGCCAGGCAGAAGATGGGTCAGTCTAGGGTGGCAGCAGCTTCTGGAGGCAGGGAAGCATGTGAGGGAATATCTTAGAGAGAGAGTGGACATGCCTCAAAGATGGCTTTAGCACATAGGGAGAGAACAGGGACTCATCAAACAAGTTCGCTTTACAGTGAATACCCTATTATAGGAGCTACTGTAGCCCTCCGTGTTATGTATGGGTGCTTGGGATAGGCAAAACAAAAACAAGTGAGTCCTGTCCTGGCAGAGTTTACAGTCCAGGAGATCTGACCTTAGTCACTGAAATAGGGAAGGGAATTCAGTTAGAAAAGGGAGACACCGAATCCTGTTAGATATGTTTGAGGCACCTAGGTGATGTCAAGGGAGGGTGGCCAGGCAGGATTGAGGATGGAGCTAAAATGAGACTCTGGCCTGACAAGAAATAGAGAGTTGGTCTTGGTGGCATGTGGATGTCTTTGACTCCAAGGGAGATGAAGAGGCTACCTTGGGCAAAGGAGCCCAGCACAAAGAGAGCCTGAACTCTGAAGAAACCAAGAATATAAGGGCAGGGCAGAGGAAGGGAGGCAGAGAAGAGGGCAGCATTGAGAGACCCAGACAGTGGGTCACCGCCGAAGCCGTGGGAAAACCCCCAAAGCCACCAAGAGAAGTGTTTCTATTAGTGACTTTTCTTGTTGCTGTGGCAGAGTGCTCAAGGAAAAAAACTTTAGGAAGAAAGGGTTTTAGTGGAGTTTGAGCATATAGTTCGTCATGTCAGGGATGCAAGGTAATGAAAGCTGGAGGCAGCTGGCCACAGCACATCTGCAGTCATAAACAGGAGATGGAGGCTGGTGCTCGCCTTGCTTTCTCCTTTCTGGTCAGTCCAGAGGTCCAGCTCAGGAAGTTGTGCCTCCCACATCCACCTCAGTTAGGCCATCTAGAAACTTCCCTCACAGATAGGACAAATTGACAACTCATATTAACCATCACAGTATCTGATGGATTTGGTTGCAGAGACAACTTCACAATGCTAACTGGGGAAGCTGGAAGCATCAGAGGAATGAGAATGAGAGGAACAGATTCCAGCAGGTTGAAGTAACCAAAAATAAGAAGCAGAGAGACAGAGAGGCAGAAAGACAGACAGACACACAGACAGAGAAGGAGGAGGAGGAAATCCTGTTGATGCTTTCAAGGGAGACCGGGTAGAGGGAATCACAAAGAACTGTGGAGGCCAGACCAGGGTGTTAGGCAGTTGTGAGCTGCCTGATGTGAGTGCCGGCAACTGAACTCGGGTTTTCTGCAAGAGCAAGAAGTGCTTCTGACCATTGAGACAGCTTTCCATGCCCTCACTGCATGTGCATGCGTGTGTGTGTGTGTGTGTGTGTGTGTGTGTGTGTGTGTGTGTGTGTGT